>NC_047515.1:3045100-3416355 GCF_902827115.2 Pseudochaenichthys georgianus
GCAAGCCTTGCCACTTTGTCGTTTTTTTTAATTTTTTAAATCATATAAGTGAAAACGTTTTGTGTGAAATACATCAGAAATAATTAATACAAATATAAAACACAGCCTGAGGTGTGCTCACTGCTGCTGTGTTGTCACTGCATACAACACATTGGACCAATATATTGTCTGGATATGTCAATCCCATTTCTTTAGGGTGTTTAAATGTTTTATTCATGTTTTAGTTTTTCTTCAGTGTAATCACGAGGCTCAGCAGAGTGCAATGACCAATGACCCCCGACCTTTGTTTTGTTATCATTACATGGCTGTGTGTTTAGATGAAAGCCCAGTGGCGATCTGTTCATCTGTTACACCAGGGGTCTGCAACCTTTTTGACCAAAAGAGCCATTTTGCTCCTTTTTCCAAAACATTTTTTTGTCTGGAGCCGCAAAACATATTTCATAGTTTTTTATTGTTATATCAGACAAAAACTACAGTTTTTTTGCATTTATTAGGCTATTTATTACATGATATAAAAGTGTTAACCTCTAATAAGAAACAAAGAACTCTTATAAGGAGAATTCAAAATAATACACCGGCCTACTTTAAAATAAATTAAACACAGCACTTGGGGAGTCCTCTGCACATTTGAAGGAAAACAAAATATTATTAAAATGGTCCCACTTTGAAATAAATAAAACATATAGCTGCACCCTAAAAAGAGTTAAAGGTAGGGTAGGTAAGAATGGAGAAACCAGCTCGAGTGCGCTAGAATTTGAAAGTACACATCCGTAAAAAATATGCCTCTTCCTTCAGACTTTCTTACAGAGTCCCTCCTCCAACACACACGAACGCGCACATGACCAATGAGGGCACGAGATACGTTTGTGCACAGATGGAAGGCTGACAGGCAGGTAGGCCATCCAGTTATTTTAGCCGGGCCGGCTCAGATGATTGGTCGTGCTTTTTACAGTACTACGGCTTCCAGATATACATTTTTGTATGTATTTATTGTCAAAGCATTTAATATATTTTTGACATTTAATGACATTTAATATATTTTTGACATTTTTTGGTCTCCCTCTCATTCTGCCATAAGAAATTGCTATGAAGGGCTGTTTCCAAATGTTTAAAGGGCTCTAAATATAATGTTGAGAGATGAACACAGTGGAGAGAAGTGACAATAGTTATGTTTCAAGTGCCTTGTGTAAGTTGCACAATTGTGGAAATTGATGTGAGATATTGTACCGAAGAAGGGTGTTACATTTAAAATGGCAGAAAGTCTTGTTGCAATTTCCAGATATTAAAAGAGGTCCCTTTGAGTTTCTCTGGTAATTATCAATAGTAGCAGTTAAGTGAATACTGTTCAAACAATACCTGTGTTTGTGTTTTATAGTGATTTCTCTGTTTTATCCTTTCATAAATGTGAGGACTAAAATGGCGATAGACAAAGGGCTGTTAAGAGTAAACTGGGTTTTATTGCCATGTGGGGGAGGTGAAGGTATGCAGGACAGGGTGCTAGGTGGGGGAATAGTATATGCTGCTTAAGATCTCAAGCATTTTCATGTTTCAGGGAAGTCTACATATCTTGAATAGTATATGTGTGGGTTTATACATTCCTGTGTGTTAATAGTTGAAGGAACAAAAAGTACATTTTCCCTCTACCATATAGAGGTTTTTTATAGATTCCTGAAACAATGTTCCCTTTTTCTTAAAAGTAGATTAGCGCAATAGTCTTTTTCTTTGACTGTTTACCTGTTCATCAAAAGAGTGTTTTAAGCTATTTGTGAAGAAGGAAGATGCAGAATTAATGGTGTTTTCTGTTTTGAGTGTAAAGATTATCCCTGAGAATGTTTTTCTGGGTTAAACCATCGATAGGCTTTGCAAATTGGGAGGGACATTTCCCCTGATTTTAATGAGGTGCATCCTGCAGGCCTTCCCAACACCTGTGGCTTTCATAGCTGCCATGCGCTGATTCCCTGTGAGATAGCGTTTTGGTATCTCCCAAATGAAACGCCACCCCTTCTTAGTATTAGGGAAATGTGTATCTTGTTGTTGGGTCTCTCTCCATGCGCTGACAAGATGAAAGGATGTCCACAGCGCGTGAATAAGGGCGGGAGTACTCCACACGTTGCTTATATGATTATTTGAATTGTATAGTAATGTATTATATTATATCGTATTGCATTATTACTTTGTTTAATTAAAACGGATTATTGTTTAACTGGTATCCTGGTGTCTTCTAATTCCCTCCCTGTTATGATTTCAAGCAGGACTCGTCAAAACAACACGCGGTGAGGAGTTGGGTTGTAAGAACCCACATCCCCCAACAGCTTCCATGAGCGTCCATAGAAGCATATGGACATCCCGGAAAGCTGAATATGGACGCTAAGGGCCCTCCCCTTGCGTTGAAAATGGACTCTAAGGCCCCCCCCCTTGCGTTAGAAAAAGCCGGCAGGGGACTTGACATAACGTCAACATAGGCCGACCTGGGAGTGAGGATGTGTTGTAAAGAGCTGCATGTGGCTCGAGAGCCGCGGGTTGCCGACCCCTGCCCTAAAGGAATACCCTTTGTGGAGTGTTTTGTGAAATGCTGTAGCGTTTTGTGAATTGCTGTTGCGTTTTGTGAAATGCTGTTTTGACTTGCACCTCAGGGCCACCGTATCCTTACATCGAGTACGTTTATTTTGCTTCCTGTGAAACAAATGGAAGGTTCATTCTTAGATCATGACTGCTTAAAATTCATGTGTGTGATAGAACAGTGGCATTAGAATTTGCCAGAGGCCACCAATGAAGATTGTTATCCTTGGTCCTGATACATCCTTAATTTGAATTTCAAATTTGTCATAGTTGCACATGTACACATTGGTCATACTGTCCAGCACGTCTTAAAGAATCGTGTTGTTTACCGCTCAACTCAGTGTGAGTAATTCCCCACAAAATAGTTCTGCAAGGATTGAAGAAACTCACAAACACACACTAACACACACTGAGAACACGAATCGTGTGAATCGTTAAGATTGTGGCTTGGTTACTCACCGCTCAATACTGCGAGATAAAAACAAAAGCAATTTCACCTCAACATGGACACAGGTCTTTTTATTGCTGCAATCAGCAGGAAAATATCACAGCTTTGGCCTTTTCGGTTAATTGTTCACTCTTTAGAAATAAATCTGACTTTTCTGCAGAAACAGGAACATTGTTGTTTCTGGTCTCCTTATATTTTTTGTGATGTTAACTGGCATGATTTAAAACAAAATCACTACTTTATTATTCCCTTTGGGGAAGTGCGATTTTATCACACATGACCTATAGACATGCTCTGCTCTCATTGTAGTCTGCTGCTGCTGAATAGTAGGAACTCGGAGCAGTAACGGGTTCGGTGCCCTACTCGAGGGGCCTAGTTCTAACAGACTTTCGCCACAATAACTTGGTATGTCCTAGCTACTGATTACTAAATTATCTCAATTACACAATTACATAGCTCTTACGTGTCTTAAATCTCACCTATTATGCTATATTTGAACAATATATTATAGGGCCATATCTATACAAAAAATGTCTGAGAAGAGTTTGGCTCAAAATACCAAACAGATCACCCATTATAGCATGCCTCATACCCCTCTATTTCAGCCCTGTTACTGTGCTGATTCTGGGTCTGGCCCTTAAATGTAACCGAGCTGCTGCTGGCCACGCCCCTTTGGAGCATCCACATGCAAGCAGTGACCTCTGTGAAGAGAAGGCTGTCTACCAGCTGCAACCCTGATTAAACATCATATTATGTTCCAAACCACATCAAGCATTATTTCTGAAACAGTATGGAGCTCAAAATCGTTCTCTCTCGCGGATTTACCACAACATAGCCGCGGGAAGTAGGGGAGCTGGGGGTGCTGCAGCACCCCCTGTTGGCGAGTGGTGTACATTTGAAAAACTGAGTGACCACCTAAATAAAAATGATTAAACTGCATAAAATAGTTATGATTTTACTTAAAATAAAATTAGCTGTATACAGTAATAGTCATAGTATATATCTGTATCACTCAGGCGGCTTGAATTTATTTTCCAAATAAATAAAATCCGAGTCATATAGGTCGTGGGAGAGTGACGTAATTGACGCGACAAACACACTGCAGGGTGACAACTTTCTAGAATGGCGCAAAAAACCCAATAAAAAGAGTGGACCACCAGCTACTCCTCAGCCCACCACCTCTACAACTAGAGTAATATGACACAGAAGAGACTGACACATCTGACTTTAATGCATGTCCATAGTAACATTTTGGACAATGTGGATGTATCTGCTCTAATGAGGGTCTTCATTAGTGCCACCCCAGAGAGGAAGGCTACATTTGGAGTTTTGTGAAGCCCCAACACAAGGTAAGACGATATTTTTCCTTTAATGCTGCTGCCGCTGTGCAGTGTTTTGCCTTGTCAATCAGTTACAATTGAATTCATAGTTTTATTAATATTGTAAATAATATTTTCTGAATATTTGTAATGTTATGTAGGTTTGTAAGACCCATAGTTAGCATGTGGGCATGTGCAGCTGTTGCTAAGTGATATAGGTCTATAATGGTTTATTAAGCCTAACAGTTAAGGCGAGACACCCCAGGTGAATAGGGTAATTTTTTTTAACTTAAAGATATCAGCTAGAAATGTCTCCAGTTAATTACCTCCAATAAGGCAATTGTTTCTTGTATTACAAGTTTTCTGAATATGCAAATTATCCATTATCTCATTCAGGGTCGGCGTCATGGGGGGTCCTTCGCGGGCCATGCTCCAACAAATGAGTCACTGTGCCCCCCAACGCAGGGTGGGCAAGCCTTGCCACTTTGTCGTTTTTTTTAATTTTTTAAATCATATAAGTGAAAACGTTTTGTGTGAAATACATCAGAAATAATTAATACAAATATAAAACACAGCCTGAGGTGTGCTCACTGCTGCTGTGTTGTCACTGCATACAACACATTGGACCAATATATTGTCTGGATATGTCAATCCCATTTCTTTAGGGTGTTTAAATGTTTTATTCATGTTTTAGTTTTTCTTCAGTGTAATCACGAGGCTCAGCAGAGTGCAATGACCAATGACCCCCGACCTTTGTTTTGTTATCATTACATGGCTGTGTGTTTAGATGAAAGCCCAGTGGCGATCTGTTCATCTGTTACACCAGGGGTCTGCAACCTTTTTGACCAAAAGAGCCATTTTGCTCCTTTTTCCAAAACATTTTTTTGTCTGGAGCCGCAAAACATATTTCATAGTTTTTTATTGTTATATCAGACAAAAACTACAGTTTTTTTGCATTTATTAGGCTATTTATTACATGATATAAAAGTGTTAACCTCTAATAAGAAACAAAGAACTCTTATAAGGAGAATTCAAAATAATACACCGGCCTACTTTAAAATAAATTAAACACAGCACTTGGGGAGTCCTCTGCACATTTGAAGGAAAACAAAATATTATTAAAATGGTCCCACTTTGAAATAAATAAAACATATAGCTGCACCCTAAAAAGAGTTAAAGGTAGGGTAGGTAAGAATGGAGAAACCAGCTCGAGTGCGCTAGAATTTGAAAGTACACATCCGTAAAAAATATGCCTCTTCCTTCAGACTTTCTTACAGAGTCCCTCCTCCAACACACACGAACGCGCACATGACCAATGAGGGCACGAGATACGTTTGTGCACAGATGGAAGGCTGACAGGCAGGTAGGCCATCCAGTTATTTTAGCCGGGCCGGCTCAGATGATTGGTCGTGCTTTTTACAGTACTACGGCTTCCAGATATACATTTTTGTATGTATTTATTGTCAAAGCATTTAATATATTCATTGCTATCGGGACGTTAAGAGCATTCCATGGAATATAACAAAAAGTGTTTTCTGAAATAAATTACATACCCCATTGAATTATGACTGACGATAATCAGCTGTCTTCCTCTCCCGTGTTGTTCCTCGATATGTAAAGGCTGCACCACCGTTGACAACTTCTCTCTACATATCAAACATACCGGTAAACCAGCATCGTTTGCTGTGAAAGCAGATAACTCTGTCCACGCAGAATGAAATCCTGTGTTCCTCCGGTACTTTTCTTTGATTTATCCATAGTTCGCTCATCGAACCGGGGGTCAGGTTATTCGCCTCCAAGAAAAGGCGCTCGCGCGGGACCGTAGCAGGATGTGACGCATATTTTAGTTGACCTAATTAAAACCGTTGTTTTTTATTTATGTGTCACAGTATCACCTCAAAATACAAGATACGAAACATTTTCAACCATGCAACACAATATAAATAGTCCTACAAATACTTTTATTTTATTTCCTTCTTATATTTGTCTAAGCTCAAGGGAGCCAGAGCAGAGGGCTGAAAGGGCCGCATGCGGCCCATGGGCCGCGGGTTGCCGACCCCTGTGTTACACTGATTATACAGTAAAGCCAATCGAAAATAATATGATATACAGTACAGGTAGCCTACTTCTGGGTCTCTGTGTTTCATTCAAGCTCGGCTCTGTGTGTGTGGCACGAGCGCATTTTGTGAGTGCGCGAGCGGTAACGTGGAATGTTGTTGTTAGCATCTGGTTAGCTAGCTATGCTAACGGATATAAAAAGCTGTTTCTACACCAAGGTGGAGGACAGTCCTCTCCTGTCAGACTGAGAGGATCGTATAACCTCAGCTCAGTGAGGTAAGGACTCTCTCAGTGTTTAGATTTTAGACTTTAGTGTGTGAGTTATCTCAGTGGGTCTCAAACGGTTTGGTCACCATTTATGTAAACAAGTATTTGCGAGGAATACCTTTATATGATCATTATAGTTATTAAGAATAAGAGAATAAATAAAAAACGGGTATGAAATACTATAGGACAGTAACACAAGAATAGGGTTTAAAAGTGATTTTGAGTGATTAGTAAAATATCCATAAAGAAAAAGTACATCTGTGTACAGTTCTGTTTGATATGGATGCTGAGAGATATAGGCTATCCATCCTAATGTTGCTCTCAAAGTGCACCAGATTGATGCATTTAACTTCAATATTTTACAAATAATCTTCCCGGGGGAGCATGCCCCCAGACCCTCCTAGAGGAGGTTAGGTCCACCCCCACCTAAAACATGTTCACATGGATAGGATACTAAATACATTTGCACACTTTTTTTGTATGGTGGCCTATGTCCATATGTTTCTGTTTTGGTGGTCGTGCCACAACCGTGCACGTATGCACAAGTCATAGGTGCGCTATACAATAGCACTACACCTTGAAATGTGTGTGAAAAACAATAGACTTTACACAGGGGTAGACAGGGGTAAAATGCCACTGGCCCTCCGGGCCGGTGGAATTGTATTATCACTGGCCCCACCATTGTAACCACTGGCCCGGAGCATTCGTCCAAAAATAATCGACTAATAATAAAGAAAATGAACACATTTGTTGCAATAGTAGCCTAATGTATGCACTAACTACATTACAACTTGTACTACAACATTTGAATCATCAGTTCTTCCTCATTTTCCTCAATTGTTCATATTTGGTTTATTAAAATAATGATATTGTGGTCATTGCTAAATAATGTCTGCTATTATGAGTATTAATACTTGTATATTGCGCTTTCTGCCTTCCTGTCATTAGGAGTTAAAAATGTAATGGCCATGTAATAGATTAGATTAGTGTTAGGGAAATTATTGACCTAGACTCCTAGATATGACGTACAGGACCAACCCTGACGTTTGTTTATCTCCTTTAAGGACATAGGCTGCTTGAGCCATAATGTTATTGTTCCCATTCTGTGACCGGGCAACACTAGGTCACAGATGGTCTGTTGTTGTGGGTGCACTGGGACACTTCCTTCTTTGTTGTTTGTGGACTCCAAGGTATGACATCTTCGAGGCCATAAGTGACGGACGCAAGTGACTCAGTGTGCCCAACTGGTTAAACTATCTTATCAAAATATGTTGATTACTCTCTTTGAAACCAGTTAAATGGGCTAACGAGAGAGAGGCGCTCCAGAATTGACGTGGCAACCACCCGTGCAGTCAGACCGTGACTGCTGTGACTTGTGATGTGAATCCTCCGGCTGTAACTCCAAATAAACCTCCAGTGTTTGACATCGAAGCTCCTGCTCTACCCTGTCTCCTTCCTGAGTCGGTGACTCCCACTGCATTGCTACACAGAAGTTTCCCTAACAATTAGAACCTTCATTATACTAAACTGCTGGGACATTTCCCTATAGCTAATACCTTTTATATTGTCTACTCTTCACTTACTTGTCAGCATAGGTCGGCATTGATGTACAGAGCCGACAGAAGACCTTGTTTATAAAGGCATCATATTGAGCCAGTGACGCGTCCTAAAACCAGGAAGTAAGCTGCTGGTTCCCTTGACAAAAAAGCAATGGGATTTCTCCACAGGGTTTTGGAAAATAGCTGGAAATAAGGTCTGTGGAAAACAAACCTGTTTGATAAATGCACGTTTTGTTCAGCCAGATAATCTCCACATGTCTACCCTACTTTTTATAATTTTAGAATCTTAAATCTAATGATAGATTATAAAAGGGTTTTAGGATGCGTCACTGCACCACTAGAAGCCAACTCCATCCATCAAGCTGGCTGCACCTTCTCTCCCTCTTCTTCGCATGCTCCCTGTCACTCTCCTTTAACTCCTCCGGTGACTTTCTTTTATTTGAAGATTGTTTTTTGCCCGGCGCTTGGCCGGTTACCGCTGGTATTAAAAACATTTTGGCGAATGGTTAGGTGGCGCGATAGTTTGTAGTGAAGGAGCGCGCTGCCGCTCACGGGAGCCTGCTCGCGCTGCGCTCCGCAGCAAACAGCTGTTTGTTTTCCACCCAACAACGACAAGCGACTCACGAAACGCTATGTTGTAGCGTTAATAAACGAAACAATTTAACTAAATTGCTAGTCAAAATACCAATACCACAGGACCATTTATTTTTTTAAAGCAATATTTTTAGTAGCCCGAGCGGGCAAGTGGAAAGTACGTTATGGACCGGGGGGTCTAAATAGTGCTTCCGGGCCAGCGGGCCATTTATAATGTCGAGCCCTGCTTTACAGCATGTTTTTTGAAGTTGCGTTGGTGTTTGTGTGTTGGTTGTTGACGGCAGTGTGCCCCCCCTTGGTAAATGATTGCCTCCCCATTC
This sequence comes from Pseudochaenichthys georgianus, assembly GCF_902827115.2. Classification (NCBI taxonomy): domain Eukaryota; kingdom Metazoa; phylum Chordata; class Actinopteri; order Perciformes; family Channichthyidae; genus Pseudochaenichthys; species Pseudochaenichthys georgianus. The sequence goes on from NC_047515.1 coordinate 3,054,225, forward strand.
AATTTGTTCTAGAGCCGACCCTGATCTCATTACATTTGCGCATATTTTAACAAATTTCAGGAACCGAAATCTGAACTTTGGATAAAGCCAGGTTCAAAATGCTCGTTTCATTTTGTAGTCATATTAGCATCTAAGGCTTTTACAGAAGGGATTTTGGATATCTCTCTTTATCACTCCATAAATCAGAAAATACTGTCAACAGCCCTAAAATATCCATGTTCGCCATGTTTCTAGGTATAAAATCTTATATAATTCAGGCTATGAATGACAAACCCTTCTGTAAAAGCCTTCATAATATTGATATGAATATAACTGGAAGGTTTGGTGTATGTACTTGCCAGAGCCATTTAATAGAAGAGTTACGACATCTCCGTTCACTCCAATGGACCACTTTTTTACAGCAATGGCGGATCGTGGAGCCTCTCAATCGTCCCCCGGAAGTTAGCGCCAAGGCTAGCAGAGCTGTGGAGTTGCAGCATAATAGACCGTTCGTGACGGACTTTTAAAGGTAAGAAGAAGTTTAAAGATTTATATTGAGGATATTATCAGTACATCTGATTCAAATGAACATGTGTATTAAAGAATGTCAGTGGATTATCCCTAAATTAGTAGATTTAGGGAACGTTTACAGATAACAGATTAAGCTAGGATACCGATCAAGTTAGCAACACACGTTGAACTGCCTTTCAATTGTAAATTCCGTGCTCTTAATGTCGATTTGGTCCAACGTTGTTGAATTAGAGAAGAGGCGCTTCTAAACGGGATTGTATGTGGGGGTGGAGGGAGTTAAATATTAGATAAATATAACTTTGGTGCGTGTAAGAGTGAGTGTTTTTATAATATGAGTGTTTTTAGCAGAGCCATATTGTGTCCTTGTGGTTATGTTGATTATTACCCGTCTGTATTATGTTGCAGCTCAGCTGATTTTGGATTGATGGCAAAGGGAGAGGGACTTAACAGTGTGTGGAACCTTGGGTGCCCGAGCATGTGATAATTACTCCCTCCTTTAACAAGGACTTTAAAAAGAGAAGTCATTTCATTAAGGGAGTTAACAATCATTTAATCATCTAAATAAAATTCAAGACTGCCTTAAGGACTTAAAAACGTGGATGACCTTAAACTTTTTGATGTTAAACACGACCAAAACTGAAGTTATTGTACTTGGCCCGAAGAATCTACGAAACAAATTATCTAAAGACATACTAACTATGGATGGCATTAATTTGGCCTCCAGTGAGACTGTAAGGAATCTTGGTGTTATATTTGATCAGGATTTATCCTTTAACGCCCACATAAAATCAATTTCAAGGACCGCCTACTTCCATCTACGTAACATTGCAAAAATCAGGCATATCTTGCCTCAAAACGATGCAGAGAAACTAGTCCATGCATTTGTTACTTCTAGGCTGGATTATTGTAACTCTTTATTATCACGGAGTACTAAGAAGTCAATCAAGTCGCTTCAGCTGATTCAAAATGCTGCGGCTCGTGTACTAACCAGAGTTAGGAAAAGGGACCACATTACTCCTGTTCTGGCTGCCTTACACTGGCTCCCTATAGAACACAGGATAGAATTTAAAATTCTTCTTCTCGCCTACAAAGCCCTTAATGGGCAGGCGCCATCTTACCTTAAAGAACTCATTATACCCTACTGTCCTACTAGGGCATTGCGTTCCAAGAATGCAGGGTTGTTGGTTGTTCCTAGAATCTTTAAAAGTACAATGGGAGCCAGAGCCTTTTCTTATCAAGCTCCACATTTGTGGAATCAGCTTCCAGTTTGTGTTCGGGCGGCAGACACCCTATCCGGGGACATCTTACTTCTTCCTTCTCTCTGTCTGTACCCGTGTACTCTCATGTTCCGATTAACCCAGCTTCCCCAAATGTCTTTCTTTTTGGTGTCTATATACGCTGGGATCCGGAGTCATGGATGATCCTGCGGTCCTGTGTCCTGGATCGCGAGCGCTGGATCTTGAGTCGTGGCTGTGGTCCTGGATCATAGGTCCTGGATGGATATCCTCGTGGATTCATCTTCCTATTATACACACATGCATTTCCAAACATTTGGACTACCTATGTTGCAAATGTATTATCTTTTCAATTTACACACGGCATCTATTGCACGTCTGTCCGTCCTGGGAGAGGGATCCCTCCTCTGCTGCTCTCCCTGAGGTTTCTCCCATTTTTCCCTTTAAACTGGGTTTTCTTTGGAAGTTTTTCCTTGTACGATGTGAGGGTCTAAGGACAGAGGGTGTCGTATTGTCATACTGATATTCTGTACACACTGTGAAGACCACTGAGACAAATGTAACATTTGTGATATTGGGCTATATAAATAAACATTGATTGATTGATTGATTGAACAAAGTTCTTCAAGTAGACCAGAATTGAAGATAAATTAGTATAATGAGTTAGTGATATTCCACCGGTTTTCACACCATTTCAGGGACGTTATCACTGCATTAGAACAGAGCACCCAAAGGTACTGAAGTAGGAACTTTTAAGTGATGAAATGCTACAACTGTTGTAACTGACCAAAATCTTCTCCCAGAAATGACTGTCTAAAGTGCCGTATCCCAGAGTAGATGTTTGGTGGTATCGTGGAACTAAAACCTTGTACTCAGTCTTGCCACAGGATTGGACTGGGACCTGTGCACTAGCACAGCCAGTGATGTTTTTTATGTAGTTAATCAACATGGCGAAACACCCCAAAGCCAGTAGGGCTAAGAGACCAGTCCCAGGGGGAGTTTAGGCTCCACAGTGCACAAGGATAGCATAGGGGGCCCAGGGGAGGCCTAGATGTTGCATTTCCATGTCCTAAAATCACGACGGCCTCTTCTAGAGAACATATTACTTTCATACCTTAAATGGTATAAAAGGAGGGAGGGTACATGTCTCATGAGGAGACAGTTACAAATGCTAGCAGAACAAGACGACCCACCCCCATGTACAGATGTTGATGAAAATGATGAGATTGTTCAATGAATGTCCAGCTGATACTTTAAATGATGAAATCATGTGAAGAAGTGAACAAACTGAAATGCTAAAATGGAGTGAATCCATTTCAATTTACTTTACACTATTCCAAGATAGTTTATTTTATTCTTTATTATTTTATACTATTCTGTTATAATACATTTCGTGTTTTATAAATCGTGTGCTAATCTCAAATGGTTTGTTTCTTTTACATTTGTAAAAACAAGTGCCTTAACACTGAGCGTGGTATGAGAACGGTTTCTGTGAGTAGTATTACACATGCCGCATCAATCTCATTAGTATGCATACAAAAGTGACAGGTCACACCTCTACTACTTATGCAAATGAGCTAAGTCCCGCCCCCCATTTGGCCTTCTTTCCCAAGAAGGTGTGATTTCCCAAGTAGGTGTGAGATCCGTCGATAGGAGGGTGTGATGTGTATTCACAGGTGTGAAATGCCCCCACTGTTGCGCCTTATGGTGCCTAATAAAAAAAAAATACAAATAAAATGCTGCTTCAATCACATTAGTATGCATAGAAAGTGACAGGTGGGCCCGCCCCCAATTGTGTGTGTGTGTGTGTGTGTGTGTGTGTGTGTGTGTGTGTGTGTGTGTGTGTGTGTGTGTGTGTGTGTGTGTGTGTGTGTGTGTGTGTGTGTCTTCCCCTAACCCCTGCTGTGGACCGGGCTACATCAAATCTTATTTTAGCCCCTAAAGAAAAGCCCCCCATAAACATAATAATTAAAAAATAGTATTGATGTATGTTACCACTTTCCTTCTTCATCAGACAGCCCTTTCTAGCGGGAATCTAAGCTCAAATCCTCTATCGTTTCAAAGCCTCCTTCCTTCCTTCTGTGGTGATGCATGTATAGACGGCGTGTGTGATATGTCTACAGCAAGAGAAAGGTGATGATGAACCATCCTGGCATTTCTTCTCTGCGTTTTCCCGACCTGGATCTGATCCTGAAAAACTATGGTAAGTAATTCATATACAGTTTTTCTCAATTGCTAAACCCACTATTTAGAATCAAAATGCATTTCTTCAAAACAAGAACATAGCCATCTAAACAGAAACACACTCGCCATAACTCTGAATATCTTTTGCAAAATGCACTTACATGACCAAAACTGAAAATACTGGGCACAAAAAACAATAAGTCGATCGAAACAGAACAAATTGTCCTCTAATGAGACACATGTGTTTTCATAACTGAAGCTCCGGTCACCATAACAACACATTCTACCATAACAATATGCATTTCTTGCAAGGTGCTCGAAGGCACTCAAAACTAAAAATACCCCTTCCAAAACCAGATACCTTCTCCAAAAACAAACATTTGTCAGCGCATTAGAAGACTATTTGAACAGTCATTACTAAGTGGCACACTAAATACTAACTACAATCATCAACACACAAACCTCAAGCTATCGATATTGGAAACTGAACGGAAAACTGACAAGTTGGGAGAAACAAACTTACATATAGGAAAAACAGTATGTTACTGTAACTATGTCATTGTTTTTATTGTCTCATTTTCAGAAGAGCACCGTAACAGAAACAAAAGATGAATAGCAATACACTGGAAAACAAATAACACGGGTAAATGATGTAAATCAGCAGTAAAGCAGAGAATGAGATCTATATAGCTTTACTGATCTGCTCTTTGGCCTCTGTCTGGCCACATAGCCTCATCTACGTCACATGTGTCACTTGTTAGATGCTTTTATCCAAAGCGACTTACATACTCAATACTGTGGGCAATCCCCAGAGGAGCAATTTTGGGGTGAAGTGTCTTGCCCAGGGACACAACAACATGCTGACTGCAGTGGGGTTTGAACCTGTGACCTCCTGATCCGAATACCAACTCACAACTCACTGCACCACACGCCTCACAGCGTATGTCTTCCCTTGCAAGGCGGCAGCGTGGGAAATATCTCCTTGCGTGTCGACACCACCCTTGACAGGATTCCGCAGAGATGTCCCGACAGCCAGCATTCATTGCGTCCAAAAGGGGCATTCTGTCATGAGGATGATGGTCATAAACCTTCCATCTCCAGGCAGAGAAGAACTCCTCAATGGGGTTTAGAAATGGGGAGTATGGAGGGAGGAACTCCATGGCCATGTGTGGATGAGCCTCAAACCATGCCCTCACGTCACGAGAGTGGTGGAATGCCACATTGTCCCATATGACCACGTGAACCGACCTCACTCGATCCCTCTCTTCTGGTGGCACCAGTCGGTCATACAGGACATCCAGGAAGGCAAGGACACGTTGCGTGTTATATGCTCCCATTACAGGGATGTGAGCAAGGACGCCTTGTGTCGAGATAGCCGCACACAATGTTATGTTTCCTCCCCTTTGGCCTGGAACAAAGACTGTTGCTCTTTGCCCAATAAGGTTCCTCCCACGTCTCCTCACTTTGGAGAGGTTGAAGCCTGCTTCATCCACATATACAAAAACATGTGGTAATGCATTGCCTTCCAGCTCCATCATTCGCTAAAGAAAATGAAACAAATAGAGGACCGTTTTACATTACTGTAAGCAGTCCGACATACTAAAAATATAGGCAAGCCATCACTGTGATTGAGGTCCTTACCTGTACATACCGGTGCCTTAACTCCTTCACACGGTCAGAGTTGCGTTCAAAAGGAACCTTATAGATCTGTTTCATTCTGAGGTGGTGCCTCTTTAACACCCGGTCAATGGTTGCAACACTTATAGATGGAATGTTACTGAAGACATCCTGGTCTGCAATTATTCTGGCCTGAATCTCCCTTAAGTGGATTTCATTGTTGGCCACAACCATATCAACAATGGCAGACTCTTGTTCTGGAGTAAAGGCCTTTCCTCTGCCACCAGAGCGGGGTGCTCTTTCAGTTCTATCAATAAATATTTGAGAATGTTAAGTACTGTAATATAAAAACAGTGATCGAAACCTACATAAAAATAGAAATGCATGAAGTGCTGTAAAAGAGGGTTACAGTAGCTTACCTATTTTCGTGCCTGAAGATCCTAACAATGGATGCCACTGTTGATCTCCGTATATTGGGCTGAACCCTTTGGCCAGCCTCACTGAGGGACATGCCATGGTTTATGACGTGGTCCACAATAGTTGCACGGGTGTTGTCCGAAACTACTGTTCGCATTGGTCCCCTTTCAACTCTTCCACCACGCATACGTACAGCCCTCCCTCTTCCTCTGTGAATATCAGCCCTCCCTCTTCCTCTGTGAACATCAGGGTTCCCTCTTCCTCTCTGAACATCAGGGTTCCCTCTTCCTCTCTGAACATCAGGGTTCCCTCTTCCGCTGTGAACATCAGGGTTCCCTCTTCCTCTCTGAACATCAGGGTTCCCTCTTCCTCTCTGAACATCAGGGTTCCCTCTTCCGCTGTGAACATCAGGGTTCCCTCTTCCTCTCTGAACATCAGGGTTCCCTCTTCCTCTCTGAACATCAGGGTTCCCTCTTCCTCTGTGAACATCAGGGTTCCCTCTTCCTCTCTGAACAACAGGGTTCCCTCTTCCTCTCTGAACAACAGGGTTCCCTCTTCCTCTATGAACAACAGGGTTCCCTCTTCCTCTCTGAACAACAGGGTTCCCTCTTCCTCTCTGAACAACAGGGTTCCTTCTTCCTCTGTGAACATCAGGGTTCCCTCTTCCTCTGTGAACATCAGGGTTCCCTCTTCCTCTGTGAACATCAGGGTTCCCTCTTCCTCTGTGAACATCAGGGTTCCCTCTTCCTCTCTGAACAACAGGGTTCCCTCTTCCTCTCTGAACAACAGGGTTCCTTCTTCCTCTGTGAACATCAGGGTTCCCTCTTCCTCTCTGAACATCAGGGTTCCCTCTTCCTCTCTGAACATCAGGGTTCCCTCTTCCTCTCTGAACATCAGGGTTCCCTCTTCCTCTGTGAAAAACAGGGTTCCCTCTTCCTCTGTGAACATCAGGGTTCCCTCTTCGTCTCTGAACATCAGGGTTCCCTCTTCCTCTCTGAACATCAGGGTTCCCTCTTCCTCTCTGAACATCAGGGTTCCCTCTTCCTCTCTGAACAACAGGGTTCCCTCTTCCTCTCTGAACATCAGGGTTCCCTCTTCCTCTGTGAACATCAGGGTTCCCTCTTCCTCTCTGAACAACAGGGTTCCCTCTTCCTCTCTGAACATCAGGGTTCCCTCTTCCTCTCTGAACATCAGGGTTCCCTCTTCCTCTGTGAACATCAGGGTTCCCTCTTCCTCTCTGAACAACAGGGTTCCCTCTTCCTCTCTGAACATCAGCCCTCCCTCTTCCTCTCTGAACAACAGGGTTCCCTCTTCCTCTCTGAACAACAGGGTTCCCTCTTCCTCTCTGAACATCAGCCCTCCCTCTTCCTCTCTGAACAACAGGGTTCCCTCTTCCTCTCTGAACATCAGCCCTCCCTCTTCCTCGCTGAACAACAGGGTTCCTTCTTCCTCTCAGAGCTCCTCTACCTACTCGATCAGCCATTTTGTTCACACAAACATCTTACTGAAGTGAGGGAGGTCTTTTATAGGATTCTCACTAATTACAATTATGATAGGAAAGTCATTGATATCAGCTAACAGTAACATCATTACTGTAAGGTATACAGTACATTCCATGCAGTTACCTTGTTCAATGGGGTGATTGACTGATAACAAGTGTTAATATTTTGCACATCAAGTGTCAATTAGTGTAGCTATGGTCTACGTTTATGAGGAGTAAGTGTTATCCACTGTGAGAAGATTATTTAGTTTTGTAGACATGAGTTACACAAAAGATTGTTGATGTTTGTGTAGAGAATTGTAACTTCAGTCAGAGAATTGTGTGATCTGTTTAGCAAAACACTGCTTAGCATCTGCATGTTGTGTGATATCAATGATAAATGGTATACTGTTGTAGAGAAATGGTTTTCTGTTTCGATGGCTGTGCTGTTGGTTTGATGAAAGGAATTTTGATTCTAAATAGTGGGTTTAGCGATTGAGAAAAACTGTAATTAGTAAATGTTGTATGTTGTGGGTTAAACAACCTCTGTGTATATATTGTATTTATTGTGTATTAGCACTATGATTCATAATGGTTTTTAAGTTTTTGGGGAGACTGTTGGGGAGACTGTTAACTAATGTTGAAGTACTTTAGTTTATAAAGAGATGGAGTCTCACACAGTGTCTGTGAAGGTGTGTGTGTGTGTGTGTGTGTGTGTGTGTGTGTGTGTGTGTGTGTGTGTGTGTGTGTGTGTGTGTGTGTGTGTGTGTGTGTGTGTGTGTGTGTGTGTGTGTGTGTGTGTGTGTGTGTGTGTGTGTGTGTGTGTGTGTGTGTGTGTGTGTGTGTGTGTGTGTGTGTGTGTGTGTGTGTGTGTGTGTGTGTGTGTGTGTGTGTGACTGTGTGATCCTGTCCTTCTCCCCCTTTCCTGCCATCTTATCAGTAGAGAGAGGGGGGATGGAATTTAAAAACAGTTACCTTACTCTTGTATTGTTCTCTCTAAAACACATTGTCAGTAAAGTTGGGGGAGACTGTCTCCCCCCTTCCTGCCATCTCTCTATGGTTTGTTGTTGTAAGGCCAGTAGACAGAGTGGTGGAATTAGTTTAAAACAGTCACCTTACACTTTAGTTTTCCTCTAGAAATTTAGATTTAAGGTTTAAAATTATTAGTGTTAATTAAGGGCTATTGTTATTTTGGTTTATAAGGGGATAGGAGTTCAACTTTAAAAATGCACAGGATCATTCTAAGAAGAGTGAGAGGGCTAATGAGCCAGCACCATACTTCCTCTCTGCGTTTTCTTGACCAAAGTGTTGATTAAGTTAGTCTGCATACACTCCCTTCCTGTCACACACTCTTCCTTTTTCTGTGTGTGTGTGTGTGTGTGTGTGTGTGTGTGTGTGTGTGTGTGTGTGTGTGTGTGTGTGTGTGTGTGTGTGTGTGTGTGTGTGTGTGTGTGTGTGCGAGTGTGCGTGTGTGTGTGTGTGTGTGTGTGTGTGTGTGTGTGTGTGTGTGTGTGTGTGTGTGTGTGTGTGTGTGTGTGTGTGTGTGTGTGTGTGTGTGTGTGTGTGTGTGTGTGTGTGTGTGTGTGTGTGTGTGTGTGTGAGCCTGCCCCCTCCCCCCCCTTCCTGCCATGGTATGCAAAACCTTAAAACTAGAAAATGAAGTACATTGTCGTCTGATTAGATTTGTTCTTAAAGACTGTTTCTCTAAAAGGCAAGTTTGTGATTGTAACACTGTTTCGATGAAACAATGCAGTCTTGATAACTTGACTTGACTAACATTACTTTTTTAAATATATGTTTTTTAGATGCTTTACTTTGATTTCTTTCATGTTATTTGCAAGTTAGCGTCCAAATGGTTGGAAGATAAGGAGGAAGGACATTCAATACTGTATATAGTAAAGTGTGTCGCCTATGTAACTGGTTAGAACTCAAAGTGGCGATGAGGTCTTAAAATGTATGGAAAGGGTCCTAACAAAGGTCTTAAAAGGTCTTACATTTCACTTCAGGATTCCTGCATATACCCTGAATTAGCATGAATTAACATTATAGCGTATGTAACAATAGTTAAGAACACAGTTTTGGCTGATTTGGACAATCTTGGAGTGGTTTGGGGAGTTATTGAGGAAGTCAAGGATCAATTTCAGAACCAATGTATGTAGTTGCTTTGCTTGACATAATCACAGTGCTTCACCTGCAGATGCCCTGCTGGCACCTTTTATCCAGCTCTGCAAAGTTGCAGTCCTTTTAGCTGCCTCCTTCAGATCTCTCTCTCTCTCTCTGCTTCAGTCTCCTCTGTCTTGAAGGCATTCTTAAGCACAGAAATGTAACATTAGGCTATGCATAAAATAACCAAACGATTATTACATTAACTCATTTGAACAGTAATTCACATCATCATCTCATAACAAAATAAGCTAAGGCAACTACTTGCATTCAGTGACTTGATTTTTTAAATGAAAACCAGGGATATCTTTTGTTTTGCGGTCCATATCTCATTAAAAATATCTAATGTTAGTAACTATTAAAGAAAGAATGGGGACAATTCTGTTTGAATGTAGTTTGACCATTGTAACTGCTGTGCAGACATGCTGATAAAATAGGGCTTCTTACCTTAAATAAACTCACTAATTCATTAAACCAGTTCAATACGCATTATTCGTATTCTTATCATTCTTTAAGAGCGCAGTAACGGTAAGGTATCTATTTACTTACTTATCTAGTATTCCATCACATTGAATTGATTTATTTAAAACAAGGGACAGTGTACATTAATCAACATATTAAAAACATGTAAAAGTACTTGAATTAGCCAAAAGGCTAGTTTTCATCGATAGTCCCTTTGCCAGATGGTGATAGACATCCTAAAAGCAATAATAAAAATACCACAACATTGTTATACCAATGTACACATATACAATATATTACATCACTGAATACAGATAGAAGCAAGTTATGATAATAAATAAATAAAACATTTACAATACACACTCATACACACACCTACACCCACACATCAGTGCTGACACTGTTGATTATTAATGAGCCACTTTTTAACACTGTGCTTGAATGAGTAGTAGGATGAGGATTCTCTTATTGGTTGTGGTATTGAATTCCATTGATGGGATGCGTGGAATGAAAAGACAGCCTGGCTGAATGCGCTTTTCCTAAATGGGATGGTGCAGTCTCCCCTAGCCGCACCTCGAGTAACCCTGGTTGAGGTGGACTTTAGGCTGATAAAGCCAGCCAGAGGAGGAGGAGCCAACCCACGAGTGATCTTATAAACTAAGCAGATGTTTTTGTAAACTATGAGATTTTCCCAGCTGAACAGATTATACTTTTTAACTATGTGACAATGATGATACCGGAATGGCTTTTTGTCTAGTGTTTTGAGTGCTTGTTTATACAGCGATTCCAGTGGTTTTAGAGCTGTAGAGTGTGCATTAGACCAGCTGATCAGACAGTAGTTGATGTGGGAGAGGACCATTGAGTGAAAGTATAGCTTAGCTGCTGCAGATGATAGGAAGTTTCTAATGTATCTGTAATTTGACAGATTGAACTTTACTTTATTGCAGACCTTTTTGATATGGGTTTTGAAATTGAGGTTTGTGTCAATATGTACTCCTAAGTACTTGTACTCCGAGACAACCTGAAGTCTCCTCCCAGAAAAGAAAACATCTTGTTCTGTTATAATGCTGTGGCCCTTGGAGAAGAACATACACACTGTCTTTGAGACATTTGGTAGCAAACAATTATTGTTAAGCCAGGATGTAATATTCTTCAACACATCAGTGACCTTGGTAGCAGCCTCTTCTGCAATTTTGCCATGAGTAAAAACAACTGTATCATCAGCATACATTAATACATCACAATCTCCACACACAGAAGGCAGATCATTTATGTACATACTAAACAGGATTGGGCCCAATATAGAGCCCTGCGGTACTCCAGTTGACAAACATAGTGCACTAGACTTATGGTTCTCAATTTGAACACATTGGGAGCGGGATGAAAGATACGAATGAAAGAGGTTGGTGAATTCTATAGAAAAATGTAAGTTGAGTATTTTTTGCAATAAGATGTTGTGGTTAACAGTGTCAAAAGTTTTCCGTAAGTCAAGGAACACGGCCCCCACAACCCCACGCCTGTCCATTGATGCCTTAACTTTCTCCATGAAGAAGCATGTTGCTGTTTCTGTTGAGTGATTAGCCCTGAATCCAAATTGCATTGGATGCAGTGGAAAGGAGCTGTTGTTAAGATGATTGATGATTTGTTTGGCAATCAATTTCTCAAATACCTTGGATACTATGGGTAAGATACTGATGGGCCTATAGTTGGATGTCATGAGAGGGTCCCCACCTTTGAATAACGGGACCACAACAGCAGGCTTCCATTGATTGGGAAAACTCCCTTGATTGATTCCAATATTAATGATATGCGTTAGTGGCTTAACAATTGAGGAGTTAATGTCTTTCAGCATGAATGTGTCCATACCGTAGATATCCTTAGCCCTTGAGGATTTCAGATTGGCAATTACTTCCGCAACCTCTGTCTCAGACACTGACTTTAGAACAGCTGCTGGTTCGCTAGTGTTGACAGTCGGGAGTGCATTAACTTCCTGAGCTATGAAGCTACTGGCTATGGTAGCCACTGACTCAACAAAATAATAATTGAGTGTAGTTGCCACATCAGCTGGGCATTGCAGAGTTGTGCCCTCAACCCTCAATTCAATTGGCTTGGCTGTCGTAGTGTTTTGACCAGTTAAATGTTTTATTTGGCTCCATATAGCTTTTGAGTTGCCCTGAGCATTTTCAATAATTGTGATAAAGAAGTCCGCTTTTGCTTTTCTCAGTTCCCTTGTTGCCTTGTTTCTTAGCCCTGCAAATATATGTCTATCATGGGACATCTTTGATTTTATGGCAGTTTTTAAGGCACTGTCCCGTTGCTTCATTACATTTCTGACATGTCCGTTCATCCAGGGGAGAGTCTGTTTCTTATTTTTATGTTTTATCATGATTGAAAATTCATTGATTGTGGCCTGTAGTTTTCCTGTAAAGTTTTGACTGGTTACTTCTAAATCATTTTCAAGTACTAGATCTACCCAATCTAAGTTTTGTATAGTAGATCTGAAGTCTTCTTGCTTGGTTTTTGGGATGCCAAAGGATTCTTTATTACCTGCATACGCAGTGAACCGTTTTCCAGTTAGTTTTCTAGATACCAGCACCATATTGTGGTCTGACAGCCCAGTTACCATATTGTATGATTTTGTAATCCTTTCAGGTCTATTTGTTAAAATTAGGTCAAGCTGGGTACTGGTGCTGTTTGTTATTCGCGTTGGGCCTTTAACGATTTGAGTCAAATTAAAACTATCAGTAATTTGCTTAAGCTTCTTCCTTGATGACTTATCTTCCCAATTCAAATGTAAGTCACCCATTACAATTACCTCTTTCTTAAAATCACATTGACATAAAACCTTCTTGAATTGATCATAGAAGCTAACATTTGAGGAAGGTGGTCGATAAATTACTATTAAAATAAAGGACATCTGAGGCGACAGGATCATGTTTAGGCCTACACATTCTAGTTCGATTGGGTCTTGCCATAAAATCTCATCGCAACGGATGGTGTCTCTCACGAAAATTAGAACACCGCCCCCTTTAGTGTGCATTCGGTCCCTCCTGTAGCTATTGTAACCCGGAAGTTGTACGGCAGCCGATGGAGAGTTGTACGTAAGCCAAGTTTCTGTTAAACCGAGGTAATCTAAATTAGACTCTAGTAACATATTCTTTATCTGGTCAATTTTTAGACAAGATTTTAAGCTTCGTATATTTAGGTGTCCACCTAATATACCCTTTGGTTTTACCTTCGGATCCCAAATAATTCTTGCATTGTTTACAGTTTGGACAACTTTCCACTTCCGGTTCATTTGGATTGCTCTGTTTACTACCCTACCACGCTTGATATTGTTGCTGTTAGAGTATACATATTTGAGCGGTGTTATCCTGCAGTCATTGTCACTGTGTGACATTTTGTGTGGAACCACACCTGTACATACGCTGTTATTACTTGCTGGAAACGTCGGAGGTGTTGTCATTTTTGCTGCAAGACTTCTTGGACAGTTCGCGCGGACCCGCGGGTGGAGATTCCACTAGTAGCGGAGACTGCTCCCGTTTTTGCCAATGTATGTTCGACTCTGGATATCTGTCGACCTCATTGGATTGCAGCCACTGGATGGTGAAGAGATGCCGCTGGATAACCTCTGGCTCGTCCGTGTTGCTCGGGGTGAGTAGGCGCCCGGCTGGATCACCCTCGTTGGGCCACTCCAGGCCGGTGTCTGGATGTTGCAGCTGGAGGACTGCTGGATCCTCCGTGGTGCTCAGGGAGGGTGTAGGTTGAACTAGGTGAGTTTGCTGATAGTTTATGAAGCATAAGTGGAGGGAAGTAGAGTTACAGGTGACACTGTCAGCGAAGCTTGCTTCGATTGATGTCGGGCCAGGACATTGATGAATATCCCCCGATAGAAGCAGACAGATGGCTATTATAACAGCCTCGTTGCTGTGTCACCTGCATGATGATTTGGCTGTTTTCTTCCTTGAGTTGTACCACTGTGGAAATTGGAGGGTAGCAGCCAGGACGTATTCCCCATACCCAAACACAAGGTGGACCTTGTTTGTTTGTTTGTACTGAACATAATAACAGAGATGGCCAAACTGAAGTAGAGACATGGCAGAAATCCTACAATGAAGCGGGACAGTGAAGGGGAAGTCTCTTTGAAGAGGGTATTAATAATTTAAAGATCTTAATGCCCCCTTGATCATGTCTTTTTTTTGTAAAGACTGTTTTCTCTAAAAGGCAAGTTTTGTGATTTTAAGACTTTTTACAGACACTCGGCAGATTTCTGTGTAATTCTCTCACAAAGGAACAGTAAGTCTCTTACTTTTTTTGATAGCGTTTAACACACCATCCCCCCGAGAGCCAGACATACTCATCCCCTTTTCAACGCCCCCCTGCAGCAGCTCAGGTGTGAAACCCCCATACAGAATGTCAGTCACTGTGTAAAACTTTTATTTTCTTAAAGACTGTGACTCTAAAAGGCAAGTTTGTGATTTTAACACTTATTTAAGGACACTAGGCAGATTTTGTCTTTTTTGTCTTTTCTCGTGTTACTAAGATACTTTTAGACACACTTTGATATATGCAACACTTAACAACTGGTAGAATATGAAGTACTTTGTAAGGAATTTGGTTTCTTTTTAATGGCCTAGGCAGATTTTGGCTTTTTTTTTTCTCTTGCCAAGATACTTTTAGACACACTTTGAGGTATGCAAAACCTTAAAACTAGAAAATGAAGTACACTGTCTGATTCAATTTTTTTTTCTTAAAGACCGTTTCTCTAAAAGGCAAGTTTTGTGATTTTAAGACTTTTTACAGACACTCGGCAGATTTGTGTGTAATTCTCTCACAAAGGAACAGTAAGTCTCTTACTTTTTTGATAGTTTTTTTTATGTATGACAACTTTACAACTGGTAGAAAGTTAAGTACTTTTTCTGAACAGATTTTCTTTAAGACTGTGACTCTTAACACACCATCCCCCCGAGAGCCAGACATACTCATCCCCTTTTCAACGACCCCCTGCAGCAGCTCAGGTGTGAAACCCCCATACAGAATGTCAGTCACTGTGTAAAACTTTTATTTTCTTAAAGACTGTGACTCTGAAAGGCAAGTTTGTGATTTTAACACTTATTTTACTGACATTAGGCAGATTTTGGCTTTTTTCTCTTGCCAAGATACTTTTAGACATACTTTGAGGTATGCAAAACCTTACAACTAGAAATAAAGTACATTGTCTGATTATATTTTTTCTTAAAGATTGTTTCTCTAAAAGGCAAGTTTGTGATTTTAACACTTTTTACGGACACTCTGCAGATTTGTGTGTAATTCTCTCACAAAGGAACTGTAAGATACACTTTTTATGTATGCAAAACCTTAAACATTTCAGAAAATAAAATACTTTATCTGAATACATTTTCTTTTAAAGGCACTTTTGAAATTATTTATTTATTATTTCAGTGGAACAATCCAGTTTTTGTTAACATCAATGCTTTTTTCCCTTTTCTTGTGTTACTAAGATACTTTGCGACACACTTTGGTGTATGCAACACTTAACAACTGGTAGAATATGAAGTACTTTGTAAGGAATTCGGTTTCTTTTAATGGCCGTTTTTTTTTTAAACACTTGTTCAGTTAAACAAGGGTTTTTGTTTTTTTCTGATAACCTTACATATTTTAGTTATTTTCTGCTACCAAGATACTTTAAGATACACTTTGATGTACGCAACACTTAACAAAGGGTATAATATGAAGTACCTTGTAAGGAATGGGGTTTTCTTTAAGGGGTGCAAAACTTTAGAACTGGGTAAAATATTCATTAATTTGTAATGAATTGACTTTTCCATATTTCTGACAAACTATACTTTTGACTTTTTCAGTAAAATCTTGACAAACTATTACTTATTCTTAAATTTGACCTATTGCTGCTTGATTGGAAATGATAGATGAAAAAGCTACAACGCTTAAAGAACTTTTTTAAAAACTCTCAATTCTACAGATGACTCCCCCCATTCAACGCAATAAGTCCCACACTCCACTCAGCAAATCATCTAAAACGAAGGACCCCACTAAGACGACCGTTGAAAACTAGCCATGGATCTGAGAAAAACCAAGACTCCCCCCGCGAGTTGCAGCCAGGAACAGACTCCTGGACTACCATCATCACCACCATTTTGGACACCCAAATCTTGCAGTACTACTGCTGCTGATGATGTTACTCCTGGGGCCAAGACGTCTCTGTTTATGGACACAGTGAAATCGGAGTTGGTTCATATTCTGGAGAGGGTGCTGTATCGGTACAGAGAAGAAATATGTAACGGATGCCGAGTCAGTCACCCCGGCCAGAGGCAACACGATTGTCTGAATGACCGATTTTTTCTTCAGAAACAATTACAACGCGTTAATGAAAAGACTTTGGCTCGCCGACTTCATTACTGAGATTGACCAGAGTCTTATTGATAAAGGCTGCGAGGATGAACGGAGGATCCGACACGCTTCGGAGGCCAACAACAGCATACACATGAATATTTTGACTGAAGTGAAAAAACTCCATCATGATATTTCCAGTAATCTGGGGAATTCTAAGCTGGAGACGGTCCTGGGGATGTTACAATCAGTATAACTATTGATTTTGGGTGTGAACAAATAAAAAAATGTAAATAGGAAATAAAAAAAATAATTTAAAAAAGTGTTTTTTACATTTAAAAACTGTTGTCTTCATTATAGCAAGGGGAGCGTGTCTGACATATGTGTATTACAGTCCTTCACATGCACTGTTGTCTTCCTTATAACACAGGTGTATAATGAAGAGGGTAAACAAATTACTGTGTATGCAGTTAAAGATTTAAGACACAGTAATTTATCCACAGTAATTTATCCTATGCATTTTTACAGTTGAACTCCTACCCCCCTTATAAACCAAAATAACAATAGCCCTTAAAGAACTTTTTTAAAAGAGTCAAACAGCGAGGGACATTATACTTGTGAAACTTTTTAAAAAGAGTCACACAGCGAGGGACATTATACTGATGAAAGAAACTCTCAATTCTACAGATGACTCCTCCCACTCAACGCAATAAGTCCCACCCCACTCAGCAAATCATCCCAAACTAAGGACCCCACTAAGACGACCGTTGAAAACTAGCCATGGATCTGAGAAAAACTAAGTCTGATGTAGCCTCCCCTTATTATCACCAGGGTAACGGATATGGGCTTAATGACTGGATGTTACAAAGTAGGGGAGAGGATGTTCCCGAAGAAGAGCTCTCCTCTATATCATATCCATGTAAGGTCTTTAGGACAAAAGAGGACTATGATAACATGACATATGAAGAATATCTTTCTTTAAAAGATGGTATTATAGATAACCTTTATAGAAACAGTATATCTCATACCACTCGCCAAGATCGCAAATGACAACTAGCAGAAAAGAAAAGAAAAAGTAAAGAAAAACGAAGAAAAAGAAAAAGAAAAATGAAAAGGAGAAGAAAAATGAAAAGCAAACACAGAATGCGAATGAAAAGAAAAGGGGCAAAAGGACGGAAAACGAAAAAGACAAAAAGAAGGAAGGTAAAAAGAAAAAGGAACAAAGTGAAGACATTTCAACTAGAGGATGCTGATGGTGTTGTAGAGCCATTACCGGATCATAATAATCTTATAGATCATCTCCCGCTAACCGACTGCTGCGAATGTGTTGAGCAAATACCAAAAGCAATGGCAGAGCTTTGCTTCAGTATAATGAGAGAAAAAGCGCGATACTATGGAATTGCCCAAATTGGCGACAGTGCCAGAACATGTATTAAAAGACTGTTGGAGGATCTCTATTCTAGTATCGGTTGTCATTACATCGAAGGATACGCCAAAACGTGTGACGACATAGACAAAGCTTTTGAAGACAATTATATGGTACCTGTCCTTACAGCTTAAAATCACAAAACTTGCCTTTTAGAGAAACAGTCTTTAAGAAAAAAAAATCTAATCAGACAGTGTACTTCATTTTCTAGTGTTAAGGTTTTGCATACCTCAAAGTGTGTCTAAAAGTATCTTGGCAAGAGAAAACAAAAAGCCAAAATCTGCCTAGGCCATTAAAAAGAAACCGGATTCCTTACAAAGTACTTAATATTCTACCAGTTGTTTGTTGCATACATCAAAGTGTGTCTAAAAGTATCTCAGTAACACGAGAAAAGAGAAAAAAGCCAAAATATGCCTAGTGTCCTTAAATAAGTGTTAAAATCACAAACTTGCCTTTTAGAGTCACAGTCTTTAAGAAAATAAAAGTTTTACACAGTGACGGACATTCTGTATGGGGGTTTCAGTCAAATGTAATACCTTTTAAGACCTACATACATTGGTTCTGAAATTGATCCTTGACTTCCTCAATAACTCCCCAAACCCCCCCAAGATTGTCCAATTCAGCCAAAACTGTGTTCTTAACTATTGTTACATATGCTATAATGTTAATTCATGCTAATTCAGGGTATATGCAGGAATCCTGAAGTCAAATGTAATACCTTTTAAGACCTTTGTTAGGACCCTTTCCATACATTTTAAGACCTCATCGCCACTTTGAGTTCTAACCAGTTACATAGCTGACACACTTGACTATATACAGTATTGAATGTCCTTCCTCCTTATCTTCCAACCATTTGGACGCTAACTTGCAAATAACATGAAAGAAATCAAAGTAAAGCATCTAAAAAAACATATATTTAAAAAAGTAATGTTAGTCAAGTCAAGTTATCAAGACTGCATTGTTTCATCGAAATAGTGTTAAAATCACAAACTTGCCTTTTAGAGAAACAGTCTTTAAGAACAAATCTAATCAGACGACAATGTACTTCATTTTCTAGTTTTAAGGTTTTGCATACCATGGCAGGAAGGGGGGAGGAGGGGCAGGGCCAGGCTCACACACACACACACACACACACACACACACACACACACACACACACACACACACACACACACACACACACACACACACACACACACACACACACACACACACAGAAAAAGGCCTGACAGCCATAGGAAGAGGTAAGTGTGACAGGAAGGGAGTGTATGCAGTCAAGAAAACGCAGAGAGGAGGTATGGTGCTCGCTCATTAGCCCTCTCACTCTTCTTAGAATGATCCTGTGCATTTTTAAAGTTGAACTCCTATCCCCTTATAAACCAAAATAACAATAGCCCTTAATTAACACTAATAATTTTAAAAACCTTAAATCTAATTTAGAGAGGACAACTAAAGTGTAAGGTGACTGTTTTAAACTAATTCCACCACTCTGTCTACTGGCCTTACAACAACAAACCATAGAGAGATAGCAGGAAGGGGGGAGACAGTCTCCCCCAACTTTACTGACGTGCTTTAGAGAGAACAATACAAGAGTAAGGTAACTGTTTTTAAATTCCATCCCCCCTCTCTCTACTGATAAGATGGCAGGAAAGGGGGAGGAGGACAGGATCACACAGTCACACACACATACACACACACCTTCACAGACACCGTGTGAGACTCCATCCCTTTATAAACTAGTACTGAAGTACTTTAGTACATTAGTTAACAGTCTCCCCAACAGTCTCTCCAAAAACTTAAAAAACATTATGAATCATAGTGCTAATACACAATAAATACAATATATACACAGAGGTTGTTTAACACACAACATACAACATTTAATAATTATATGAAATACTTACCATAGTTGTTCAGGATCAGATCCAGGTCGGGAAAACGCAGAGAAGAAATGCCAGGATGGTTCATCATCACCTTTCTCTTGCTGTAAAAATGAGATGTCCTTATAAACCCACGTAGACATATCACACACGCCGTCTCTACATGCATCACCACAGAAGGAAGGAGGCTTTGAAACGATAGAAGATTTGAGCTTAGATTCCCGTTAGAAAGGGCTGTCTGATGAAGAAGGAAAGTGGTAACATACATCAATACTATTTTTTAATTATTATGTTTATGGGGGGCTTTTCTTTAGGGGCTAAAATAAGATTTGATGCAGCCCCGGTCCACAGCAGGGATTAGGGGAAGACAGACAGACACACACACACACACACACACACACACACACACACACACACACACACACACACACACACACACACACACAAACAATTGGGGGCGGGCATTTTTTAAATTTATTATTAGGCGCCATAAGGCGCAACAGTGGGGGCATCACCCCCTCCTATCGACGGATCTCACACCTACTTGGGAAATCACACCTACTTGGAAATCACACCTCGACCAAATGGGGGGCGGGACTTGGCTCATTTGCATAAGTAGTAGAGGTGTGACCTGTCACTTTTTCATGCATACTAATGAGATTGATGCGGCATGTGTAATACTACTTCTGTGAAAGGAGGGAGGAAGAAATGTTCTAATACCAAGCCATTGCTGCTATTTTGAAGAATGATATTGAATGTTAACACTAGAAGTAATGCACAAGTGAAAACTTTTGTTTGAACACAGTCAAAGTATTTTTTGTATTTTTGTAAAGTTGAGGCTATTGAACCATTTTGATTGTATGTTTTTGATGAGTTATGTACTATGCAAAGTTCAGATGAAGAACTCATTGATTTCAGTATTATTTACACACCTTTTTAGGTGTGTAAGGAGGGACTGTTAGAAATTAAAATCAATGTTTTATGGCAT
Source organism: Pseudochaenichthys georgianus (assembly GCF_902827115.2). Taxonomy (NCBI): domain Eukaryota; kingdom Metazoa; phylum Chordata; class Actinopteri; order Perciformes; family Channichthyidae; genus Pseudochaenichthys; species Pseudochaenichthys georgianus. The sequence continues at coordinate 3,074,935 of NC_047515.1, forward strand.
AATTTAGTAAAAACATACCATCAGTTTAAATGCTATTTTATTCTGAAAAAAACCGGAAGTTCCCACACAATCTTAATACCAAGCTTTTATTCTGAAAATCCTTCATAACGACATCTGGGACTACCGTCCATTAGTATCATTAAAGTGGCTATTGATGCCGTTAACATGTATTAAATATACAGTTATGAAAGAGATAAGGAGGAGAAAAGGCATGTGGAAGTAAGCAATGAATGTAAAATGTCGAAATCCTCTGTTTAACGCGATATCGGACACAGACGAACGAGGGGGGAAGTCCGACGTCACTACAGCTCACAGAGAGGAGGAGCGAACAGCCAGCAAGCGGGAAAGACGAAGGTGTGGAGAGTCTCTTCTGCTCGGCCGGCACTACGAGAGGGAGATTTTCTCTCTCTCTCTCTGAACCATCTTCTGCTTGTAACATTATTTTAATTACCCATTTGAACATTCTCCTACTTTTAAAGCTTCTCTCCTGGACGTGAGAATAACGAACAAAGCTATCATTACCCAACAACGTCCAAAACACATCCTTAGACAACACACTCTCACTCCCTAAGCGTCCAATAGCGACGTTTGGTCAGTGTCCGTGGCGTGCAGTTGTGACGCTCCTAGGCTCCTTCAGCTTCATAAAGGGACGCAAATAGCTTTCAACTGATTGCAATGTATTCCCATCTGCGGCGGGATTTGACGCTCATGGAAGCACGGCATTCGTTTATGCCGGCTGCCCTTAAAGGCAATGTCAGCGTCCATTCCCATTGGATAACGGATAATTGTACACCCGGAAGTAAGTATTCCTCTTACTGTCGATTGATTTTAAAGTGATATCTGCACTACTCATCGACTAAAAAACACCAGATTATCCTTGTTAATTACACAACATTGATTGGTTTAAATTGTGTGCAATGCTTTTGTATTATTCCCCTTCGATTCGGAGAAACAAATATTTGTTCTGAGTAAAGGATGGCAGAAGACACTACACTACCCAGAATCCCCAGCTATCGTTTGGACTACACCATGTGCTCTGTTTGACAAACCCCGTTTTTTTCACCATTCATTCCGATGGCTGGCGTCTATGTCACATGATCTTCAAATGTTTCCCTGCAGAAAAAGAAAACATGGCCGAAATTCGTTTTATTCTCGGTAGAAAATGCCTATTTTAAAGTTAGTTTGGCCATTAAAATGCATTTTGATGTCATTTGATGCGAGAAATATGAGTTGTTATTTCAGATTATGTGTGCAGTGGATGTACATGATCTTTAGTTTGCTAGTTATTACGAAGATTACTTCAGGAAATCGCGACGTTTTCATTGTTACCAAGGTGGTTGCTAGGGACGCTGCTATCGATATTATTTCTGTTATGTTGTGTAACTGTTTAATGGTGTTATCTTTATTGCTACCCCCTTCCCCGTCAATGTATAGTGTTGGTCCACAGCCTAAACATATTAGTTTAACAAAATCCGCATCTAAAGATAGCCTACGTTATTTTCCCCCTGTGCAATTCCAGTCTCACATCTCATAGCACATCGTCATTAACAAATACCGGAAACAGACCGAAAACGTTTTTAAAAAATAATAATAATACCTTATTCCGAGTGTGCTTGCTTTTCTCTTTGAAAGTCATCACATAACGGCATTGTAATACACGGTTCGGCTGCATTACATATTACATATCTGCCGTAGTTCTGTATTTATAGAGCCCTGATGAGAAGACAAACATGAGGAACTGAAAACGTGACGTGGATCATAAATATATCAGCCATTAAACAACATCTTACATTTCTTTTCACACAATACGTCTCCTTGCAGTATCAACACTAATTCGGCTCACTTTTATATTTGATCCAATTGGTAGATAGGCTGTATTTACACCATAAAGGTGCACAGCTGATATAAAGGGACACCTGGTGGTTAAAGCATGTTATTGAATTTAATTATTTTCATTATTAGAGATATACAATATAATACAATCCCTATAAAGTATATTCATTACTCGTTATTCTCTACTAATAGTTAATTAAAGACTGTATGTAATGACTATTTTGCAAATCCCTTTCAAGATTTAAAGATTTTCTAAGGTTTATTGACATATCATATAGGCCTACACAACTATGGTGTAGTTCTGCACTGAATGAAAAACTTGGGTCGCAGGTTCCTCAATAGTGCATTACAAGACATCTATCAATATGTGTGCATACCTCCAGCAATGTTAACTATGTTGAAGCACTTATTTTAACTGATATTATACATAATGTATTATACTCTTATAAGATGTATGTAGATATTTCATCTCCGGCCTTGTCAGGTATTGAACAATCAATAAATAAAGAACACAGAATTGTTGAATATAAAACACAGAATTTGTGTGATTATACTAAATGATTTTCAAATAAACACAACTGCATATTTAACTGTTACACATGCTGATGTAACGCAAATGTTCCAACTTGGGATCAATAAAGTATATCTTATCTTAAGCTGATCGATGGCTACTGCCATATTTGCAAAATGTGCCTCTGAACCTTGACAAGTGCATGTTTCAGGCTTATCAATTAATGTAATGTAATGTTATCACAGGGGTCACACACATAAGACCAGCTGTTAAATAAAGCTCTTCTGACCTTAGCTGGCATGTGGGTATATATATTAATACTGCCCATAACGGGCACAAGCAATTTTCACCCATTTATTAATTATATGTTTTAAATGTGAGTGTTTCCTGTCCCCTAAACCTCCAGGGATGTACACAGTTTAATACTGGCAACTTCTTATTATGGGAAATACGAAAACGTCTTTTAAAACTACAACTCCCAGTAGAGACGTGCCATAGAGAACATGTTGCGAAACAGAATAGCCAGCATGTGTAGTTCTGGGGATGGGGTGGGGGAGGGGGGACGCGGTGGACCCATTCAAATCCAGTTTTGGACAGTCTGCCGTGGTTCCATCCCATTTCAAGTGCTGTTCGAGAATCGGCTTAACCCTCGGAGCACACTCTCCAATCACAGAGCTTGAGGACTATCACCGGGTTTGTCAAACAGAGCACATGGTGTAGTCCAAACGATAGCTGGGGATTCTGGGTAGTGTAGTGTCTTCTGCCATCCTTTACTCCTGGGAATGGACGCTCACATTACCTTTAAGGGCAGCCGACACAAACGAATGCCGTGCTTCCATGAGCGTCAAATCCCGACGCAGATGGGAATACATTGCAATCAGTTGAAAGCTATTTGCGTCCCTTTATGACGCCGAAGGAGCCTAGGAGCGTCACAACTGGACGCCACGGACACTGACCAAATGTCGCTATTGGACGCTTAGGAAGTGACACTGTGTTGCCTTATAATGTTGGAGGCAAAACGTTCCACCTTTGTTAACATATCACATTAAAGGAACATTTTATAAAACACTTTCTGTCATCTCAGGCCTCAATAACATCCTGAAAACATCCTCTGAATGTTGTAGTTAAAACGTTATGTCTTAGTTAACCTTAAACCTTATAGGAACATTATTTGAAAAATAAACATCCTAAAAAGGTTCTTTGAACATCAGAATAAAAGGTTTCTTTAAAACCTTATTAGAACCAATAGGTAACGTTAGCCAAAGTTGTGAGAGCGTTCCCCGCTAGCTGGGGTGCTGCAGCACAGGCAGTATGAGAAAAATAAAGAGCTTTTTGAACATTAAAGCATGGAGACATGTCCCATAGAGACACAAACATGCACCTTTAACACAAAGGGGAGTATAAGCTAAATCAGATAAATAAGGAAGTCATTATGCTATCAGTCAAATACACACTTCATTGTGGCATTATGCACATATCCTATATAGAAGATAACATTCTGTATAAGCCCATAGATTTTGCAATAATCTTAAAGCTATAAAGCTTAAAGCTATAACTTGTATATTGTATAACTTGTATGTATATATACTAAAATAAGTGGAATTTTACGGATGTGTTTCGGTATCATCCCCGTATAATAAATCACTGTCGTAAAAAGGTGAGCTTTCGGTTATAACAGCTGTTATATATAGAGTCAGATCTATAGTGGAGGTGAGCAGTGAAGCATAGAGGGCGAGAGACAATGTTCCCTCAGAGAGTTATGTCCTTTTTCTCCTCTCAAGAACATGAAGGCGTCTGTGAGCACCTCCTTTTCTCTTCTTTGCTTGCATTCTAAATACGCTCATCCTTGCATGCTACACAGTTCCATGCTTACTTCGTTATAGCTCTGTCCTTGCTTTCTTCCTCACACACCTACAGGAACACACTGTCATCTGGTATAACACAGTGTGAATGTGTCCACCCCCATGAGGACAGGTTGTAAGTATAGCATTCCCTCTGATGTGCGGGATAACAATAGAAAGGACACGCACAAATGAGCTAATTTAAACACGTCCAAATAGATACACCAGACACGTTCATGTATTGTACAGTTTGTCCTTCATGTCATTCATGCGGCTGTGGGAGTGAACAGGACCGAGTGAGGAGTGAAGAAGGTGACTTTGTGCTGGCAGCATCCCAAAGTGCTGCCCGGTGCTGCTGGTCAGCACTGTTACCGGGGGATACTTGCAGCGTTGCAGGAATGTGCAGCACTCTTGTTCCAAAGTGTGTGATTTGTAGCACTTAGTCCACGAGAGCCCGGCCTCGATTTGTCAAGGCCGTTGACATGCATCATGAACATGCATTGTTTATGCTCTGCCATCTCACTGATAGGTTTCATGCTCAGATCTCAGCGTGCTTCCTATAAAGGTGTCATCCAACCAGTTTCATATTATATCAAACGGAGACAAGTAGAGAATTGTCATATTTGAGAAGCTGAAAACAGCATTTTCTACCAACTGTGCACGAAAATTAAATATGAACCAATCAGTTGTCGATTACTTTTCATCATCGCTGCAGATTCAGTTGAAAAATCTGTCTTCTGAAAATGTTGCATCGAACTAAATTATTAAAACATTTGCTTATTTTTCGTCAAAAATGTACAGATGATTCGTTCTTACCCTACTAACCCTAACCCTAACCCTAACCCCCCCCCCCCCCCCCCGGCCAGCCTTTGGTGGGAATTGAAGCACATCTTTGACTTTATTTGACCAATATCATATATTTCCCAGATCTCAGCCGTTTCAGTCAGACTACACAGTTGATATAACCAAAGAGGAGAATATTCATTAGACAGTATGATGGAAAACAAGGTGACTGCTTGAGTTCATTTCCCTTTGAAATGGATTACAGCTTCTGTTTCCATGCAGCTTTTTCTGCTTGTAGATGGCAAACAAAAAAATCACACACTGGGATCCATGGTTCGGTATGCATCGTTTAATTCTCACTGACATGTTTGGTGTACAAAAACACATTTTAAAGCCTGGGCCCTCCTCTGTCACACTGACATGCAAATGCACAACAAATGCAACGGTTCACAGCAGCGTTTAGGCTGCTTTAGACGGATGATTTAAAGTGTCTAGAAAACCTGCCTTAACATCATCGAAACTGAGTAGATGAATGCTTTGTGCCAAGACAACATAAAAATAAAGGTTTCCAAAACAGCCGTAAAACATAATTGTATGCCTGTGGAACTGTAACATAGACACGCGTTGCTTATTAACACGACATCGCTGTGTGGGAAGGGAGTTATTTCAGACGTACTTGCATTCCCATAAGAACTGTTTGTACGTCGTTATAAATCTGAACATACCATTTGTTGAAACGTTATTACCACTGATTTTCAAAAGAAAAAGTAGGAGCAATGACAACTATCCTATCTTTATGTACAGTCGTGTTCTTTTGAAGAAGCAGATATCGATCTAGTTTGCAGATTCCGTCTGTCAAAAAAAGTGATATTTGTGTTGTTTTTTGTAAAAATGTGCCGCCAATTTAAAAAGGGAAAATCTCTCAGGTCAGTGTTGTGAAATCCTGGAAATACGTGCATCATAGGACAATATTTTAAGATCCCTTTTTTCCAGGCTCTAGCTCTTACTCAAAATCAAGTGAATCAGATGAAATGTATGGCAGCTAATACAGCTTCACTTACAAAAGGAAAGGCATACTTGCAGTAAAAAATAAATACAACTAGTGTTAAATAAAACACTACCATGTCGACTGCTGCCACAGTTCTTACCACTGGAAATACAGTTAGGGTTAGTTTTATATGGATATCAACAAAAGTACGTCTTCATTTGCACGTTACACCTTTGACATGTCAATGTATTTTCCAAACAGGCAGAGTCCCAGTAGCCAGGATTGTAGCTTCAATCCAGAAAGAATACACAAAAACTGAAGATCAGAAACTTTTTATTTAATTAGTTTAATTTATGTGATGAAAAAATAAAGAAAATGTGTATAAAAGCATATTTAGGAAGTTTGGGAACTAATCTTTCTGAACATGGGAATGTAAACGATATCCGGTGAACTGTGGCTGCTGTCTCGGAGGTTGGAAGAGGTTGTTTTCTGCGCTTCAGTGCTTTCAACGAGTTTAAAACATTTGACTTTCAAATTGAGCTGAATGCAGGCTTTGGTTTTTGACTTTTTGTCAGTGTGATTATTTTGCTGCATATGGTAAAAAAAGAAGAAAAAAACATTGCTCACATTACATTAGAGACACATCTACTCTAAGCCTTTTTGCTGTCACAGTTAACAAGCTGAGGTACTTTATAGGCTTCAATATTTTTTCAAAACGGTTAAGACATTTCCAACAAGCATTAAAAACGATTTATCGAACAGTAATATACAATCTTTTTTATTACTTTCTGTTCTTTTTACATATTCCACAGTGGTGCATCAGGGTGTCAGGCCCCAATCTTCTCAATTTGCCCCTTTGTAAAGGTTGGTTGTCCATGCCGTCTCACTTCAAAGGTGTCTCTTCTCAGCCCACTAAAAATACTCATCCATGCAGAATGTGGTCTTTTTGAATAGTTCCACTTAAATATTCAAGCACATCTTCCTATGGCATTGTAAATAACTGCTGGCCCAGCTGTTCTGTTGATCTGTTGGTACAATACTTTGCTCCACACTGAAATATCTACATCTACTGGATGGATTTGGTACAGACAGGACTTATGTGATCCCCTGACTTTTCATTTAGCGCCACCAGAAGGTCACTTAAACTCTGGTCAAACACTACTTCAGAATATCCTTTAAAGCTTATGACTGACTCCTTGTCAGCCTCAGTTGCACTCTGGGATTGATGATGATACAGCATGCTAACATTCTAACATTAGCATGAACCGTTAACCAAATCACCAACAAACAACTGAGCCTGACAAGCTGTCAATGTCAGAAGTGCTAAAAATGTTGCGGCACAAAAGATAGTCATGTTTGAAATGTGGGAAAATGTATTGGAATTGGAACTTGGAATTGGAATGTGTAATTTTTGGATTCACATCATGACCATGTCCAAGTGCCAACCTAAGACCAAACTAAAACAACATTGCTTTCAGATGTGTGAGCATTTCAATCTAGCACAGGCTGCTACCGTGACAAGAGACAATATGTCTTGTTTATTTCAGGAATCTCATTACACTTCTGGCTTGTCAATGCCATTTAATGGAAATGTTGAGGCAAATCACACACAGCCTCAGAAAATGCTTCTCATCTCAGGCCAGAAGACATTGGACCCTCTCAGGGCTTTCTCCATCCACTGAGATACAGAGTTTGGACCTCTGACAGCAGGCTTCAGGTTTAAGTCTTCCTAACACTGAGGATAGTCATCTGTAGACACTCCTCCTTCAGAGCCACCAGTTCTGTCTTGTAGCTGCTGGTCTTTGCTCCATCAGCGTATACACAAGGCTGCTTCTTTGCTGCCAGCGGCGTTTCCATAGTCACTGAACCAGCGTTGAGTATCTCCCCGTGCGATGCTGAGGAAGAGGAGCCCTTGAAGCAAGCTGCAGAAAGTAAAGCTGAGAGCGCTCGGGCGACATCGTGCCGGGCCCCCTCGTTGACAAAACAGTACAAAATGGGATCGGCGACGCAGTTGAGGCTGGTCAGTGCCAACGACACATGGTAGGCTGCAAACAGGCTCTCCTCTGCGCCGCAGTCACATGGCTTATTTAGAAACATCACACTCCGCACCAGGAGCAGGATGTGATACGGTCCAAAGCAGAGCAAAACAATCAGTATCAGGCTCAAAGCCAGGCGCTGAATTTTGGCCTTTTCCTGACGCTCTGTTGAGACGTTGCAGCGCACTGCTGCTAAAATCCCACGGTAGGCCACAAGCATGGCTGTCCATGGAGCGAGGAAGCCCAGAAATGTCCTGTAGAGGTTCATCCCTGCCACCCAGTCCTGCATGGGATACTTCTCAAAGCAGAACGTGTGGTTGAACCGGTCCTGGAAGAGCTCATTGTGGAAGAGGGGAGCAGAGTTTGCTACGATCTCAATAATCCACACCATGGCGCTGACCAGGACCGCTGTGGGAGAAGGAAGGAAAGAAGAGGAGTGATAAATAATCAACTTTTCAGAAACCTCTGTGTAAATATTGTACTGTATTGGAGGAAAAAAGACACACAAACACAGTTAATAGAGAATCTACGTATTTTTAATCTGCGACGGACAATTGTACACCAAGTACCAACCTTAGTAATCATTCATTTCACCAAACAGAAGGCCTTCATTTGGTCTGTTTCGATATTGTCATCAATGAGAATATAGTTATATTATACAATTGTATTTTACTGCCTCACTTTCACCCATTTGAAGAGTTTTCATCCAAAATGCATTTCCAATTGGGATCTAACATATCAAGGACGATAACGCAAACGGACCGAAATCGATATCAAAAAAGTCTTGCGTCCACACGCAATATGCACCAGAGACATGTCCGTTCACACGAGACTGATCGGAAGCGCTGGAGACGCTGTAGTACATATGCCGGGCCTGTAAGTGGCGCTGTAGTCCTGCCACAAAAGCAGCGAAGAAGACTTCCCGCGCATGGTTGCCATGGTTACCATGGTTGCCCTTCTGTTTATTCTCCGCTGTGGACGCTCTGGCTCTTTTTCTCCCTCTCCGAAGCAAGCGTGTGCTCCTGCTGTATGTCTCCCCGGTAGTCCACCAGCAGATGACAAACACTCTCCTCTCGGCCTCTTCCAAGGGACGAGGGGACCGTGCGGCAGAGTTTCAGTTAGATTTGTTTTCGCCGGTCAACATGTCCGTTAAAGTTTAAATCTTCCGGACAAAATTAGAAAAGTGCCGGTCAGAGGTCTTCTTTGTTATTTATTGAGCTTTAAAACAAATTGATAACGACTCTATATAATAATAAAAAACGGAGCCTCTCTTTTCCTCCCCCTCTTCTAACAGCCCAGCAGCTGATCTCTGAGCAGGAGAGGTGGGAGAGGCGGGGCTATTGCTTCAACAGGGCTGCCAACACTCACGCATTGAGCGTGAGAGTCACGCAATTAACCAATTTCTCACGCACTCACGCCACACTTGCCTTTCCTCACGCTAAGTTTTCGTCCAAAATAAATGTATATAAATATAAAAATAAAGTGAAGGAACAGCAAACTGAGCGGTCTACGAAATGAGACAGTCTTCTGGCTTAGTTCAGTAAAGTTGGAACGATATTGGCAGATTCTGATTTCATGGATCAATAACTCATGAACAAAACGTTGTTCAGACACAAATGACGTCTCCTAAGTACCGTGGTAAGGTTGACAACGAACTACAATCACATTTTGATCAAAAAAAGCCAATACGTGCTGTCCTCCAAACTGGAGACATTACATTGGTCTCTATCTGCAGCCGGAGAAGAAACGAGTGCTCAGGGATCGTCTGTAAAGTGCAACTCCGAAAAAAGAGAATACAATAATATTCAATCACTATTATACAGCTTATTACTACCAAACTCACCACACACATCAATAGTCTCCTGTGTGTCATACTAGAGCAAGGAGTTTGGAAAAATATGCTTTTGAATAATTGTGGGGAATATTTATAATGTAAAATCTTCAATAAATATGGCATCATCTTCAATAACTTTACTATTATACAGTATATTTCTACCAGACTCACTATTTGCATTGCTGTTGTTGTTAGCATCTGGTTAGCTAGCTGCGCTAACGGATATTAGAAGCTGTTTCTAAAACAAGGAAAGGGAGAGCTCTGTCCTGTCAGACTGAGAGAGATAACTACAGCTCAGTGAGGTAAGGGACTCTCTGTTTAGATACTTTAGTCTAGTTATCTCAGTGGGTCTCAAACGTTTTGGTCACCATTTATGAGAATAAATGAAAAACAGATATGAAATAGGCCTACTATATGACAGTAAAGCAAGAATACAGTTTAAATGATTAATAAAAAATATCCATAAAGAAAAAGAAAATCTGTTTACAGTTCTGTTTCATATGGGTGTTGAGAGATGTATCCATACATTCATTTTGCTCTCAAAGTGCACCAGGTTGATGAATTTAACTTCAATATTTTATAAAATAGCACTTGATTGTAAGAGTCGCGGTACACTGTGTATGTAGCGCCAGGTACATTAATGGGAAATCCTAGTTTGTACATGTTCACTGTACACATGAACGTTTCTTTTTTCGCTTCACCAAAAAAAAATGTCACTCCAAGCTGAACTCAAATGTTGGCAGCCCTGGCTTCAACGTTATCAGGAAATGATCGTATAGGCGTAAACACGGAGCCGTTTGCCCCCCCAGAGCGTTTCGTTTGCAGATCTACCCACCTTGGGACCCGTTACCGTTATCGTTTCCATGTCGGCCTCGTGTGGTCGTACCATCTGGTGAACTGTAGCAGATAAGACCGTTATCGTCCTCGTGTGGCCGGTGCTTTAAAGTGAGCGCCCCCTAGTGGTCCTTGAGTATATTGGTAAAATGTCACATTTGAAATAAATAAATACAGTTTTCCGCACTCTCGCGGGAATATCTCCGCAATGGAGCGAGCTTACATTTCATGATCTAATTGCATTATATAGCCCAGCGCAACACCTTCATCACACATGTTTGTACCATTTCCAGGCGATTTGTAATCTGTTCTAGAAAAACGATGTGTCTTTGGATATTTGTGGAGTTAGGTGGTCCGCGAGTGTTTTTTATATTGTTAAGTGGTCCTTGGTATGAAAAGGTTTGAGAAACACTGCTCTAAATAAAATAATTTTTTGTTTCTAGAAAAGTTAGAGAGGGGCCCTGACCATGTTCTTGGCATAAGCTACGCATCATTACATTTTAATAAAAGTAATTACTTTAGTAGACATTCTGTTCAAATAGTTATTTATAAAACTTATTTCGCAATGGAAGTGATCTGATCTCTACACAAACTTGAATTTCCTGTTATGTCAAGGAATGTCAAGTTTGAAGACGCACATCCTCTCAGGGCTCAGTGGCCGCACAGTTTCGGGAACTAATGGTCACATGACCTATCTTTATCCTTCCAATACAGAAAATGAAATTGTACTGACTTTTGTGTTATTGAAAAGTTAGTTCTCTGCCAATAAGTATTTTATTTCAGATGTCTCTATCAGCATTTGTTTGAGGATGGCTTTAATACTTAAGGAGAAAAGCCAACATACCTGTTTTGATTTGTCGGACCTTTGCAAAGCGCAGAGGATATGCCACAGCCAGGTATCTGTCCAGTGAGATACAGCAGAGGAAGGCGATGCTGACGTAGATGTTAGTGTAGAAGATGAAGCCGAACAATTTGCAGCTCTCCTGACCGTGGATCCAGTCATCGTGCTGCAGGAAGTAGTCGATCCACAGAGGAAGAGTGATGATGTAGAGGAGGTCGGCCACTGACAGGTTGATCAGGTAGATGCCAAGCTCATTGCGTTGCTTTACCTGGATGGAGGAATATGAAGAATATGAGATGGGAAAGGGATGAAGATTTCAAGTTTATGGATAAAATCATGTGCAATGATAGAGAGGGTCAAGAGTGTTTTGTTCAACTTCTTGCTTTTGCATAAAAGGTAGTGAGAAGAGAGTGAGAAGATTTTGAGGCAAGCATTTCCATTTTTGCAAAACTAAATAAAATGCAAATGATGAGTGTATTGTAATCATCTGCAAATCATTTGACTTCCTGCATGTCAAAAAAAAAAATGCAGTCTTCAAAGAACTGGTATGGCTGAATCTATTATTGTTGAAGAGTACTTGATAGAAACTGTGCATTAGGGACGTACAACCACAACGAGGGCTTGTACAGTAAATCAGAGAAAGAAATGTGAACAGATATTTCAGTGGCAGCAGATCAACTTGTCCACTTTATGGAATCTATTACGTTTCCTAATTGTATTTATCCGTACTTGGATTGGAATCAAGCCACTGTGAGATAACTCTGCAGTATTGATATTGCAATGTTAATATTTAGGCAGAACTGCCCTGGTAAATAAACAGCGCGCCGACTATGTTAATGCCTTGTTCAATAATGACATTGGTGGCTATACGCCAGGCGGCAACCTCTGTGTCTGAAAAGAAAGGCCAATGTAGAAATGTCATAAACTTGCAATAATTGTAATGACCACGGGGGGGGGGGGTGATTCGACTGTTTGCAAAAAGAAGACTTGTTGTTAGAAGTCTATGAGAAAATGACCTTACTTTTCACTTCATTAGCTGAGTACACGTTTTATTGATGAGTTAATTATATAAATTAATAGTTTCAAGTTTTGTTCAATAGACATGATGTACATTTTGTAAATAATAATAGTTCAAACTTAGAGGAAAATACAGGATGAAGCAGCGTTTGCAGTTAGTGCGGGGCTGCCCTGTGATTGACAGGTCTGAGTTTTCCGTGTTTTCGTCTCGCAACTTTAACCATTCAGCAATGTGTTTATTACAGTTCGTGAAAGTCACCTGCAACTAAAAATGTCCTGGCATGTTCGGTTGCAATAAAAAATATGGCAAACACCAAAACACTGAATGCTTTAAAAGTGCCAATGGTTGACGTCACAGTTACTATGTGTGCTTTTATAAAATGATCTTATCAATGCAGTTATTTCTGCAGAGAACTGAATGGTGTTTTCAGTATACCCATGATGCACCTGTCACACAGCACACCTGGTAAATCATGCCATGTTGGGGCCAAGGCTCAAACTGAATGTAAAAAGTTGGAGTTTAAACGTTTGAGAAACGACCGCGATGCTGAGATGGAAGCAGAGCGCTACGTTGAAATGTCACTCCTTTGTGAGCTGGTGAACTTGCTTGAATGAAAAGTCAATAACAATGATGTTTGCTGCTGCCAAAGTCAACTGACAAGTCTGTGGGAAACACTGGAGATGTTTTTAATCTTTGATAACGGCGTGGTGTTGTTGCAGGAAGTCCCGACGCAGAATACGTTTGCTGTAGTACAGGGCAGAGCCATATAACAGTAATAATATGGCTCTGGTACAGGGGTGCACATAACTGGTACGCAGGTTATGTGCGTCATCTGAAATGCGTACCGTCACTTGTGTCACAAAGCGCATTTGCGTACCGACGTACTTGTGAAGCTTTTCCAGAAGGCGGTTAGATCACCGGACGACAGAGTCGGTGTCCGTGTGCACAGACAGGCTGCTGTTAACGTCGGTCTGTACAACGGAACTGAGCCAAAACTACGCCAACCGGCTGCGGAGGGAGACTCCCCCCCCCTTCACTGGAGAACTGCGCTAAAACAGCTGATCACAACGTTCACACTCTGTGGTCACGAAGTACTCCACTAGCCGCCCCCTCTGTCGACTTTCCTGAAGTACTCCCCCGTTGATAGAAATCAACACGTAATGAATTAAGACCCCACGGTTTGATGATTGATAGGTGTGTGTGTGGGTTGTCTTTCATTTTGACACACAGAAAAATGTTATAATAAACATAGATACTGTATGTTAAATTGATATATCCGCAGTGGCGACTGGTCATTAGGGGCAGGTGGGGCACAGCCCCACCAAGTGTCAGCAGAAAGTATTAAAATAATGATTACAACAAAATGCAAAAAATAAATTAAAAAATATATAAAATATATTTTAAGATCATGTTTAATCATCTGATTCGTCTGTACATTGCTGTTTTAGTCTGTGCTCTTCTAATTAGTGTCTACAGTGTGTGCCTATTGAGCTGTTTAGAGCCATGTGGGACAAAACCTGATCCTGCCCCTCCCTCTGACTGTCTAAGTCAGGGGTGTCAAACTCAAGGCCCGGGGGCCAAATCCGGCCCGCAACTTCATTTTATGTGGCCCCACAAGAGCTTGCAAAGAATATAATAAGTTTATTATACGGTTAGATGCTACTTTACAGAAGCACGTTGCCCAAAAACTACATGTCCCACAATGCATCTCAAATTTGACTTTTCTCAGAATTTGCCTTTTCTTTTAAATATGCATTTTTTTCTTAGAATTTGCCTTTTTCTCCGAATTAGATTTTCTTTTCAAAATGTTACTTTCTGAAAATAAAATAAATGTTACTTTCTTTTCAAAATGTCACTTCTTTTTTTTTGTTTTTCCCGAATTTGGCTTTTCTTTTTAAATCATGTTGTAACATCCTCACTGAAGAGACTTGCAATTATTTGCCCTAGACTTCTGCTTTCAGACGTAGTTAATTATGAAGTTATTACCCTATCCCATAACAATCCAATGCAGAGGCAATAATGTAATATAATGCATTATTTTATATATATTAAATATTTATATATGTATTTTTATATAGTCTTAAAGTTACAACCGGCCCTTTGAGTGCAACCTTCATGCTGATGTGGCCCGTGATGAAATTGAGTTTGACACCCCTGGTCTAAGTGAACGGTGACTGCAAAAACTACACTGCGCATGCTCAGAGTATTTTCCTATTTAATGTGTGTGGCAAAAAATAATGACCATAGGGGCAAAGTGCTGCCACCCCCACCATACGTCATCTCACATCATTCAGAGCTGATTGGCTGTAAGTACGTGTGCCGCGAAAAGTGTGGTGTGTGAAGAGGAGAGAGAGCTGCAGTGAGGCGTCCTAAAACCAGGAAGTAAGCTGCGCATGGCTTCCCTCCACAAAAAAGCAACGAGATTTCTCCATAGGATTTTAGAAAATAGCTCAAAATAAGATCTGTGGGAAACGTAGCTGTTAGATAAATGTACGTTTTGTTCAGCCGGATAATATCCACATGTCTACCCTACTTTTATCATTTTCGAATCATAAATCTATTGATTAGATTAGATTTATGATAGACTTTTGAAACTACAAGAAGATAAGGAGGACTTTTACAAAAAAGCAATAGAGATTTTTGTCCAGAAGGATAGGCAAATGGACTTGGGATCTGCCTAAGAGAGAACAATTCAATATTTAAATGATAAAATTACATTTTATTTTTGTATCCTTCTGTTGAACTGTCTGTTTAAAAGTAATTGAAGCATCAGACAAAAAAAGCTTTTGAAAATAATATTATATTTTTGATTTAATATATTTGTAAACCTGAAGAGTCAGTGCCAGTGCCTCACCACCCATGAACCTCTCTGCAGAAGCTTATATAGACATCTGAGTTTTTTGTGCCCCACCACTTTTGTACATATAGAAACGCCACTGTATATCCGCCTTCTTTCATTTATCTTTCCATTCCCACAACAATATACATAAATAAATGGCATTTTTTGGACATAGTTCGAATGGTGATTAATCATGATTAATTAATTTTTAAGCTGTGATTAATCTGATTAAAAATGTTAATCGTTTGACGGCCCTAATATATATATATCAGTGATAGTCAGACTGTCAGGAGATTAGTAGATAGAGAGGCAAGCAGACGAGCAACCGAAACAATGTCTTTTGTGTAAGAGTGTGAAAATGATGTCTACTCCAAGGGGTCATGTTACACAAACCTAACAATATTGAGATACATAATTGTTATACATTTATTACGTTCCTGTTTTGGGGTTTTCTAAGTAAAATCTAAACTGTACTAAAGTTCAGCTATAATTCTAAATGCCTTTGAAATTAGTTTACTTTGCCGAAACTTTGAAAAAATATAAAATGTGTTAAAAGATTCATTAAACTCTAAGCAAACAAGGGACATTTTTAAGGTGGTCAACATTAATGCATTAACGCACATGATTAATCTGGAAACCATTTCATGTCGAACGTTTTTTTACGCAAATTAAAAAATAAGGAATTCTTTCTCCCAAATTCCTCACGTTATTCCAGCGCACATTTCTACCATGGGTTGCATTGAAGTGAAAAGGCAAAGGAGGTGACTCGAGACCTCGAGACATCAGTAAGAACCATCTCTACCTCGGTGTTACGGCACACAATGTTCTGCACTCCTTGTTTAGGTCTGGTGAGGACGAAGGAAATGTATTTTACTAAAGCATGCAGAAGCCAATTTGTAGGAGTTTCACAGGAATCTGAGATAGTGGACCGGGTCATCATCACTGCAGGGACACATCGTGCTCGCAGCAAGAATACTGCCATGTGAGTATGTGCCCTGTGTAGCACAGATTACACAGAGGGTGATCACCGTGGCTCTCTGTGACCGCGACTGTCTCAATGCTTTGGCTAAAGGTTTGTCACTTCAGAATTGCTATCAGAACCAGTGGCTGGTGTATGTTTGTGTACGTGTGTGCATGCACGTGTGTCCTCACCTGCATGTAGGCAGCCCACAGGGCCATGCAGTTGGTGGGCAGCCCCAGAACGATGACGATGATGTAGAGCGTGGGCTGGAAGAACTGGTCCACCTTACTGTCCACATTACAGAATGAGATGTTGCACATTGTCCTGTGTGGAACAACTATGTTTGGTGTGTGTGTGTGTGTGTGTGTGTGTGTGTGTGTGTGTGTGTGTGTGTGTGTGTGTGTGTGTGTGTGTGTGTGTGTGTGTGTGTGTGTGTGTGTGTGTGTGTGTGTGTGTGTGTGTGAAGCAACTCTCAGCTCTGGGTGTCCCTCTGTAGTTGAACTATGTTCCAGCTCCAACAGTTTGACAGTGACATGCCGACACTAAGCTCATGATTGGCTACCACACGGCCGTCCCACATGAGGAACAAATAACTATCATTTACGAGGCATGTCATTGTTCCTGTTTCTTAAAGCAATGTCCTCCTCGCCGAGTGGCCTAGACGTGCCATACTCCTTTCTCACCCTTCAAAGCCAGCCCCCGGATTGCCCAGCATGGAGGAAGAGAGGATAATAAAGGAATGGCCGAGGGATGAAATTAAAGCCGCCTTATCAACACTGTGCCAGGGCTCTGCCTGGACAGGACCTCATCAATCCTTCAGAGGTTAGAGGTCTGCCAGGTCTACTGTAAAAAGGAGGGGCTGAGCATCAGTGTGTGTGTGTGTGTTTTGTATGTGTCTCAAGATCCTGATGACACACAAGACACCTCCGGGATGCTCGCACTTAAACACAGGAATATCTTTGTAGAGAGTCACCACCCTGGAGTTTGTCCTGCACTGCTGAACATCTGCAAGAGAGGAAGAAAGAGAGATGAAGAGAGCATTAGGCATTAAGCATGAAGAGAGCAGGATGCTTTATAATCAAACGTCCGACAATACAACAATACATCGTTTGTTTTGGGTTTGTTTCAGTGAACAAAATGGGCCCATTGTTTTATGTTCATGAACTACCTGAGAATGCAAACAATACAACTGTGTTTAAGATAAACATGAATGATTGAAACCGAAACAGGACATTCTCTGTCCCAACTCATCGATTATGGCAGCTTGGGCTTTGGCCCCAACCATCACATGTTGGCGCTCCACGTATCTCGCGTGAAGAAACAAACTCAGGGCTTCCACCTAAGAGGCCACCGTTTGTGTCCCATGTTAAATCAAAATGCAACGTTGAAAATTCCAAACAATGTTTTTTCCAGGAAAAAATCCAACGCATTAAACCACAACTTGAAGGTCTCGTGCATCATTTTGGAACCAGCTTGAGTTTGAAATTGAGGAAATTGAAATGAATGGTGTATATTGTTCAGTAATTGACGAGTCCTCAAGTGCCCATACCAGCCTGAAATGCAGAGACAGAAATCTGTCAAGACTGCAGTTTGTCTTTAATTTTTCCTACGTGCCTAGTGCTTCCGACACCTCAACCATTAGACTTAGAGTTTCATGCTCATTTCCTGTATGTATTTCCTGTGCTCTATAGATCACATATACTTTGAATGCACCCAAGTGTTTTGAAACAACTCTCCGACGCGCTGTTTCAGCCATTTGGCTTGGTTATTTAAAGTGTATGGAATCTCTTGCAGTGATAACAAACCACTGAAAACTAGAATGTACACACCCTCAACATATACAGTCAAACCCTTTTGATACAATGTATGTGTGCCGTGATGGATTGAGATTGAGAATGTAAAAAAGACTCACAGAGAGTAAGTCTTTGTACAGTGAAACAGGAGAATTTGTATCGATGGGACATTTCAATTTTCCAACATCTGGGATGATAACACAGAACATGCTGACACGACGTACTGGCAGTAAAAGGCCTTGCATCGAGTGCAGACAAAGAGCCCAGCACATATGATAAGCTTTATGTAAGCTTTTATCTAAACTTGACCTCACTAAGGCATGTGAGGTCAGTTTCTGTTTCACTACACAACTTCTCACATGTTTTTGGTTATATTCTAGGCCAGGGGTGTCAAACTCAAGGCCCGGGGGCCAAATCTGGCCCGCGACTTAATTCTATGTGGCCCGCAAGAGCATACAAAGAATATAATAAGTTTATTATACGGTTACACGCCACTTTACAGGAGCACGTTGCCCATAAACTACATGTCCCACAATGCATCTTGTTTTGTGACATGCGCACTGAAAGAGACTTGCAATTATTTGCCCTGCACTTCTGCTTTCAGACGTAGTTAATTATGAAGTTATTACCCTATCCGGTAATAAACCGATGCAGAGGAAGTTATGTATTATAATACATTATTTTATATATATTAAATATATTATATATGTATATTTATAAAGTCTTAAAGTCACAACCGGCCCTTTGAGTGCAACCATAATGCTGATGTGGCCCACGATGAAATTGAGTTTGACACCCCTGTTCTAGGGCCTTCTTAATATGCTTCATATGCTTTCAATCACTTTACATTAGCATGTTCTTGAGCACTGTTTACTGCCTTCATTCAAAGTTTCTGTATGTTTCAGCTTCTTCTCATTCCTATTAGATCAACAGACATAACAATTAACTGAACTGTGAAGATTTGTTTTGCCTGAAGAGCCTCAGCATCTTGCGACTTTAACACTTGAACCGCCAACGGGTACATTTTACCCGCAGCTGTTTCTTGATTGTATGTATTGCACATAGCTCCAATGATCCAATGATCCATCACAGTGTCTCTCCACACACACAATAACGATGGAGTGCGAGTGGTGGATCGGACGAGGACGGTGTGCCGGCGTTGTTCGATAGCGGTGCGGTATGCTAATAGAACACACGCCAAACATGCTAAATCATTTCAGAAGGCATCAACCAGATTTGCCTATCACGGGAGCCCGGCAAAAGACAACAGCAGTTCAACAGTTTATCCCCGCTGTTTTTAAGAAGCCAATATACATGAAAGCCGAGAGACCAAAATAAATAATGGAAGCTTTTGGCATATATATTTCAACGGCTATGCGCCCTTGAAACACTTTCTTATTATTTATTTTGTAATATTTTCAAGACATTCTTTTTAGTTTTACAGCTTATTGAACCTTTTTGTTTGACATCAGCCATTATAGAGTGGCGAAGTCACGCCCATCTACTTCCGGTCCATGGGACCTTATTTAGGAAAAATTATGTATTGAAGTCAATGGGGAGAGAAAGATTATCTTTCGATCCCGTTTGAATTGTGCCACGAATTACACATATGATGTTTGTCAATCTTAACAAATCATTTCCATGTCAAAAAAGTCACAGTTTGTTGTAAAACTGTTGAAATATAAGACTATGAAATATACACAACTAGAAAGACTACAAATCCCAGAGTCGCGTAAGTGATGTCACAATTGTTTTCCTCCGCTAAATATAAGAGATAGCTAAGATAAGATAACTTTGACAAGATGCCTGTGTGCTTAGTACCAGGTTGTTATCATACCAGCAATGGGTCTTGCTCGTTCTGTCGCTTCCCGTCTGATGAAAGGACCAGGAGTGGCTGGATCAAGTTAGCTACCTAGCTAGTAGCAAGCACGTTAGTTAGCATTACAGCCTTAGCCTAGGCTTAGCCTTGTCATTTTTATTAGCCTTAACATGAAGTAACATTAAGTAACCCAAAATGTAAGTAAGAGTAGTAGTCATATTTCGTGAACCCTTTGAAGAGTACTGTCACACCGGTGTGATCATTTTATAATACGCCATTTAAGCCCGGGGGAGAAATGCTAACGCTAACGCTACATTAGCATCTTTTCTACTTCATGCTATCTGCACAAATGGTTGACATTAAACATTAAAAATATCAGGCAGTTCAGAGAGAATCAAAGGAAGGCAGGCAGCTTTGCATGACATTCTTCTGGACATGTTTCATTGTGGTGATAGTGAGGGTAGTCAATCCCTTGTTTAGCAAGACAGTAGTGACGGCCATCTTGGTGACGTGTGTTGTTGTGCAAGACCAGAGATGTCCCAGCTAGCGGGGAACGTTCTCACAACTTTGGCTAACGTTACCTATTGGTTCTAATAAGGTTTTAAAGAAACGTTTTAATCTGATGTTCAAAGAACCTTTTTAGGATGTTTATTTTTTCAAATAATGTTCCTCTAAGGTTAACTAAGACATAACGTTTTAACTGCAACATTCAGAGGATGTTTTCAGGATGTTATTGAGGCCTGAGAAGACAGAAAGTTTATTTATAAAACGTTCCTTTAATGTGATATGTTAACAAAGGTGGAATGTTTTCCTTGCAACATTCTAAGGATGTGTTTTGGACGTTGTTGGGTAACTAGGGGTGTAATGGTTCACAGAAGTCACGGTTCGGTTCGTACCTCGGTTTGGACAACACACTCTCACTCCCTAAGCGTCCAATAGCGACGTTTGGTTAGTGTCCGTGGCGTCCAATTGTGACGCTCCTAGGCTCCTTCAGCGTCATAAAGGGACGCAAATAGCTTTCAACTGATTGCAATGTATTCCCATCTGCGTCGGGATTTGACGCTCATGGAAGCACGGCATTCGTTTATGCCGGCTGCCCTTAAAGGCAATGTGAGCGTCCATTCCCATTGGATAACGGAGAATTGTACACCCGGAAGTAAGTATTCCTCTTACTGTCGATTGATTTTACAGTGATATCTGCACTACTCATCGACTAAAAAACACCAGATTATCCTTGTTAATTACACAACATTGATTGGTTTAAATTGTGTGCAATGCTTTTGTATTTTTCCCCTTCGATTCGGAGAAACAAATATTTGTTCTGAGTAAAGGATGGCAGAAGACACTACACTACCCAGAATCCCCAGCTATCGTTTGGACTACACCATGTGCTCTGTTTGACAAACCCCGTTTTCTTCACCATTCATTCCGATGGCTGGCGTCTATGTCACATGATCTTCAAATTTCTCCCTGCAGAAAAAGAAAACATGGCCGAAATTCGTTTTATTCTCGGTAGAAAATGCCTATTTTAAAGTTAGTGTGGCCATTAAAATGCGTTTTGATGTAATTTGATGCAAGAAATATGAGTTGTTATTTCAGATTATGTGTGCAGTGGATGTACATGATCTTTAGTTTGCTAGTTATTACGAAGATTACTTCAGGAAATCGCGACGTTTTCATTGTTACCAAGGTGGTTGCTAGGGACGCTGCTATCGATATTATTTCTGTTATGTTGTGTAACTGTTTAATGGTGTTATCTTTATTGCTACCCCCTTCCCCGTCAATGTATAGTGTTGGTCCACAGCCTAAACATATTAGTTTAACAAAATCCGCATCTAAAGATAGCCTACGTTATTTTCCCCCTGTGCAATTCCAGTCTCACATCTCACAGCACATCGTCATTAACAAATACCGGAAACAGACCGAAAACGTTTTTAAAAAATAATAATAATACCTTATTCCGAGTGTGCTTGCTTTTCTCTTTGAAAGTCATCACATAACGGCATTGTAATACACGGTTCGGCTGCATTACACATTACATATCTGCCGTAGTTCTGTATTTATAGAGCCCTGATGAGAAGACAAACATGAGGAACTGAAAACGTGACGTGGATCATAAATATATCAGCCATTAAACAACATCTTACATTTCTTTTCACACAATACGTCTCCTTGCAGTATCAACACTAATTCGGCTCACTTTTATATTTGATCCAATTGGTAGATAGGCTGTATTTACACCATAAAAGTGCACAGCTGATATAAAGGGACACCTGGTGGTTAAAGCATGTTATTGAATTTAATTATTTTTATTATTAGATATTAATACGATCCCTATAAAGTATATTCATTACTCGTTATTCTCTACTAATAGTTAATTAATGACTGTATGTAATGACTATTTTGCACATCCCTTTCAAGATTTAAAGATTTTCTAAGGTTTATTGACATATCATATAGGCCTACACAACTGTGGTGTAGTTCTGCACTGAATGAAAAACTTGGGTCGCAGGTTCCTCAATAGTGCATTACTAGACATCTATCAATATTTGGGAATACCTCCAGCAATGTTAACTATGTTGAAGCACTTATTTTAACTGACATTATACATAATGTATTATACTCTTATAAGATGTATGTAGATATTTCATCTCCGGCCTTGTCAGGTATTGAACAATCAATAAATAAAGAACACAGAATTGTTGAATATAAAACACAGAATTTGTGTGATTATACTAAATGATTTTCAAATAAACACAACTGTATATTTAACTGTTACACATGCTGATGTAACGCAAATGTTCCAACTTGGGATCAATAAAGTATATCTTATCTTAAGCTGATCGATGGCTACTGCCATATTTGCAAAATGTGCCTCTGAACCTTGACAAGTGCATGTTTCAGGCTTATCAATTAATGTAATGTAATGTTATCACAGCGGTCACACACATAAGACCAGCTGTTAAATAAAGCTCTTCTGACCTTCGCTGGCATGTGGGTATATATATTAATACTGCCCATAATGGGCACAAGCAATTTTCACCCATTTATTAATTATATGTTTTAAATGTGAGTGTTTCCTGTCCCCTAAACCTCCAGGGATGTACACCGTTTAATACTGGCAACTTCTTATTATGGGAAATACGAAAACGTCTTTTAAAACTACAACTCCCAGTAGAGACGTGCCATAGAGAACATGTTGCGAAACAGAATAGCCAGCATGTGTAGTTTTGGGGACGGGGTGGGGGAGGGGGGACACGGTGGACCCGTTCAAATCCAGTTTTGGACAGTCTGCCGTGGTTCCATCCCATTTCAAGTGCTGTTCGAGAATCGGCTTAACCCTCGGAGCACACTCTCCAATCACAGAGCTTGAGGACTATCACGGGGTTTGTCAAACAGAGCACATGGTGTAGTCCAAACGATAGCTGGGGATTCTGGGTAGTGTAGTGTCTTCTGCCATCCTTTAATCCTGGGAATGGACGCTCACATTACC
The DNA here is from genome assembly GCF_902827115.2 of Pseudochaenichthys georgianus. NCBI lineage: Eukaryota > Metazoa > Chordata > Actinopteri > Perciformes > Channichthyidae > Pseudochaenichthys > Pseudochaenichthys georgianus. The sequence continues at coordinate 3,098,359 of NC_047515.1, forward strand.
TTTAAGGGCAGCCGACATAAACGAATGCCGTGCTTCCATGAGCGTCAAATCCCGACGCAGATGGGAATACATTGCAATCAGTTGAAAGCTATTTGCGTCCCTTTATGACGCTGAAGGAGCCTAGGAGCGTCACAATTGGACGCCACGGACACTGACGAAACGTCGCTATTGGACGCTTAGGGAGTGAGAGTGTGTTGGTTTGGAGGTCAGGGTTCGGTACGGTTCGGTACAACAACAAAAAAGCAAAAAAAAGTCCCAAATGCATAATTCCAGGTTTGTTGTTATTTATGTATGTTTAAAAATAAAGAACATTTTGAATAATTAACTGTATTAAACAGTTAAAAACAAACCATACACAGTACACTCAGGTGGCCATATTATCTATAATGGCTGATGTCAAACAAAAAGGTTTCATCAAGCTGTAAAACTAAAAAGGATGTCTTGAAAATATTACATCATAAATAATAAGAAAGTGTTTCAAGAGCGCAAAGTCGTTGAAAAACATACAGTATGCCAAAAGCTTCCGTTATTTATTTTTGGTCTCTCGGCTCTCATGTCTATTGGCTTCTTAAAAACAGCGGGGATCAGCTGTTGAACAGCTGTTGTCTTTTGCCAGGCTCCGGTGATTGGCAAATCTGGATGATGCCTTCTGATATGATTTAGCATGTTTGGCGTGTGTTACCATTAGCATACCGCACCGCTGTAGAACAACGCTGACACACCGTCCTCGTCCGATCCACCACTCGCACACCTCATCGTTATTGTAGTCCACAGGGAACCCGAAATGTTCCCACACAGCTGATTTAAAAGAAGCAGGTGGGTTCTAGCTCCTGTGTGTTATCTGAACTCACCATACTAACTTTTCTTCTTCTTGTATTTTGTTCGTTTTGTTGTTGTGTTTCTTCTTGTTCTTCATTTGTTGTTTAAGGGCGGCTGCTTTTAGGCGCAATACCGCCCCCTGGATTATATATAGTGTAGTGGATACTGCCCTGAATTACTTTTTTCCCACTTGTAAAAAAAAGGCGTATTCACCGTGTGACTGCATGTGCCGAACCGTGACGTCCGAACCGTGACGGTACGGGACGAATACGGATACCGTTACACCCCTATGTCCAAGTATTGTTACGAAATCAAATAGCTTCGGGTATCCAACAACAGGCACATCAAACCATCCCTTTGACGAAATCAGGGTGTTTTTCTGCTCTATATTTCTGCAACTCAGTTCAGGGAGCCACTGTAAAAATGCGAAGAGCGGAAAAAGCAGCAAAACACGGCAGTGGCTCAGTCAGTAGGGGCTTGGACTGTGAGCCGTAGGGTCGCCGGTTCGAGTCCCCGACCAGACGTAAATATGGAGTATGGACTGCTACTTGGAGAGGTCCCAGTTCACCTCCTGAGCCCTACTGTGGTGCCCTTGAGCAATGCCTCGAACCCCCCGCCCCAATTATTATTCTAAATTGCTGATCTACCTATAAGAAGTTTATATTGGTGTTTTCACTGAGTCTCATGACAGTGGAATTTCATCTAAAGGCATTTTACACAACTCTGTAGCTCTTTTTAACGTTGACCACTGTCCTCTTGGCAACCTTGCCATCATTTATGTATCCCTGTACAGTCTTGTATGTGTTAAAGAGATTGGTTGACAAAAAGGTTTCGTGTTGCCCTCGGAAAAAGGTTTGTATTAAAGTACATAGAGTCCAGTTATGCTCGGACATACCGTTGCTAGAATTTTAAGGTGGAAAGCAGTTCAAGAGATGCCTTAGTGATTAAGAATTAGGAATGTGGGTGTATACAGTGTGTATGTAAAATGGGGGCCTATATCAACCTGTTCTGTACTGTCCGGCTCAGCAGCATCTGATCTGCTGCCAGAGGAGATTAGGTCATGGCAGCTATGCAGACGTCTTGCTGGTTGTCAACAAACCCCATTTACCAGTGTGTGTTCGGATGGCAAACGGCTTTCCTTTTTGATAAAGCTTATAGTCAGGGCTGGCTCAGCCTTGCATTGAACCTTGAACTATGCCATAGGCTTAGACTGTCAGGGGACTTTCACCTCTCACCTCTATTTAACTGTATGCACTTATGTCCAAAAAATGCACTCTCAGCATCCGGGGAATCATCAGGAGTTTTTGTGTCTCATCTGACAGGTTGACTCGATTAAAGGTTACGTCTGGACCTTGAGTCCTGGCCGTGCCTGTTGTCGCAACACCTACGTTAATATTTGTTGACGGCTTATGGAAGATCTTCGGCATCCTCTTGGATCGACCCTTAATTATTTTCTTTCACGTTATCATGTTTGAGATTTGGATCATCCATATTGTTATTTTAAGATCTTTTTAATCTATACATGACATTTATTGCACGTCTGTCTGTCCTGGAAGAGGCATCCTCCTCGGTAGCTCTCCCAGAGGTTTTTCGTTGATCACCACGAGGGTCTAAGGACAGATGGTGTATAGCTTAACAAACTATAAAGACTCGTTAATAATAATAGAGAAACATTTGTAATATGGAAGATTGGGCTATACAAACAACACTGATTGATTGATTAACCTACAATACTAAGATATATGTTTTCACTTACAATATCTCGACTACCTGCGTATAGCAACTTGACCTCTGTTGACCAAACCCTCCAGAACAACCAAGCCATGAAAACCATTACGTGAGATTAACACAAGACAAAGAGTCAAAGTTGCTTCTTTTATGTAGAGCCAGGTTTTAGTTGCTTTTTAAATTACTGGGTAACATACTGATTCATATAATATAAACATACCATGTGTTTTTATATGTAAAAAGTAACGAGTCCCAATGAGTGTTAAAAAAATGTAGTGGAGTAAAAGTATTTGTTTGATAAGTAAAGTACAAGTATGTCAAAATAGTACTTAAAGGTGGGGTAGGTAATTCACTTCAGAAACACTTTTAGTTATATTCCATGGAATGCTCTTAACATCCCGATAGCAATGAATATATTAAATGCTTTGACAATAAATACATAAAAAAATGTCATCTGTGGATCTGTGGCGCTGTAAAAAGCACGACCAATTATTTTAGCCGCTAAAATGGCCTACCTGCCTGTCAGCCTTCAATCTGTGCACAAACTTAACTCGTGCCCTCATTGGTCATGTGCGCGTTCGTGTGGGTTGGAGGAGGCGCTCTATAAGGAAGTCTGAAGGAAGGGGCAGATTTTTTTCGGCTGCGTAATTTCAAATTCTAGCTGGTTTCTCCATTCTTACCTACCCTACCTTTAAGTACAGTACTTAAGTAAATGTTCTTAGTTACATACTCCACTGCTAATATTAAATGGTTGCTATTTGTAAATTAATGTAAGTGTCAGTCAGATCACTTCTTAAGTAATGCCTGCTTGTATGTCCAAATAGTACCAAGTAGTCGACTTAATGATCATCATAAAAGGGTGTCAGCAGGAATACATAAAAATCTCTGGCCCGATTTAAATGAAACTTGGTGGAAGGTTGAAGCATGTGCCAACAAATAACCCATCAAATGTTAAGGCCACATCCAAACTCTAGGGGCGGATAAACAAAATATGTTATTGCGTAACATTGTGAGATAGGGCATGCTCTTGGCAGAGGTCTGCGATCTTCAAGTACCCTTCTATTATTATATCAACAATTATTTTTTTAAGTGAAACATCTGGGCCTTTTCAGAAAACATCCGGGGCTTGAGCCCAAGTAGCCACCCCCTAGCGCCGCCACTGTTGGCCAGGGAGAGGAACGTTTGGGGCTCTCTGCTGGAACTGCTACCCCCGAGACCCGACCACGGATAAGCGGGAGAAGATGGATGGATTACTGGCATTTATTTTTATTTTTTTTTGTTATTTACACCGTTCTGTGTCAGTGCAGAAACACTTCACATTGTGGAGCAAGGAAGGAAGACGACTCAGACAAGAACTTGATCTGTATTTCCCCCCAAAAAATGTAAACAATACGATCAGTAATGAAGTCATGTTCCCTGTTAACTTTTGTTAATTCCAAACCGTGAGAGACATTTGATAGAATGCGAGGTCCATTCTTAACTTCTTGATTAGGATGTTTAAGGTTTAACAGTGGATTCCACTTTATCACGACTCTGGTATAATCTTCATAGTTGTGGCCATTGTTCTCTATCATTATATTACATAACCCTTACCCTTAACCTAAACCTCCGTTCATTTAGCTGTGGCTTTTATCCAAAGCAAATTACAATAAGTTGTTATTACATTGTTCTGTATTTATACAATTTATCTGACCTTATTGAGTGATGTTGCTATGTTTCAGTAACTCATTAATTGACTTGGAGCATAATGGTTCCATAACCAATAGGAATTATTTCCAACTACAACCTCAAAATAAGATAAAATTATTTTTTTAAAGTTTTCAGGGATAACAGTCAAATCTAGGTTTAGGGTTAGAGGGGTGGGAATGTGACTTATCAATGAGGGTACTCAAAAGTATAAATGTACCAACCCGTGCGCATTTCCGTGTGTTTTTGTGTTTTGGCATTAACTATGTGGCAGTTTGCCAAACATTCCTGTTGACAGTGGAAGCAGGAAGACCGTAATGCTACACCATGAAACATGTCAACACACCTCTTACAACTCGGTCATGTCCAAGAGCAACACACACACACACACACACACACACACACACACACACACACACACACACACACACACACACACACACACACACACACACACACACACACACACACACACACACACACACACACACACACACACACACACACACACACACACACACACACACACACACACACACACACACACACACACACACACACACACACAGTATCTCCAGGAGGTAAATACAACCGACTCCACAATCAAAGGGGAGTTAAAAGCTATATTACCCTCCTTATAGAACTCTGTTTTCCAGTTTAAAGTGTAGCAAAAATGACCTTGAAGTTTTCAGTGGACACGGTCGGACAATTCCCTTTATTTTCTAAAGCCTAATCCCAGGGTACCATCTCAACGATAATCCCTGAACCCTCGGGTACTTAATTTATGTCATTTGCTAAGTGCTTGAGTGTGTGAGGCTGCAAAGGTTTAAAATGGAATAAATAGGAAAGGCAATCACATATGATGATACAGTGAAGAAACCAAAGCACTTTACTTGAGACAATAGTAAAAAAAAATCATAATTAGCCAACTAAATGCGATATAGCCCTATCTTGAATGATATGTCAAAGTAGTATTTGTATACATCTAGGCATATCCGCACACCCAATATACTGTCTATTGAGGCTGAACACCCATGACAGTCCTTCTTTTCCTGTCACCCCATGTTTAATGTCAGAATACCATGAATTGTGGGAAATGCCCACAGGCAAAGTCAGTTGAATTACTGAAAGTGTGCAAAAAGGGCTCTCACACACTTGAAGATGTGACGGTGGGAAAGCCCTAAGCCGAGTAACGCATCTGTGAGTCCGTGAGTAAGAACTTTGGAATTTGACCTTAAACCTTGCGATCAAGTTTTTGCGAATGATGTGAGTGACCACTCTGCTGTAGTCACAATTAGGGACACTAAGGTCCAAAAGGTTAAACCTCGTATTATCATCAAGAGAGACATAAAACATTTTGTGGAGCAGGGTTTTGTTCATGATCTGTTTGGGTTTGATTGGGGGAAAATCGATCTGTGTGCTGATGTAGAAACCGCATGGTCTTATTTTTATCTTGGTTATATGGAGATCATTGATAGACATGTACTCCTGCGTACATTTAGAGTAAAGGGACGAGACAATCCTTGGTTTTCTGCTGAACTGTCCAGTCTCCTTCATGAGAGAAACAAGGCCTGGGCAAAGGCTAGGCAATCAGGCTCAGAGATAGAGTGGCTGCGTTTTAGGCAGCTAAGGAATAGATTCACTTCAAGTCGAAGTACTATTTTTCAGTTACCACAGAAAACCTAAATAATCCTATGAAATTCTGGAAAGCCATAAAATCGATATCCACCGGTGAGATCCGTAATGAGCTACCTCCGTGCCTTACCACAGCATCTGGCACTATATCGGACAGGGCCACTATGCTAAATTGCTTTAATGAGCATTTTGTGTCCTGCGGTTCTATGTTTGATTCTGTGACTAACTCTGCTTCTGTGAACACCCCAATCCGTGACTCTGAACAATGTGGTCTGGAAAACCCTTTCAGTTTTACTCCTTTTACTGTCAATGTTATTCATGAAGTCTTAACCAAGCTAGATCCTAAGAAACCGGTTGGCCCGGACAACTTAGAACCTTTCTTTTTAAAGATAGCTGCAGATTGTATTGCTCCTCCTCTCACTTCTCTCTTTAACCTCTCCCTCAGCACAAATGCAATTCCAAAAGTATGGAAGTCAGCGTACGTCTTGCCTTTGCTAAAAGGAGGTGAGGCAACTATTTTAAATAATTATAGGCCAATCTCTAAATTGTCAGTTCTGGCGAAGGTGCTCGAACGCCTAGTGAGTGAACAGGTAAAGGAGTTTTTATTTAAAAATGATATCCTGTCTAAACATCAGTCAGGCTTCAGAAAGCAACATAGCACCATCACTGCCACAATGAAAGTGGAAAATGACATTACGAGTATTTTAGATAATAAGCAGCATTGTGCAGCTCTATTTATTGACCTTTCCAAAGCGTTTGACACCGTCGATCATCACATCTTAAAGCAGAGGCTACTCAGTATCCAGCCATGCAGTGGGGAGGTTTGTGAACTACCTCTCTGAAAGGTCCCAATGTGTTCACTTTGATAGGCTGTCTTCTGAGTGGTTAAACATTGCTAATGGTGTTCCTCAAGGTTCTGTTTTAGGTCCACTTTTATTCTCCATCTACATCAACAGTTTTGGTGAAAATGTGGATGAAGCTACTTTACATTTCTATGCGGATGATACCGTGATGTACTGTGCAGGTCCCTCCATTAAGGAGGCTGGTGTTAAATTACAGGCTGTTTTTAACATTATTCAGACTCAGCTCTCTGAGCTAAAGCTTCTTTTAAATGTTGAGAAAACCAAGGTAATGCTCTTTTCAAAAGCTAAAAAGACACCAGAGCCTGTTTTAGATACTTTTACTATGCAAGGACAAGTACTTGAAGTGGTTACCTGTTATAAATACCTGGGTATCTGGCTTGATGATTGTCTCACTTTTAAACTTCATGTCAATAACCTGCTTAAAAAGCTGAGGGTTAGACTAGATTTCTAGTCCTGTTTCTCGCTTGAGGCCAGGAAAAGGCTAGTCACTGTGACCTTTTGACCTGTGCTGGACTATGGTGATTTGTTGTATATGAATGCACCTGCCCATTGCCTGAACAAGTTAGATGCCGCCTATCACAGCGCACTCAGATTTGTCACACATTGTAAAGCACTTACTCATCACTGTACCCTGTATGCCAAGGCAGGTTTGCCATCACTTACTGTAAAGAGGCTCAGTCATTGGTACATGTTTATTTATAAAGCTTTGTTGGGTAAACTCCCATATTATATCTGCTCTCTGATCACACAGAGAGTTGCAAGCAGCTATTGTCTGAGATCGCATGATTGTAGTATTGTTAGATGTGCCAAGAGCAAGGACTTTCTTAGAAAAGACAGCTGTTATGTGCAGCTCCACTTGCTTGGAACAATCTTCAGCAAGAATTGAAACTGAGCAATCTCATTCCTCTGCATGTTTTTAAAGCTACGCTAAATAAAATGCTTGTTGATACAATGGGAACTTGTAAATGTCTATAACTATGTAAATGTATCCTGTAAATATAATGTATGATGTCCTTTATTGTTTTATGTTTCATGTGGAACATATATGCTGCAGGTCTCCCTTGAAAAAGAGATCTATGATCTCAAGGGACCAATCTGATTAAATAAAGGTTTGAAATTAAATGAAATGAACCCTCATTACCAGTGTCAGTGAAACCCCAGGGTCAAACCCCAGGGTGTCATCACACCAACATTTTCTTTGGCATAAACCCCAGTAGAAATATTTTTCCTTTAATTACTTTTTGTAATTGGTTTGTTTATGTCTACCCTGTGTGATTATAAATGAAACAAACACAAGTCACACATAGTTAGATCCAACTTGTTTGGGAGTTTGGTTAACCTGGATCTTCTTAGGTAACAAGTATGAGTGTTTGCATCATAGAAAGAGAACAAATTAGATTGGATGTCAGTGCATCTTCACTGAACACGTCTAGCCAGTCTGTTCTGTTTTTTATACTTTCTTCGTCCAGTTAACCTTAAACCCCTAGTAGTGTTTTTTAAATTCCTTTAAAGTCTCTGTTGCCCTTTTCAAAGTCAAGAACACAAGCTAGGTTCATTAGCATGTTGTTTCCTTTCAGAGTTCACCAAGCCTTGGATGTCTACAAAACTGTTGACTGTCACTATGACCTGCTTTCTATCAACATTGCTGTGGTATAGGCAGCCTGCTAATGATGTGTCTGTCCACTGAACTGTGGGACGGCTCTGGGGAATTGAAACAAACCAGATGACGTCAAACTTTCTCGAAGGGCCTCGGCCATTAGCTGTGTCAAAATGTTTGCCAACAACACTTCATTTGTAGTATTATTCATCAGGAACACCAATAAGTCCAAGCTCCTGCTCAGTGATTGGTTTATTTAATTCAGCCAACCCAAAAGCCTCTTGGCTAACTGGCACATTTACAGAAATGTTCATTGATGTGCACTGTCCCTAAATAAATGAATAAATACAAATAAAATAAAAAGCTTTTGTTTGAAGTTGTCTTGAAGGATGGTATAAGGGTCCTTTCAGAACTTTCTCCAGAAGAGTCTGTACAATCCGAGTGTGGATTGTGTTTCCCGATCAGAACTCAACCAGGTTGTAGTGTTCCCATCTGAACAACTAAAACCAACTAGAAAATGCATTTCCTGCAGAAAATGCGTGCCTATAAAAGTCTTACCCAAGGCTGAATCATAAACTAAACTGTATACTGTATATATATATATATATATATATATCAAGTACAGTAACTACAACTAGCAAACGTTGTAGCCTAGCAGAGTGGACAAGTTGCTGTTAGCTGACAATGAGGCACGTACCTGTCCATCAAAGTGACCACGCCCTAATTTATGCAAAAACGTTAAGACCTAATATAAATAAAAGGGTCGCGTTATAAAACAATTCACTCACAGATTCATAATCATGAAGGTGGAATCTAACAATATCCCGAATCATTTGTATTGCATCCAGGGGCAGAAACATGTTTATTTTTGCTGTAAATGTGGGCATTTTAACATGGGGGTCTATGGAAATGTATCCTTTCTGCAGTCATCGCCTATCGGCCAATAGATGACTTGCAGTTTGTGGCACTTCCTTATTGGCCTCCCGGCTCTGCCCCAGAGTTTGCCGCTTGGTTTTAAGTGCTCTATAATAGATGAGATGAAGCCACTTTAATTAAGTCATACCAAATGAAACGGCTTTAATATGTTCTGGGGACACATTTCAAATGATTCAAAGTAGAAATTAGTTTCCCAGTTCATCAATGTATTTTGGACATGGGCAGTTAGACCCGAACCTCCCAAAGCTGCACTCCTTTTTGTTTTGGATGTAAAAATCTTCTCACAGTTAAATTCATATTCTGTTTTTGCACTTTTCGAATCGAATAATTCCGTGCTGTGTTGTGTATTCCCAGGGCTGGAACGGTTCCTCCCAGAGCTGTTTGCCTTTGATTATAGTACTCCCATGAGGAAAGGTAAGACATTTTAGAATTGAAAAATGTCAGTTCAGTGACGGTTTGTTAATGCTCGAAGAGAAGGGAGATTTCACCAAATCCTTTTGGGGACACAAACTGGCAAACCTCTGGTTACAAGCATGTTTCCCTTCCCCTTCCCAGTGATCACGCTTCTGAGAATCAGGCTTATTACAGAAAAGAATACAATAATCAGAACTAATAGAGGAACATCTGAGGAAAAATCTGAAGGTCTGAGGGGAATTGAAAGAAACTAGGAGAAGGTTTTTTACAGAAACAGAAACCCAGGGTGAGAGCGATTGGGACTCAAATCTCCAGGAAGAGAAGAGATTTCCAGTGTATAAGTCTCTCTGTTCTCACGTGAAACAGATATATGTGTATTTCCAGCCAGAGAGCTGAAGTTGTCATGTTCTCCTGGTTCTGGGTCACTGATTATTACTTTTTATGCGACCCTGGGTGCATATTTTATAACTGGGGCACAATTTGCATCCAGAGCTGACACATTTTTCCATAGAATTGGCATATGTATAGGTGTCCACTGACAATATATTCAGTTCGGTCTCCTCTCGTCCTTGTCTAATATATGCTCAGTCCATGATTGTCATTGTTGTGACTCGGCAGATATGTTAGGTTTAGTTATGTTTTTATTTTGAAAGTAATCTTTCCTGTCATTTCAGATCCCACAGTTCCTGCCTTTGTGTGTTTCCCGCCCGTGAGATTGCTTGGCCCTGCCCTGATTGTTTTCACCTGTGCCCATCCCCCTCACCTATATATAGCCCTGGTGTTTCTTTGTTCCTTTGTCAGTTCGTTATGTTTCATGTCGTGAGCACCCAGGCCTTTTGACTCCTGATACCTACCTTGAGATTTAGACCTTTTGTCAAGTGAGTTTTTGTGTTGCTGTACAACTTAGTTTTGGCTTTTTATCTACTTTCTATTTTTTGTGAAAGTACGATTTAGTTTGTGATTAAAGAACATTCTATTTTTGGACATCTGTCTCTGAATCCTGCTTTTGGGTCCTGCATCCTGTATCTCGGTTCATAACCGTACGAACTGACCAAAATATGGACCCAGCGGATTCAGAGACAGTGAAGATAGCTCTGCAAGCTCAAGGAACAAGACTACACCAGCATGAGGAGCAGCTGGGCGCCATCAACCTGGGGGTGAGGGAACTGACCGGCCGTCAGGAAAACGTTCAAGCCTCAGTCAATACTCAGGTGAATCACCTTGCCGAACAGCTGCACCGTGTCCTCGCTCACCTGGAAGCTGGTTCATCCCCTCAGCACCCTGCTGTTGCTCACACACCAATTGTTCCAGCTGACCAGGTGCCACTCCATGCTCCACCGCCTCGTCTGGCATCTCCAGAGCGATTCTCCGGAGATTCCGGTGACTGCCGCCCTTTCATTGTTCATTGTGATCTCCATTATAAATATAACCCTGCTGCATTCCCCACTGATCACTCCAAAGTGGCCTTCATGGTGAGCCACTTAACGGGGAGAGCAGCGGCCTGGGCTACGTCCGAATGGGCGAGAGATTCACCTACCTGTAATTCTCTGGATGTATTTACAGACACTCTCACCAAGGTGTTTAATGGCACGGCTCCTGGAAGGGAGGCAGCCAGAGCACTGATGCAGATTAAGCAGAGTCAGCGCAGAGTATCGGACTATGCCATTGAGTTCAGGACCCTTGCAGCAGATAGTGGCTGGAATTCTGCAGCACTGCTCGACGCCTTTTTGTCTGGTCTTTCGGATTCCATTAAAGACCAGTTGATACCTTTGGACCTCCCAGAAGACTTGGATTCTGTCATTGCACTGGCAGTTCGAATAGACAATAGACTGGCCGAAAGACAAAAAGAAAGGTTCAAGAGTGTGGCACGTCTGCCTCGACACCAAGGGGACACACCAAGCCATCGTCCCGCCTGGAGACCTCCTACCGATACTCCTCCTGAGAGAAGAGTGCTCCCTAGTGTTTCAGAGGAGCCCATGCAGTTGGGTCGGGCTAAGTTGACTCCGGAGGAACGTCTTCGGCGCATTCAGGAGGCCAGGTGTTTTTACTGTGGGGAGCAGGGGCACCTCCTGGCTTCTTGTACAGCAAAAATATCGAGCTCATCAGGGACGAGGAGGACCCTGGTGAGCCGACTGTCATCTGGATTCCCTCCTCGTACCTTGACACAGGTACAAGTAAAAATAGACAGACAGGTTTTAACTCGGGGGGGGGGGGGTTCTCATAGACTCTGGTGCAGATGAAAGTTTAATGGATTGGGGGTTGGCCAAGAAGTGGAACTGTAATTCCTTTGACGCAACCGTTAAAGGCCTCTGCTCTGGATGGTCGGTTATTGTTTACCGTTACCCACTGTACTATGCCCATTGAAGTAACCGTAAATGCAACACATACTGAACACATGACTTTCCATTTATTTGGCTCTGCTCAGCATCCACTTTTTCTTGGTTACCCATGGTTAGTCAAGCACAACCCACACATAGACTGGAGATCTGGGAGAGTTAAGGGATGGGGAGAGGACTGCAAGCATTTCTGTTTGAGAGACAATAAGACTGGTGACAACATTCCCCATGCTAGAAGGATTGCATGTACAGAAATGACTGAGGCTATCCAAGTACAGGAGCAAGATTTCCCTGACAAGTCCAAGGTGCCCAGTTGCTATTGGGACCTAAAGGAGGTTTTTAGTAAAGCCAGAGCCACTGCCCTGCCACCACATAGGCCTAATGACTGTGTTATAAACTTGGCTCCCCCATTCCCAAGGGTCGCCTCTACTCTCTTTCCGGACCCGAAAGGGAGGCCATGAACAATTATATTGAGACCTCCTTGCAGGCCGGACTCATTCGCCCTTCCTCGTCACCGGCGGGAGCGGGCTTCTTTTTCATCGACAAAAAGGATGGATCACCCCGGCCCTGTATAGACTACAGCCCTCTGAATGCAATCACCATCAAAAACAGGTACCCTCTCCAACTCATCTCCTCCGCCTTTGAACTTTTGCAAGACGCCAACATTTTCACCAAACTGGATTTAAGGAATGCTTATCATTTGGTGAGAATCAGGGAGGGGGACGAATGGAAGACTGGATTTAACACACCTAGTGGACACTATGAGTACCTAGTGATGCCTTTTGGCTTGACAAACGCACCGGCAGTGTTTCAGGCCCTCATAAATGAGGTGTTGGGGGACTTCCTGAATAAGTTTGTGTTTGTATATCTTGATGACATTTAGATTTTTTTTTTCTCCTGACAACATAACCCACCAGCAGCATGTCCGTCAAGTCCTCGACCGCCTGCTACAGAACGAGAGTTCCATGTCCAAACCACATCATTCCTGGGTTTCATCATTTCCCCCGGTCAACTAAAGATGGACCCTGCCAAGGTCAGTGCCGTGGCCGAGTGGCCAGTTCTTGTCAACAGGAAAAAACTACAGCAGTTTCTGGGGTTTGCAACTTTTTATAGACGTTTCATCAGAAATGTCAGTTCTATTGCTTCCCCGCTACATGTACTTACCTCTTGTTATGGAAATCTTAGACCTAGTCAATACTGTGGAGATACACAAGTCAGAAATATCAAACAATAAATGGTGAAACAGACAGAGTTGTCTTTCTGGTTATTTATTTGAAGCTTCAAAGACACAGGTCTCACAGAACACAAGGTATTCTGAGAGAGTGCGCCCCGAGTGAAATATGCATACAGGTTATATAGGATCTTGCCAGTTCAACAACATTCCGTCACTTATCAGGAGGGGCCCTGGCAGGAGAGATAAGCTTTCCAAAGGAACTGAAACTGTCAATCACTAATAGATTGAACCAGGAACCCATTCAGCAAAAGGGGGAAGTAGGGAAACTTGTCAGCAACACATGCGGCTAAGAAATGGAGAACTTGATTTATAAGACAGGGAAACTAACAGGAACTTGCCCATTGCCTTGTGCTTGGCACCCAGCCTCCTCCTGAAGTTCAGACCTTAGGTGACCTTAAAATGTCACTCACAAAGCAGGCAAAGGACATGAACTGGACCACATCACCCAGACCTTACTCTGACGTTTTAAAAGGTCATGAGTGTCGAAACATCATTATGGAAACTGTTGCAAGTGCTGACAGAGTTTATAAGCTAAAATACATTATTATAGGAACTGTTGTAAGTGCTGACAGAGGTTACGAGCAAAACACATCATTCTAGGAACTGTTGCAATTGATGTGTCCATGAAAGGTAAAATATAAAGTCTGCACTATAAGAATGATAAACTACACGAATAGAAAGTTTGCCATTACATTCCCCCCTTTTGATCATACTTTGATCACTCATAAAAATGACAGGATAGACTGATATAACACATCAATGAATACACCCCATTCCTGGTTTCAGTAAACACATCACAAATATATCATAGACAACTGGCTGTTTTTGTGGAGGACAGACTCCGATATAATGTAAACTTAAAAGGAGGGTACACTTCATTTTGCATGGATTATATTATAACGTCGGACTCAGACTCTTCTGATTCTAGCTCATGGCCGGGGGTACGTCGGAATGTACAAGGTATAAGATTCTCGTAGCTGTGGCGCAGATTTTCGTGTAGTGGGATGGCAGTATACTGAACGAAAGCTGAGGATAACATGCTAGACACGCATTTCTTCAGTACTGGGATAATCAAACGGGTACAAGCGATTATTAGGCCGAAAATGATCGCCAGGGGTGTAATTATCCGAGCCACCCATGCTTCCCACCTGCCCCCTGTGAGCCAGGACCACTAATCCCAGCCACCTGCGTTGGATATGTCATCCGCTTTCATGTCGGCCAACAGGTTGTTAAGATGTAGCACGGTGTCAGTGATGTTCTTGGTGGCGTCGGGAATGTAAGTGCAGCAGGAGTCACCAATCACATGACACAGGCCACCCTTTGAGGCAAACAAAAGGTCAAGAGCAAATTGGTGCTGCATGAGCATGTTCCTAGAGGCTATTATGTACAGGGTCAATGCCTGGAAGCCTTGCGTTGTCTCGTACGTGAGGTTCTCTAGACGAACGTGTAAGGTATCTACGTTATGGGCATTGTTTACCGTACCCCACCATGGGAACAGGCCGCCAATGCATTTAGCCCCAGCGGACGTCAGATCTCTTTTTACCTTGTGGTGGTCGGGGTGTTGGAACTCTGGGTAATGATGTGTCGTGTACATTAAGGATGTGAGGACAGTGACTGCTGGTCAGACGTTGCCATCGCATCTGGGCGGCCGCCCGTCGAACCCTTCTAAAGAGTTCTTCTTCAATGAAAAGGGGGGCCGACCGACACCGCTGGCCAGCTCCAGTGTACCAGCCTGGGCAGAAGGTGTGGTTGTCCACGAAAGATCTACCCCTCCATGTCGCTTCAAGAAAATTAGCCCCCAGGTTTGTTGGTCCCTTTCCAATAACGAAGATTGTGAACCCTGTGTCTGTGCGCCTGCGACTCCCCAGATCCCTGCGAGTCCACCCTACATTCCACGTTGGGAAGATCAAGCCTGTCAAGGAAAGCAGTTTGGTGCCCGCAACTAAACCTCTGCCACCCCCCAGAATGGTTGATGGTGGCCTTGTTTATACAGTCAAGTCAACTTCTGGCAGTCCGGAGAAGGGGAAGTGGCAGGCAGTTCCTCGTTGACTGGAAAGGCTATGGAGCAGAGAATAGGATGTGGATCCAGGCAACATCCTAATCTGCCTGGGCCGTCAGGAGACGTCCCTAGAGGGGGGGGTAATGTTGTGAATCGACAGATATGTTAGGTTTAGTTATGTTTTTATTTTGAAAGTAATCTTTCCTGACATTTCAGATCCCACAGTTCCTGCCTTTGTGTGTTTCCCGCCCGTGAGATTGCTTGGCCCTGCCCTGATTGTTTTCACCTGTGCCCATCCCCCTCACCTACATATAGCCCTGGTGTTTCTTTGTTCCTTTGTCAGTTCGTTATGTTTCATGTCGTGAGCACCCAGGCCTTTTGACTCCTGATACCTACCTTGGGATTTAGACCTTTTGTCAAGTGAGTTTTTGTGTTGCTGGACAACTTTGTTTTGGCTTTGTATCTACTTTCTATTTTTTGTGAAAGTACGATTTAGTTTGTGATTGAAGAACATTCTATTTTTGGACATCTGTCGAATCCTGCTTTTGGGTCCTGCGTCTTGTATCTCGGTGCATAACAGTCATTGAAGGAAACATATAGAAAGAAGGTTGAGTCGTTTTGTTTAAAACTAATTGGCTTCGTTAAAATGCCTCTTTTGATTGAAAGGCCTTCGGATAAGTTGCCCTTAAAAATAAAAGTGGCGTTCTGACCTCATAAAGTACATTCTGCTACCATTCTTAAAAAATAATTGTAACCGTAATGTTCGTAACATAAAGTATAGCACATCTTTAAACCATGGCCAACATGTGCCTATAAGCAGGGATATACTTATTAAAAATTACTAAATAAATCCCTGTTCTACCCTTTTTTTATTCTTTCAATTTTAAAATATCCAATGAACCCAGCCCTTGTTAGTGCTACGTCTTACTCTTAACCTGAAGAAACTTAAATGTAAATTCAAACTGGCAAGCAGCAGCAGTGAGCAGTGTTTCGAAGGTAAATCAGTTGAAAGCCGAAATTCAATAAACATCCCAATCCCCTATGCTGAAGTTGCAAAAACACCACGATCTAATGATCCAATTCTATCAGTTTCCCAGTTACAGTCCCAGGGACATGGGGGCCGGGGGGTGGGGGGATTTGAAATTGGATTTGAGGACACGGTTGTTGTGCTGTTCTGTTTCTCGGGGTGCACATATATGAAGCGTGTGGCTGATGGAGGAAGGGGTGAATGTGGATGTTAGCCTCAGCAGCCTTCCACTGACAGCTACAGAAGAATGACTCCGCCTCCACAGTTCTCACTGAAGGAACGCATGGTTTAATTCTGTTTGGCGGATCAAGCTGAGTGATACTCATTTCCACAACAGCCACACACACACTGAATACATCAAATGAAAGATATTGGATGAGTTATTTGTTCTTTCCAATTTAAATGACATTAGTGCGCCAACATGTCATCTGAGCCTTTCAAAAGGATCTGTTTAAGCTCATACTGTTTGTACAGACATAGTGTTGAGCAGACACAAGTTCATAACAGCTTTACATTGAATCATGCTGTACTGCTGCATTCCACACATGACTGTAGATACAAAGGAGAGCCGCTGTGTAGAGAAGGAGTTGGCACTGTCCATATCTGATATATTTGAAATAGGACACACTGGCAGTCTGACCAAAGACATTTGAGCAGGGTCCGTTACAGCAGTCACATTTTATCTGCTGCTTTTGTTAGTCGAGTAAACTAAACAAGGAATGATTGATGTTTAGCAAAGTTTCGCCTTTACACTTTATATAGTTTGCTCTCTTCATCTCTTTCTTTCTCCTTTAACCATTTTTGAACCACAATCTGAGGAAGCTAACAGATGAAAAAGAGGCTTTCCTTCTGCCTAAAGGGAAACATATGTGACTTTTTAACAAGGTTTGTTGCATGTGACACTGAGATGGGTAATAATACTATCTTGGTCCCAATCTGGGTCACTGTGTTCTGTACTCCATTCAAGCATGTCTGATGGGGCCACGCCACAATGTAGCCTAAATTAAAAAGCAAATATGCAGGCAGAGACACACCATCAACCAGAGACATCCACCAGCACCTCTCTTGTGAACTCTTTGCAATGGCATTCTTTATTTGCTTACGATGCTGGGTCCGTCAGTAAACAGCACATCCGTATTGCCCTTGTTTGGTTACAGAAAAACCAAGTAAGTGTGTTGCTGAACTTAGCGGAGAAATGCAGAAAAGTGAAATGATTTGAATCTAAATTGTTACAGCTCAAATGCATTGCAATGACTTTGTTGAAAAAGTGGATTCTTTTGTTGTCCTTTTGTGTTCTCGCTCCAACTCCCGTATGCAAGTTTCTAAATCGAATTGTTTCTTGTCACGTTCTTTTGTCAATCTCGAGGAGAGGGCTATTATTTTCCCCCTAAGAACTGCTTTAGCCGCCTCCCATACTGTCGATACCCAAACTTCTCCATTATCATTATGTTCCAGATAATTATTAAATGATTCTCTTATACTTTGTACCACCTCTGGGTTTGGGTAACCAGTATCTAAAATACTTCTCCTCTCCCAACTTGATTGACATGACCACTGGTCCATGATCTGAAATGGTAGTGGGTTCAATGTGACAATCTGTGACTTTATGGGCATCCTGTTTGGAGGCACAGAAGAGGTCAGTTTGGGAGTAACCCTTGTGCACTTTTGAAAACAATGTAAAGTCCCTGTCTCTAGGATGTTGTAAGCGCCATATATCTGTGAGCCCAAGTTCCTCTCTCAAGTTACTGCTTTAGCTTTTCGTGTGTGTGGTCCTAGTAGCCTACAGGTTGTTGTTTGTCTATTCTTTGGTTCACAACACAATTAAAACCCCCCCCGACTATGATTATTCCCTTTGAAGCTGGATCTTCTTCATTTGGAGCATATCAATTCAAAATAGTTATATTTACATTCCCAATTGTCCCCACCACCAAAACATGGCGTCCCTTTTTGTCTTCATGTACTTTCTCTGACAAAACATAACGACTTATGACACAAAATAGCTACTCCTCTTTTTTCTTTTCTCCCCATGAGGCACTGACAACTTGCCCCACCCATTCCCTTCTCAGCTTGTTGTGTTCCTCTGCACTCAAATGGGTCTCCTGCAGTAGTGCTACTGAGCAATTCAATCTCTTCAATTCACTGATCATGTTCTTCCTCTTTATGGGGTGGTTGATTCCTTTTATATTATAACTAATACAATTCAATGTATTCACATTATGACCAGTACTTTAAATGAACTATTAAACCTGCAATGTGTCTTGTTCTTTGTTTCAAACCCCGCTTCAGTGTTTTGCCATCTGTAAATTGAAATCCAGGTGCTTATCCTCCTTATACATATGTTTGCCGAACAACATTGAGCAAAAGTAACCAATACATGATAGAACAGAGGTAAACCTTGCAATAAACAATGATGAACTTCCAAGTGCCTGGGAGAATGCCTCCAACGAAAAACAAAAAGGCCAAAGGGCATTGCGGAGTGACCTGATCGCTCTCCCCGTGTCGGGCCTGTTTCTGCCTGTCTTGCACTGCTGTAGCGGAGGCCTGCTTCCACCTGCACTGTGCTGCTGTGGTGCAGAACGTATGGAAGAACTGAAATAAGAAGAAGATGAAGTTGAACTAGAAAATGCATTTCCTGCAGAAAATGCTGTAAACTGTGAACATTTGTTGCTGAACTTAGCGGAGAAATGCAGAAAAGTGAAATGATTTGAATCAAATGGTTACAGCTCAAATGCATTGCAATGACTTTGTTGAAAACTTGAAAGTGAAATGTTAAACTGGAAGAGTAGGAAAAATAGTGAAGAAGCTTAATATTTAAAAGAAAAGGTATAAACAACAACATGTATAGCCTCAATGTCCTGACATAGCTGAATGATGTAATAGTTGAATGGTTTTCTGCAGCTGAAAGAAGGCTGAAGCAGTTAAATATTAAATTGTTACAGCTCAAATGCATTGCAATGACTTTGTTGAAAAAGTGGATTCTTTTTTTGTCCTTTTGTGTTCCCGCTCCAACTCCCGTATGCACGTTTCTAAATCGAATTGTTTCTTGTCACGTTCTTTTGTCAATCTCGAGGAGAGGGCTATTATTTTCCCCCTAAGAACTGCTTTAGCCGCCTCCCATACTGTCGATGCCGAAACTTCTCCATTATCATTATGTTCCAGATAATTATTAAATGATTCTCTTATACTTTGTACCACCTCTGGGTTTGGGTAACCAGTATCTAAAATACTTCTCCTCTCCCAACTTGATTGACATGACCACTGGTCCATGATCTGAGATGGTAGTGGGTTCAATGTGACAATCTGTGATTTTATGGGCATCCTGTTTGGAGGCACAGAAGAGGTCAGTTTGGGAGTAACCCTTGTGCACTTTTGAAAACAATGTAAAGTCCCTGTCTCTAGGATGTTGTAAGCGCCATATATCTGTGAGCCCAAGTTCCTCTCTCAAGTTACTGCTTTAGCTTTTCGTGTTTGTGGTCCTAGTAGCCTACAGGTTGTTGTTGTTCAAAATAGCTACTCCTCTTTTTTCTTTTCTCCCCATGAGGCACTGACAACTTGCCCCACCCATTCCCTTCTCAGCTTGTTGTGTTCCTCTGCACTCAAATGGGTCTCCTGCAGTAGTGCTACTGAGCAATGGGGGTGGTTGATTCCTTTTATATTATAACTAATACAATTCAATGTATTCACATTATGACCAGTACTTTAAATGAACTATTAAACCTGCAATGTGTCTTGTTCTTTGTTTCAAACCCCGCTTCAGTGTTTTGCCATCTGTAAATTGAAATCCAGGTGCTTATCCTCCTTATACATATGTTTGCCGAACAACATTGAGCAAAAGTAACCAATACATGATAGAACAGAGGTAAACCTTGCAATAAACAATGATGAACTTCCAAGTGCCTGGGAGAATGCCTCCAACAAAAAACAAAAAGGCCAAAGGGCATTGCGGAGTGACCTGATCGCTCTCCCCGTCTCGGGCCTGTTTCTGCCTGTCTTGTACTGCTGTAGCGGAGGCCTGCTTCCACTTGTACTGTGTATATTTTAACTGCAAACTTTTAAACTAAAACCATACGTCACCAGTAATGTATAAAATATGTGGAACGTGTTGAAGTCTGTATGAAGTCTCCATCAGACAGGAAATAATAGGCTGAGAGAGTCTGTTAAAGTCCAGTCTGTCAGTGTTTCTGTGCTGAGCACCTAATCATAACAAAGCATAACACCTGTGAGCCCAGAGATCAAAGGTTTCCATGGAGATGTGCAGAATCAGTGAGCGGAGATTCTTTCCATTGGTCTGAATGAGAGATAAACCTCTTACATTTGAACGTTTTGTTGAAGAACCGTGGCAGATATCGGTGAAATGTCAACGCGTGAAGCGTCTCAGGACCCTGACGAGCGTCTGAAGTGTGCTTTTTGTGTACAATTTGTGTCACTTCATGCCCTCAAGAGGCATTTTGTTTAATTATTTAGCTTGATTTGTTTTTATTTTCCAACCTAGGAAAGGTTTTCCTACGCTTTTCATGAACAATTATGTCCAAGGAGTGTAGGATATGGGAATTATGGCATGTTTAAAAAACAAAATTGGGTGAATTTCAAGCTGTCCTCCACTCTGTTTTGAGATCCTAGTGGCCTACAGGTTGTTGTTTGTCTAGGGCTGTGCAATTCATCGTATTTTAATCGCGATTATGATTATGGCTTTCGACGATTATGAAAACAGCATAATTGACAAAATACGATTATTTTGCTGGGTGCGCGTTCGCCCCTCCCTAAAAGCCCACTCGGGAGTGACATGTGTTGTGAGTGTTCAGCGCGAGCGAAGATGTTAGAACAAGAGCAGCAACTCGTTAAAAAGAAGGGTAAAACTATTTCCACTATTTGCAAGTACTTTGCCATTACATTTCACATCGCTAAAGATATGTGCCCAGTTAGCACTGTTAGCAACCAGGGCTTCAAGCAACTTGTCAACACGTTGGACAAGCGTTACGCGATGCCGTCTCCGTATTATTTCAGCAGGTCTGCGCTGCCTGCACTATATGACACATGCCGTGGGGAAGTTGAGAGAGATGTGGCTTCAGCTGACTACTTTGCAACCACAACAGACCTATGGTCTAGCCCAGGGGTGCCCAACCAGTCGATCGGGAGATGTGTCTAAAAATAGAACAACAATATTCTGTTTTATCGTTAATGTCCTGTAACATAATCTTCCTGTGCCAGAATAATGCACTTGAACGCATCAAAGCTTTGTGATTGGCCGGCGTCACCCCAAATGTCGGGGCGTGGCTGAGGGTCTTCAGTACTGGTGGCAATATTGTCTCCTGCCTGCGCTCATCTCTGAAACCAAACTATGTAAACAGGCTGGTGTTTCTTGCAAAAAAATCTTTAAGAGATGACATGAGCAGCCCTACCAGCATGGTGTGACCATGGTGGCCTAAACATTTTTATTTGGTCTTAAATTGTAGTTCAACATTTATTTCCTGTTACTTCTGGAGAATCTGGACCATGACGGTTGGCCAGCCTTCAACGTTTAACTGAGTGGAATATGTTTTACCAACATGTTGGCTATATGTTAAGGAGTTTTCAGTGGGTTGTGACAGTGCACTGCATCATATTTGATTTAATTTATTTTGGTCCAATTTATTTTTATTTATCATATTAATAATATATGTTAAGTATAGTTTTGGAAGTGCGCTCCAACATATTTGTTGATCTTGTTTATTGGTAAACTATTATTTGTTTTAAAGTTCAATAAATGGTCAATGAATAATCGTCAAAATAATCGTGATATCAATTATTGACCCAAATAATCGTGATTATGATTTTTGCCATAATCGCACAGCCCTATGTTTGTCTATTCTTTGGTTCACAACACAATTAAAACCCCCCCGACTATGATTATTCCCTTTGCGTTTTCTGCTAGAAGTGTTTTGCAATTTCTTTAAAGAAGCCGGGATCTTCTTCATTTGGAGCATATCAATTCAAAATAGTTATATTTACATTCCCAATTGTCCCCACCGACAAAGCATGGCATCCCTTTTTGTCTTCATGTACTTTCTCTGGAACAAAACACAATGACTTATGACACAAAATAGCTACTCCTCTTTTTTCTTTTCTCCCCATGAGGCACTGACAACTTGCCCCACCCATTCCCTTCTCAGCTTGTTGTGTTCCTCTGCACTCAAATGGGTCTCCTGCAGTAGTGCTACTGAGCAATGGGGGTGGTTGATTCCTTTTATATTATAACTAATACAATTCAATGTATTCATATTATGACCAGTACTTTAAATGAACTATTAAACCTGCAATGTGTCTTGTTCTTTGTTTCAAACCCCGCTTCAGTGTTTTGCCATCTGTAAATTGAAATCCAGGTGCTTATCCTCCTTATACATATGTTTGCCGAACAACATTGAGCAAAAGTAACCAATACATGATAGAACAGAGGTAAACCTTGCAATAAACAATGATGAACTTCCAAGTGCCTGGGAGAATGCCTCCAACAAAAAACAAAAAGGCCAAAGGGCATTGCGGAGTGACCTGATCGCTCTCCCCGTGTCGGGCCTGTTTCTGCCTGTCTTGTACTGCTGTAGCGGAGGCCTGCTTCCACTTGTACTGTGTATATTTTAACTGCAAACTTTTAAACTAAAACCATACGTCACCAGTAATGTATAAAATATGTGGAACGTGTTGAAGTCTGTATGAAGTCTCCATCAGACAGGAAATAATAGGCTGAGAGAGTCTGTTAAAGTCCAGTCTGTCAGTGTTTCTGTGCTGAGCACCTAATCATAACAAAGCATAACACCTGTGAGCCCAGAGATCAAAGGTTTCCATGGAGATGTGCAGAATCAGTGAGCGGAGATTCTTTCCATTGGTCTGAATGAGAGATAAACCTCTTACATTTGAACGTTTTGTTGAAGAACCGTGGCAGATATCGGTGAAATGTCAACGCGTGAAGCGTCTCAGGACCCTGGCGAGCGTCTGAAGTGTGCTTTTTGTGTAAAGTTTGTGTCACTTCATGCCCTCAAGAGGCATTTTGTTTAATTATTTAGCTTAAGTTGTTTTTATTTTCCAACCTAGGAAAGGTTTTCCTACGTTTTTCATGAACAATTATGTCCAAGAAGTGTAGGATTTGGGAATTATGGCATGTTTAAAAAACAAATTTGGGCGAATTTCAAGCTGTCCTCCACTCTGTTTTGAGATCAAAGCACTCTAGCCTTAACGAGCTGCGCAATACACACTAATGTTAACATCTGAAGAAGGCCACTTTACCAAGCTCCAAACTAAGTTAAATATCTCAAAGTGTAAAAGATATGAAAAATCTATTTTATAGCTGAAGGTCTTGTGATCATTTTAAAGTTGGAATGAAGTGTCTAGCTGAAAGTATGTGGAAGGAGAAGCATTTGGCGCACGGTGTATTTAAAAGGGGATTTGAAGGTTCCTCCCATTGAGTTCCATGTTAAAAAAAGAGTTTAAAAAGCTGAATATTTCCAAAAGTATAACATATTTTTAAAAAATTGAAAGTTTCCCATAATTTTCTGAAAAGGCTGAATAGTTTGATATTTTAATGGTTTCTGCAGCTGAAAGTAAGCTGAAGTTATGGAGAGCTAAAGTATTGGCTGAAATAATAAGATTAAAGATTCGAAGAAGTGTGAAATACTTTAACAAAGCTTGAGACAAATTTATATTTTATAAAACTAAATTACATTTTATAAAACAAAAGTACATTAGCGAAACACTTTTACAAAAACTGAGACACATTGACAAGTCTCGAAACACTTTAACAAACTAGAGAATCAAACCGGAGAGGGAATGCCCATCATACCAGAAGTGACGAGCACGTGATTGACACAAACTTAAGTTTGTCTTGGTGGATAGACCGCCGGTACCTATGGACGGTACGAGTGTGTTCATGGTCGTTAAACATGTTTTGTCCGTTCTGTGGAAACCACCTGGGCCAAATGACACGGTTTTGCTCATCACGATATACTTTCGTGCGCACGAGAAAATTACTGGTTCGCCAAGTAGGAAGTGGAGCTGTACCTTCACTGTGTTTACCTTCATTAGACAGCTAAAGAGCGACTGCAGGCTGCTTCGTTTTAACCACACACACACACACACACACACACACACACACACACACACACACACACACACACACACACACACACACACACAAACATCGACCTGCCCGATTATTACGCCTTATTATTCTATTTATGAAGTAGATGTCTGGTCACCTGTGTGTGTGTGTGTGTGTGTGTGTGTGTGTGTGTGTGTGTGTGCGTGTGTGACACTGCCATTTGTTTTCAGAAGATATTAAGATAGTGTCGTCCGTTCCAATACTGCGGTCAACTCAGCCGTCTCTCGCGTTTGCTTGGTCAAATCAGCATCTCCTCATTTAATCGCGCCTTTACGGTAATCGCCGAGAAGCGGCACTGACGCGAGTAGAAGAGTCAAATAATGCATGTTTTTTCTGCTTTATTTGCGATACAAATAATTTGTACCATAAGTTCTTAATAAAACTGACACTGTTTGACTCAGTCCTAGTTTGACTACTAGCACAAGTACAATCAAGTACTTTTACTCTGTACTTTTTAATTAATACTCGGTCAAATTCCCGTCCTGAGTACAATAATTAATGTATTGTACTCCATAGGTACCGGCGGTCTATCCGCAAAAACAACTTAAGTTTGTGTCAATCACTTGCACGTCACTTCTGGTATGATGGACATTCCCTCTCCGGTTTGATTCTCTAGTTTGTTAAAGTGCTTCGAGACTTGTAAATGTGTCTCAGTTGTTGTAAAAGTGTTTTGCTAATGTCATTTTGTTTTTATAAAATGCAATGTTTCCCACAGAATTTGATTCTCTTTGTGGCAGGATTTGAACTCGCAACCTTCCGATCATCAGCCCACCTCACTATCCATTAGACCACCCAAATGAGACCTATTTGTGGCGGACGATATGTAATTGTGGTGGCCCGCCACAAATGAATCGATGTATGGGAAACACTGGAATGTAATTGTTTTATAAAATGTGAATTTGTCTCTAGCTTTGTAAAAGTGTTTCGCATCCTGTTAATTTGTTTTTGTTAATGTTAAATGGTTCTTTCTTTGGTAAAAGTGTTTTGCTAATGTCATTTTGTTTTAGAAAATGTAAATTTGTCTCAAGCTTTGTTAAAGTGTTTCACACTTCGTAATGGTCGTTTGCACTTCTCAGCCACCGCAGGTTGTATTACTGTTGTACTCTCGCAAAATAACAGGTGTCTTTTCGGGTCCATACAAAACACACTTCTATCTAATGCCATGCTGCAGGTTTGCTCTCGCTCTTGCTTTCACCAACATTGAAAAATGAGTTGGTGACCAGAGATGGGGTCGTTACTCAAAAAAAAGCACATTACATATTACTTTAAAAAAAGTAATACATTACTTTACTCGTTACTTTACTCGCAGGGTACCTGCCCCTCCCTACAGGCAGTCCTCTGCACATTTGAAGGAAATAAATACAATTAAAATTGACCCACTTTGAAATAAATAAAACATATAGCTGCACCCTAAAAAGAGTTTACTGATTGAAACATGACTGAAGATCGTCAGCTGTCTTCCTCTCCCGTGTTGTTCCTCGATACGTAAAGGCTGCAGCACCTTTGACAACTCGAACCGTTTGCTGTGAAAGCAGATAACTCTAACCACGCAGAATTAAACCCTCTGTGTTCCTCCCATACTTTTCTTTTCTTTGATTTATCCATAGTTCGCTCTTCGAGCCGGGGGTCAGGTTATCCACCTGCAGGGAAAGGCGCTGGCGCGGGACCGTAGCAGGATGTGACGCATCTTTGAGTTGACTTAATTAAAACCGTTTTGTTTTTTATTTATGTGTCACAGCATCACCTCAAAATACAAGATACGAAACATTTTCAACCATGCAACAAAATATAAATAGTCCTACAAATACTTTTATTTGATGTCCTTCTTATTTTGTCTAAACTCCTCGGTGTCAACTACCATAAGTGTGGTGGGAAAAGCCCCTGCATCATCCTGTCAAACTTAGCAACAATAAACACAGCAGAAGGGGAGGAGAGGAAACTAGGAGAGGGAACAAGGAGAGAAGAGGAGGTTTGTGGGGAGAACGATTGCTTATGATCTCTGTGCCAGAAAGTGCAGACACAGTGGCTGGGTCAGGCTGAACTGTGTGTGTGTGTGTGTGTGTGTGTGTGTGTGTGTGTGTGTGTGTGTGTGTGTGTGTGTGTGTGTGTGTGTGTGTGTGTGTGTGTGTGTGTGTGTGTGTGTGTGTGTGTGTGTGTGTGTGTGTGTGTGTGTGTGTGTGTGTGTGTGTGTGTGTGTGTGTGTGTGTGTGTGTGTGTGTGTGTGTGTGTGTGTGTGTGTGTGTGTGTGTGTGTGTCATTGGTGGAGTTACACATCAGTCAGCCAAACAGCCACTGTTCATTCAAGCACAGCAGGCTGCAGATGGCTGATGCTTGTTGTTTGTATGTTATGTTCCTCCTGCGGGGCCCTGAGGAGTCTGCGCTGCTCGAACAGTTCCTACTTTATTCCCCCTGAGCACTATTAATGCAAAGACATTGCCAGAATGAGCTCCTCGTGGTTTTATACCTCTTCCAACCAGTCTCGCTGCTGTTTGCCACCACGCCCGTCTAATACTGTATGCCATCACCTTATCGTTTGATCCTATTAGAAATAGCAAGCAGCAGTCTCTGGGGAATAGCCGGGACGCCAATACGTACGTGCCACCAACTGCAGTTCATATATTGGCCGATAGGCGATGACTGCAGAAAGGAGCAATTTCCATAGACCCCCATGTTAAAATGCCCAGCAGAAAAAAATCTGTTTCTAACCCTGGATGCAATAAATATTATTATGGATATAGTTAGATTCCACCTTCATGATTATGAATCTGTGAGTGAATTGTTTTCTTCTTTATATTAGGTCTTAAAGTGTTTGCATAAATTAGAGCGTGGTCACTTTGATGGACAGGTACGTGCCTCACTGTCAGCTAACAGCAACTTGTCCACTCTGCTAGGCTACAACGTTAGTTAGTTGTAGTTACTGTACTCAACCCTTTAGCCGTGTTCGTGGTGATTGTGCCTTTTAGGAATATTGTTACAAATACCAGACAATTAAAATGTTGTGCTGTGCGCTTGAATGTACTAACAGACGTCTAAAATGAAAATATTATACATGTTAACCCCGTTAGCAGGTGTTTGTGTGCTTGTTAGCTTAGCTTATTATGTAGCTTATTAGCCAGCTAAGGACGTAACCTTTTATATATATATATATATATACAGTTTAGTTTATGATTCAGCCTTAGGTAAGACTGTTATAGGCTATGGCTATGACGCCCATAATGCTAAACGGGAGCAAATGTTAAAAGGGGACCCAATTATCCCAGTGGTGGCCGTAGCTAGCCCCCTGCGGCTCCGTTAGCTTCGGTCGGCGTCGGAGTCCGGCATTATAACTGGAGATCAAGGAATGCATCGACACGCGGACTTGGTTCGCCTGCTGTAGTATTAGCTAAAGAAATGATGTTGAACAAGGCTTATTAAGCTGAACATCGCCACAATTGTTCTGCTATGTATCGGTACTTATATTATTTTATTAACGTGTGAATGACAAGCTTTAAGAATAACAACAAATAGCTAATTATCGAGGAGGAACGAGGAGCAGTGACCGCAAGCTGGGTTGTTAGCTTAATACTGGGAGCAGTAGCTTAGCTTCTTAGCCTAAGCTAGGTCTGGAACTTCACGCTCGTTGGCAGCAGGTCCTGCCCTGTCCCGCCTCTTTGCCCTTATTTGGATCAGGCTGGAGCAGGCAGGAGTTAGACTCTGACGTCACCGTCGAGCTGTTAGTAGCCGACTCCGCCTACTAAGGGCTTCTCGGCAACTCTGCAGAATCCTATGGGTGACGTCACGGACCCTACGTCCATTTCAGTCCATGAGAAATAGTCATAATTAGCATGTGAATTTTTTTACTTTTTGTAATGTCACAGTGACCTCTGACCAACTAAATCTAATCAGTTCACCCTTCAGTCAGAGGAGAAGTATGTTCCAAAGAGATACCCTTTAGTCATCCTGAGATATCGCATTGACTAGGACAGACAAATAACCCAAAAACAACATAAAGAAACTAGAATAAAAAAAATCAATTAACCTTTACTGATGAGCTCCTTACAATCAGACCAACAGCCAAATGTGAAACTTTAACTGTATTGTGTTGGTACATCAACCATATAGGAAATAATAAAAGAAAGTGTGCTCTGAAAGAGAAGCCATTCTGACGTTCCAGCTCATTACGGAGAGGTTACTTTTTTCTGCCAAACCAGTTGTATGACAATTACATGACTCAATCTGTAGGAGAGCTTAAGGAGAAATGTATCAGTTTAAATGTGGTGTTAAGATGCAAAACCAACAATAATTTGTTTTTGATAGTGATAAAAAATGTTTTTATGTGGGCTACTTTCTTTATTTTTGGCAGCTGATAAGGCTGAATCAAACTGCACCCTGGGGCCTGTCTAAACTAGATGTATTCCTCAAGCATGTCTATCGAGGGTACGGGTGCTTTGTTGCCCTGGTAGAAAGAGTTAAAAGGGAGATGTTCCTGTGATGGTCAAAGTGTTAGCCTGTTTAGTATGAAGGGCATAAAGCGCAACATCTGTGTTGAGCTCAGACACGTCTTTTGTGTCCCATGGAAGTAGGTGTTGCCACGTCTGTTAATCAGATAGTGGAGTGACTGGAGGGATGTTGATGGTTTTGTAATGCAATGCAAAATGTCATTGGCTTAAAAATTTATTTTATGGTAGTATGTATTGGTTTTGATACCAGAAATGATGTCATTTTTGTCTTATGGTTGAGGCGTGTGTTTAAAAAGAGCACACAAGTCATAGGCATCTTTGCCAAGTGTTGCTGGGATGGTTTGTTTTGTGGCTATTCCATCAATTGGTCTAAATCCGAGATTCGGCATTTTAACCATTTTAAATGAAATTGTACATATACGTGTTTTACACATGTTTAAATCACTGCCTTCACTTTCAGGTTTTGCTTCATTTCAGCCCATTAACAAATATTTGCATCAAAATAAGATTCTTAAAAAGTTCTTCTTCACCTGTATTCAGCGTACTTTCTTGTGTCCATCTGCTCTTTGTTGTATGTTTATTTTTTACTCTGGACTGCAGCAGCAACATTCAATAAAGTGGCATGACATCTTTCAAAAGTCAAGACAAAACATCTACCACAGCCTGCCGTTAAAGAAGCGCTCGATTGGATATCTGTCCAGCCCCTTGTTTACATTCTCATTTACAGGAAGTGCTGACAAACACTTGTCACCAGAGCGGCAGTCACCTTACTACAGTGATCCATCAAAAGCCCTTTTCCAGGTGACTCACAACAGACAGTGACTTCAGATGAGATTACAGTGAAGATGATTGGTATATCTGGACCAAACAAACAGACTGTATTATTAGAATGGCTCAGTGTCCAGCATGGTCATCAGTTTTAAATATCTGTAGAGTAAAATGCACTGCTGTGAATCCCTCTTGAATGTCTCTGCAGAGTGTGAGTCAGCACACTGCAGCAGAAGTCCTCAGCTGAGACCAGAACACGTCTGAGTCTCACCTGTGTCATGTTGGTGAGACCAGCAG
The DNA here is from genome assembly GCF_902827115.2 of Pseudochaenichthys georgianus. Lineage (NCBI taxonomy): Eukaryota > Metazoa > Chordata > Actinopteri > Perciformes > Channichthyidae > Pseudochaenichthys > Pseudochaenichthys georgianus. Next base: position 3,128,265 of record NC_047515.1, read on the forward strand.
GAATTGCTGCTCAGTGTTAGCCTGCACTAAGCAAGGTGACCGTTTCTAAAGTAGGGCTGCTCGATTATGGAAACAATCATAATCACGATTATCTTTGGTCAATTTTGATATCACGATTATTAAATACGATTATTCATTGACTTTGAAAACATCCATTTACTGAACTTTTAGAGTTGATTACCCTGAACTTTAAGTATAATTCAACTGAAAAACCAATAAAAAAATAAATAAAAAAAAGTATACATTTATATCTACATTTAAATAAATAATATCAAAAATAATAAATACCAATAAAGATCAACAACTATTTTGGAGCGCACTTCCACAACCTACTAAACATATATAAATATGATAACTAATGCCACTCACAACCTGTAATGTTGAATATACTGCTCCACGCAGTGCTCTTATTTTTGGTAACCCCTTATCCATATCTATTTTTTTTTTTTTAGCTCAGAGGCTCCGGCTTGACGAGTCAGTAAAAGTTGACTGTACGCTACCGTAGCATGCAGGACCGGAGAATAAAGACACGGCAACTAAAGCTTCCCTTGTAATGAGTTTATATGGATTTATTAAACAGACTGTAAGTCACAACACAACCTGGCCGAGAGGGCTTTTAGGGAGGGGTGAAAGCGCAGGATGTATAACGCAAAACAAATTGAGAGCATCATTGCGAAAGGGAATGAAGCAAAATAATCGTTTTATTTCGATTACGCTGTTTTCGTAATCGTTGCAAGCCAAAATCGTAATCGAGATTAAAATACGATTGATTGCACAGCCCTACTCTAAAGGAGTGTGTACTGTCCCAAACGTTCCTGTTTGTCCCTTTGGCGTATCACATAACTAGTGTAGCATTATTTTCGAGGTTATCATCAGTTCATATAGGATGAGCTTTTTACCATGCATGCCAATGTCTCAATGTAGTGGGCTAAATCCTATAGAACTGACACCAGAAACAGAAAAAATGGCCTGTAGTTCTAGTGGTGATCAATGTATTCACACTAGGGATGTCAACGTTAACATGGTAACGCTCACGATTAATCCGGAAAACATAACGCATAAAAAACCCTTACTTCCAGCACAGATGTTTACCATCAATAGCATGGCAGTGAAAAGGCAAAGAAAGAAGGTAAATCGGCACAAGAGACATGTATTACACTGACTGGAGACCACTCAGTCAGAGCATTCGCTGCCTCGCTGTAACGACACAACTGTTAGCATTCGGTGTGGTGAAGACGGAGGAAATGCATTCTGCCTAAACATGTGGCAGTTTTTTGAAACTGCTCAGAAGTGTAAGATAGTTGACAGGGTCACCACTGTAGGATCAGATAGTGCTCGATTAATCTTATTGCGAGAACACGAGAAATGTTTATGATTGTCACCACTTATAGGCGCTTTCACAACGGAGTACTTTTCCCACAAGGTTCATCAGAACTAAGTTCATGAGAACTCTTTAGTTCTCATGAACTAAGTACAGATCGCGTTCACACCGGAATAAGTCCCTGAGGAAAGATTAGGCAAATGAAGCCGCTGACGTCACTTCTTCTTCTTCTGCTTTGGGTTCACTGGCAGGCCGCAAACCACTTCACGGCGTATACTGCCACCCGAAATCCCAGGCTGGAAGTCCCCCGGAGTGGGGTACTGGCTTCAGTAGAAGCTGCTGGGACTCCCAGCAGCTTCTACTGAAGCCTTCCGAGTAAATCGCCAGAACGCCGACACCTCCTCATCTCCACCGCTCCCATGTTTTCTTTTGTGTTGCCATAAGTTAGTCTCTCTGCGTTTGTGAGCTGGGATAATGCTAATAATGCTAATGCGAGGATAATAAAATGGCGGCTTCACAAAACCTTTTGGGAGTTTTACGGGGCGTGGTTTGCAATCCGCCCAGCCAATCAGAAATAGGAACCTTTTTCTCCCACGAAAGTCCCTGCTCTCTAGCAGGGACGGAAAAGGGAAGTAAAAGGTTCTCATGAACTAATTTTAGTTCCGGCTCTTTTTGGTTTGAACGCAACATTTCGGAAACTATATCAGAACTAAAGTGGGACAAGTACTGCGGTGTGAACGCGCCTAATGTACACACAGAACAATGGGGTTGTGCTAGAACATTTTAGCTTCCTATTCTAAACCTCACTTTTTATACACTCTATTTTGTTTAAGTGAGGTTAGGTACGGGGTCGGTGTCTGGGTTATTACGGGTCTTAGCTGAAGTCTCGATCTAATTGGTCAATTTGAACATTTCAGAGGTTCTAATGCTTGCTAACAAACCACTGCAAGAGCACATGACTGTTACTAGGAGAGTTCGAGGGACTGTACATTTTAGGATTGTCCACAATACTACCATTGGTGTTGATGCTACCTGTAATAACTTCTTCTCGGACATCTCAACACAAGTGATGAACAGTGATGAACAGCTTCCAGCCCGCAATCAAGCTGCTGAGCTGAGTCATGAGACTGAAGCTGGAGGACACAACTGTCATCATGTGGCTGTCCCGTGTGTGTGTGCGTGTGTGTGTGTGTGTGTGTGTGTGTGTGTGTTGTGTGTGTGTGTGTTGTGTGTGGTGTGTGTGTTGTGGTGTGTGTGTGTGTGTGTTGTGGGTGTGTGTGTGTGTGTGTGTGTGTGTGTGTGTGTGTGTGTGTGTGTGTGTGTGTGTGTGTGTGTGTGTGTGTGTGTGTGTGTGTGGTGTGTGTGTGTGTGAGAGGGAGACCAGAGGAGAGACTGACGATAAGAGAACATTTTTTTCCTAGAGATTGTAAAAAATAATACCATAGAAAAAAGTATACGTAAATCTTATCGCCACTGAGAAAAAAGATTTAAAGCAAAAGAAAGATAGACAGGAGCAACAAAAGAAAGGGATGGACTGAAGCAAAGAAAATGCATCATCAGATCAAGGGGGGTGCTGGGGAACTCCAGTTCGAAACCCGCTCCCGCCCCCACTGCGTCAGGCCGTTGTGTCCTTGGGCAAGACACTTCACCCGGATGTGCTCCTGTGGGTATTGTCCACAGTACATGATGATATGATATCAATGTGTACTTGTAAAGCGCCTCGATGACTTCGAGGCGTGAAGATGGACGGTGTGGCGCAGTGCGCTGTGCAATGATCATCAGATCAAGGGGTGAAACCCGCCGCTGCTGCGTCTGTAAAGCCGTTTGTGTCCTTGGGCAAGACACTTCACCTGAACTTGCTCCTGGGTACTGGGTACTGGGTATGGTCCACAGTGACCATTGCATGTATGTATAAATAATATGTGTAATGTGTGTATCCGTAAAGCGCTTTGAGCACTGAAAAAACGCTATAATAAATGTAAGGAATTATTATTATTATTAGATACTTCCTGTGTCACATGCATAGGTCACATGCGGAGACGGGCCTGTGGGAGTGTTTGTGTTTGTTTTACTAACAAGACTAGTCTAGTTTCTCCACCTGGAGATATTCTCACTATTTCACTTTTTGTCGAGCACAAAGAAAAGAACGTTTTAGTTAAATGTAAGTTGTGTCCTGGCGGGTCAAAGAGCCTATCTACTGCCCAAACCAGTCATTCAAATCTCTTAAAACATCTGCAAAAACAACATGCTGGGACGAAGCTAGTAGCTAAGACCACAGAGACTCAGCCGACGCCACTCCACCTCCACCTGCACCTAAGCAACAGCGGCTGGATTTTAACCAAGGGACTGCTAGCCAGGGAAAAGTTGATAAAGCCATTGCACGGTATGTTGTAGAACACATGCAGGCTATTGCTACAGTGGAGTCACCCCGCTTTCAGGGAGCTAGTTAGCATGATAGCATGTCCGGGCGGCACACGGCATATGGAACGGAAAACTTTTTCCAACTACCTGGAGAAAGAATTTACAAAAATGTAAAGCCAGCTAATATCGATGCTATCCAGATTGCATATAATGCATGTCAAGTTGATCAACAGATTGTATTATTCTCCAATGCAATAACAGTACTGAAATGAAGGCTATAAGGGCATTAATATAATGGGAGCCCTTTTTTAAGTAACTAAAACGTTACTTTTCACAGTAACGCATTACTTTTTGGTGTAAGTAATCAGTAAAGTAACTGAGTTACTTTTGAAATGAAGTAACTAGTAATGGTAACTAGTTACTGGTTTTCAGTAACTAGCACAACACTGGAAAGACTAGTATTTTCCAGAACTTTTCAGCAAAGGGTACATTTTGTGAGTGCATGAGTCCATGACTTTTTTTATATACGTTGTTTTTCTTCAATTTCTGTGGTATCATTTTGCTGATGTTTTAGCGCCTTGTCTTTTTGCAAATAAGCACGTTATTGATATTATATCAAGTCTTAAAGCAACTAGGATAAAGCAAGTCACCACCAACACAAAACAATATGTATTGAGTAATAATATTTGCTGAAGGAAGTCTTTTATCAGTCTCTGCTGTAAACCAAATGAATTGGAATAGTAAAGACAAATTCGGAGCAGATTTTAGATTGAGAAAAAAGTGAATGGAAATGTGCAAGTAAACACATCTTAGCTGTATTACATTTATGCAGAGACTTTTCCAGTTATGTTTTGCAATGTAATCGCTGTTTAGGTTCCTGATATGTTTTGACTAGCAGGCACGCATGCGCGCGCACACACACACACACACACCACACACCACACACACACACACACACACACACAAACACACACACACACACACACACAAACACACACACACACACACACACACACACACACACACACACACACACACACACACACACACACACACACACACAGATTGTAGCAAATGAATGCTAAGCAGCTGGCTTTAACCTCCAGACCTTTCCACCTGCAGAACAGTTCAAACGACAGGTAGAAACATAACTGCAGTTTCTTCAGAACTGATTTGAATTTCAAACTTTTCCCCGACTTTCCAGACGTAGTATACCTGCCCTGGCCTCACAGTGAGAAGTTGCTCGCTGCTCTGTCACATTGAATGAGACATATTTTAGGAATTGCAAGTAGTTGTGCAGACTGTGACACTACCTGCAGACCAGAGGTTGCGCTAGACTTTTTCGCTGCCCGAAAAGGACAGGATCGTAAAACTTCCGTCAAAATCATGAATTACCCATCGGCCTTACACAACTGTGGGGGGGGGAGCATGCTCGTGAACTGTCAACGGGGGGGACAGTTCACAATGCGCCGTGTTATGCATGGCTGCTGCACCTCGCGGGAGCGTGCACAGCGTAAAGCCAAAACTCACAGACATTTCAATGATTTGTTCGGCACAGTTAGGTTGGAAACGGTATCATTTCCTTTTTGGAGGGCATGCATAACACCGGAGCCCGCTGCGGGGGAAACTTTTGGCGCTGTTCCGAGTTTGTTCTAATCAGTCAAAATGACGGACTGCTTTCAGGTTTGTCCGTCATTGTTAAAAAAAATCCGTCATAGACGGAAAATATTCGGTTAACGCGACCTCTGCTGCAGACTGTATATCACTCTACAATGTACGGGGAACACTCAGAGGCTAGCCCCTCTTCCATGTGTCTAACTTCCTGCTTCTATATCAGGCAGCAGGAAGCCATCAACCAGCGCCTTTACATCCATGCTCCTCCGCTGACCAGCAGCCTGTTGACAGTAACACAAAGTCATAAATTGAAACAAAGAGAGACTGATAAGGAGTAGGACATTCATTGAACGTGTACTAGACATAATAAGAGGAGCTTTGATCCTTTGTCTAACTGTTTTGGTAATGAATCAGCCAACAATTGGCTAGACACCATCCATATTACCAGAGCCCTTTCCATGTTTGTTCTCATTGCTCTCATTGTCTTTTGATTTGACTTTTCAAAAAGGATTAAGCTGCCTTCATATTACCAGGGGTCAAAGGTTCTGTTTGTACGGTTACCGTTGTGTCCCTATGGAGAGAGCGGAGCCGCCTGTGCTCAAAGTTACAATTATTTTAACGTTCACCTTGATTGCAAACTGACCTTTTGGCGTGCCACAGATCAGCTCACTGCTGTATTAAGCGACGCAATCTAGCAGGCGAGGTAACCGTTTAAATTAAACTAACTAACTTTTCACCACACGGCTCTGCGCACTACCAGCAAATTGAGCAAATTGTGTATCATATGGAGGCAGCCTTACAGTTATAGCAATCCTTACTTTTCAGTAGTAAAGTAATACTACATTCTCCATGGTGCTTTATCTGTGTTGACCCTCCTTTCATAACAAAGAGGAGACAATTAGAAACCATAAAAGCTCAAGTTACAACTGTTATGCAAAAATCAATCGGAGTGTACTGGCCATCTGGTATTCTAGGACTTTGCCTATGTTTATAGTGAGCCGGCGTCCACCATTGACTGAAACCAACACTTTTACAATGCAAATAAAGAAATTGGCTTCAAGAAGTTGCATGACCGCCACATGCCAGTATACAGTTTGGTTTACATCGTCATTAGAGAGTGAATCTGATGCAAATATTGGTGGATCAGAAATGCAAAGCGTCAGGATGTGTGTGTCAGGACTGCGTTGTACCAAGGAGGGGATGAACTATCTTCTTTAGGGATACAATTCCATAGTCGATACAAATACTAGTAAAATTACACAATTCTCTGTACCCAATTCAATACCATGATAAACAAAAAAATGCACACACTCCTTTATTGTACATTTCTGGTTCTTGTTAGGAAGTTAAACAGGTCGTAATTCCCTCTCCAATGTCCATGTTATATTGCTGTAAAAAAAAAATCATCTTCATACTAGATTTTTATTAAAGTTTCTCACCAAGAACTTAATTTGACATTCAAGCACATCGTGATTATTTACCTGTTAGCTTTGGTATGCTAACGCTGCTAACGTCACTTGCTCTCTTCCTGCCGATCTCAACACGATTTGTTGTTTTCAATATAGAATTTTCAGGGAAAAAACAAGCTGCTTCTCTTTGACATATCAATATAGTTTACTGCATCCTTTCAGATTTAAAAACTAAAAATGGCCACCCTGGAAAGATCTCAGTTCCCCACAAAGATATTTTAATCGCCTCCCGGGAGTACGTAACACCATTGGACTAGAGAAAAAATGAGTAACGTCGAGTTTTCGACTTGGTACCCAAGGAAGGAAAAGGAAGTGTCTGGCAAGAAAATATCTCCATGGAGAAAGGCCATGACCGTGAAAACAGAAAAAAGAGAATGTCGAAAAGCTGAACGCAGGTGGCGAAAAACAAATCTTCAGGTTCACTTTGAAATCTATAAAGAGAGACTTGGCCTTTATAATTTGGAATTGAAAAACGCACGACAATCGTTCTTCTCTGACATCATTACCAAAAACAACGCCCGTGCCTTGTTTGCTCCCGTCGACAGACTAACTAACCCCCCAGTGTCAGTAGCCTCTGGATTTCTATCCACCAGGGCGTGCAATGATTTTGCCTTTTTCGCTGACAAAATTCAGAAAATCAGACAAGCAGTCAGTGCCTCTGCCTCAGGAAACAGCACATGTGTTGTCTCTGTGTCCACCTAACATCAATTCAAACACCATGACACAATTCCATCAGATTAATGATAAAAACCTAGAGGACATTATACAACTTCTGAAGTCCTCCTCCTGCTGCCTTGATATTATTCCAACAGGATTTTTCAAAGATGTTTTGCCCTTGCATGGCCTCAGATCTACTTTCATATAGTAAACAAATCTCTTCACTCAGGTATTTTTCCACAGGCCCTGAAAACTGCAGTCACTAAACCGCTCTTAAAAAGAATAATCTAGATGCTTCAGTAATGAACAATTACAGGCCCATATCAAACCTGCCATTTCTAGATAAAATCATTGAAGAGTTGTTTTTCAACAGTTGAGTAATTTTTTGCATTTAAATAACTGTTTCGATGTGTTCCAGTCAGGCTTTCGTCCAAACCACAGCACTGAGACTGCTCTTGTAAAGGTCTTTAATGACATCCACTTAAACACAGACAGTGGCAGAACTTCAGTGTTAGTACTTTTAGATCTCAGTGCTGCGTTTGACACTGTTGACCACAGCATATTACTAGACCGACTGGAAAACTGGGTGGGACTTTCGGAAACAGTTCTAAATTGGTTTGAATCCTACTTAAAGGACAGAAACAACTTTGTTTCTATAGGTAAATACACATCTGAGTTGACACATTTGACATGTGGGTTCCTCCAGGCTCCATCTCGGGGCCTCTTCTCTTTAACATCTACATTCTACCACTGGCTCAGATAATGAAAAACAACAAAATAAGTTACCATAGCTATGCGGATGACACACACATTTACGTAACAATTTCACCAGGAGACTGTGCTCCAATTCAAACATTGAGTAAGTGCATTGAACAAATCAATGACTGGATGTGTCAGAACTTTCTCCAATTAAACAAAGATAAAACTGAGGTAATGGTTTTTGAGCAAAGTCAGAACGTATAAAAGTGAGCGCTGAGCTTCTGTCTGCAATGTTCAAAACAACAGATTCAGCCAGGAAATCTAGGTGTAGTCATGGACTCTGACCTGAGTTTCAACAGTCACATTAAAACAGTTACTAAATCAGGCCTACTATCACCTAAAGAACATATCTAGGATTAAAAGACTAATGTCACAGCAGGATTTGTAAAAACTTGTCCATGGTTTTATCTTCAGTAGACTCGACTACTGCAATGGTGTCTTCACAGGTCTCACTAAACATCTATTAGGAAGCTGCAGCTGATTCAGAACGCCCGCTGCTCGAGTCCTCACTAACACTAAGAAAGTGGATCACATCACTCCTGTTCTGAAGTCTTTACACTGGCTTCCTGTGTGTCAAAGAATATATTTCTAAATACTGCTGCTGGTTTATAAAGCACTGAATGGTTTAGGCCCCAAAATACATTTCTGACCTCCTGCCTCAATTATGAAACCATCCAGATCTCTCAGGTCTTCAGGGACTGGTCAGCTTTCTGTCCCCAGAGTCAGAACTAAACATGGAGAAGCAGCGTTCAGATATTATGCTCCAAATATCTGGAACAAACTCCCAGAAACCTGCAGGTCCGCTGCAACTCTGACTACTTTTAAATCCAGGCTGAAGACTTTTCTTTTTGTCGCTGCTTTTATTGAACTATTCATATCTTAACTGCACTGTAACTTTATCCATGTATTTTTTATTTTAATGTTTATTTTATTAGCTTTTCTTTTTAATGACTTATTTTAAATGCCATTTTCTTTCTTAATGTCTTTCATTTTTTGTAAAGCACTTCTTTTGAAAAGTGCTATATAAATAAACTTGCCTTGCCTTGCCTTGCCTTGCCTTTCCTTTCCTTGCCTTGCCTTTCCTTTCCTTTCCTTGCCTTGCCTTGCCTTCAACTCCTCATGCATCCAGCTTGTCTGTACTCAGCACTCTGACCATCTGGTATCCAGGAAAGTTAGTAATGAAATGAAGGGGGAAAAGAAGAATGCACAGGAAGGAAAGAAGTGAACATCAGAGAAACAAAACAGGACAGACAAAACAGTCCCGGGCCTGAGGCAGAGAGAGATGGGGGGGTGTACGCCTGTACGGCCTGCACGTAGTTAATCTGGCTGTTCATTTCATTGCTAGGGTGGCCGTGCAGACGTCCATGTTTCAAAGCCCTCGCAGGCTCCAACCTGATGCCCTGCAGGGAAAATTAATGACTCCAATAATAGTGCCACATTTTCCTGTGACGTTTTCCCCGCATCGAACCTTATTGACAAATTCGAATTTGGATATGATCAGATCACAACAGCTCGTCACTGTACGTCTGGAGGGAAATGAAAGAGGTGTGTGTGTGTGTGTGTGTGTGTGTGTGTGTGTGTGGTGTGTGTGTGTGTGTGTGTGTGTGTGTGTGTGTGTGTGTGTGTGTGTGTGTGTGTGTTGGTGTGTGGTGTGTGTGTGTGTGTGTGTGTGGTGTGTGTGTGGTGGTAGTAGTCTCCGGCTGCTCCTCAGACTAATGACACTACAGTGGAAGCTTGAAGAGGGGGGTGTCAGCGGTTTTAATGATGGGATGCAGAACACCTCCACTCATTTCTGAGACGCTGCCTGTTAGACTAATCCCACCGGAACTGTTGTGTGTGTGTGTGTGTGTGTGTGTGTGTGTGTGTGTGTGTGTGTGTGTGTGTGTGTGTGTGTGTGTGTGTGTGTGCTGTGTGTGTGTGTGTGTGTGTGTGTGTGTGTGTGTGTGTGTGTGTGTGTGTGTGTGTGTGTTACACTATGCATTGGAAAGCCTGTATTTCTGTTGAGTCAAGGTTATGTGGGGTGTGTTTATAGGTAAGAGTGTGTGAGACCATGTCCATTATCCACAGATTATGCTCACACACAACGTGCAAACACACATGCACAAAGGTTTAATAGCAGTCAAACATGAAAACACATTATTTAGATTAGCTTTTAATAAGCAACATCCCCATTAAATGTGTCATTCATCTTTAATCATTCTTATTATTTCTTCTTTTATTCATTAATTATTGTGTTATTGTTTGTATCCGTTTTGTCTTATGTCTTAGGTGTGTGTCATCATTTAACAAAAAGGAAAATAAATGCAGTGAGTGCTGTAGAAATAGTTGTAATAATAATAATAATATAACAAGAATGTTATTTTGGTGGTACAGTGTGTGGCGGCTGCCCCGGCCTGCTGGCAGGAAGTGGCTGTTTCCTGTGCCGCTTCCTGTTTTGTCTCTTATCGTCTGATTGGTCTCTTCTATTCTGGTCAGTCGTGTCAAGTGATATGAGGGCACACAGGGTCCAAGTGTAAAAAGTATTTTACCTCTTTTAACTCCAGCTGAAGTAGGTTACACATATCTGAGAAACATCTGGGACACACCCTTTTTATAGAAACAAATTGATGTTCCTGTTTGATTTAGACCATGTAAGAAAAAGTGTCTAACATTTGCAACCAACAACTTATTGTAATTATATAACCAATGGATACAGAAAAGATTGTACATGAAGCCAGAACAATTATTAGTCAGTAAGTATCATGCAATTAAATATATTGGCACTTAAAGAGAGTTTGTATAAATATTAAATAGTACAATATTTTGTTTGTTCATTTGCCTCCTAAGGAATGAACAACCCGTTTTGAGCAAATCTTTTCAGTTACCAAATTAAATGTGGTATGTTTATGTAAAAAGAAATGAAACAATACGAAGGACACAGCTGCTCCTGGCTATGCAGTTAGTCACAGGAACAAGGCCACTAAAATAAATGCATGCCAGACAAAATAAACATGCACTAAAAAGAGACGAATATTAAATCCTTTCTCTGGGATTAGAAAAGGCTTTTGTCGTCAAATTGCCTCTCAGTATATTTAGAATTTCTCTGTCGGCACACCTGAAAAAAAAGACTTTTTGGTTCAGTAATACTTTGATTATTTGTTTAAATTCTACAACAAATTACTAATAATGTTCTTTTACTCCAATCTCTCCTATTATTTAATGTGTTACTTGCATTTTGTATCTTAATTTTGTTAAGTACATTTAAATCATAGCACCAAGTAAATGTTAACTAAGTAATGTGTTGACCTGCAACCTGTGAAAAGCTAGTAAAATGTACCTGGGCAATGTGAGTAAAGGGGGGCGACGCCCCCGATGACGTCAGAGGAGTTTACGCACAGTAGCTCCAGACATTTTAAAAAAAGCAGACAGTTCCAGTTGAAGAGAAGAAAGCATGGACCCTCGTCTAATATGAATACTCGTGGATTTTGAATCATGTAAGTATATGTATGTACTTTATTAACTCTGTACATCCCTGTTAGCTTGTCAGCTTAATGTGGATATCAAACGAATGTTAGCTAGTCAGTCTTTCAGCTTAGCAATTTAGCTAGTTAGCGTGCTAGCTAATTTAGCCTGCTTTCATGGGTTTCACACACAACATGTAATACTTAGTGGTTTAGTAGTTGCTTCAAACTAGTTAACAGCGGCGAAATTCACATTTTAGAATAATTTTGTTTCGCAATGGGGCATTAGTAGTTCAGAAGAGTTTGTTTTACTTGGGGGGGTGTTCACGCTACATTTTCAAATGCTGCTCGTTAAGCAGTGTGTCGCCAAACTGAGTTTTCCTTTACTAGGGGAGTCAAGTCAGTTCTCTCACATGCATCCGACTGTGTGTAATGCACATGTGTGCTTTTATTTCCTGTGCACCTTGAGACAGATAGCGGCACCAGATTCCTAAAAAAAGGTATGTCACACATTCCCTGCCATGGACGCTGTTCTGTGTAAACTGCCTGTGGGCCACTCTGTAATCCAGGGAGACTGCTGGGACAATAGTGACTTTATTAGAAGTTTAACTGCTGGTGCCTCCTTCTGTAGCGCGTTAAATCGAAGTTAATGCATAATCTTTGTCTCCAATATCTTTCTGTAGACTGACAAATCTACCTGTTTTATTTTAACACTTTTTTTGTTTTAAACCTTTATTTAACCAGATGGTCCCATTGAGATCATCGATCTCTTTTTCAAGAGAGACCTGTCGAACATGGCAACAAGTAGGTTACAACATGAACATAAAACAACAGATAACACAAAAGGACATAGTATTTACAGGTATACATGTACATACCTAGAGACATTGACAAGTACCAACAGTATATTTATATCTCGCCCTGTCAATAAGTCTCACCTTTTTGGAAAAAACTGTATTGTTTTTGAAGTGGTGGAGAGACAATGCACAGTTTGACCCACTGCTGTCACCCATGGCCAAAGCATATCTCCGTCATTTTGACAGACCGGATCGTAAAATATCCGTCATAATCCCTTATTACCCGTCGGGTCTGAACAGTTCACGAGCGTGCTCGCTCGTGAACTGTCAACGGGGGGGGGCGGTGTTACAGTATGCCGTGGGTGTATGCAACCTCCCAGACATGTGTTGATCTGTACGACAAAGTACGGTTTGGAAACTATATCATTTCCTTTTGGAGGGCATGCATACCACGGCATAACACCAGAGCCTCGCTGCGGGGAAACGCTGGCGCTGTTCCGAGTTTGTTCTAATCTGACAAAATGACAGACTGCTTTCAGATTTTTCCGTCATTGTTAGATAAAATATTCGGTTAACGCGACCACTGCTGTCCCAGCAACATCAGTACCGAGCGAGAGAGTTGTTTCCAGAGCATGGGGATATTGTAAATGCCCAAACATCCCAGCCTATAAATACCTGGAAATGTGGACATTCTCATATTCCTAAAAACCTGTCTGATGATGCTGAGTGAGTGACTAGTGAGTTTGAGTTGAGTTACTTGAAAAACTAAAGTGAAACTTGATTTATTTTATTGCAGGGTCTGATTATTAAATGTCCTTGTTTATTTGTGAGATGACACTATGGACGAGCTTGTGAACTGTCAACGGGGGGGGGGGGGGGGTGGGTACACTGTGTGTGGACCTCTGTGTCGCCTGTCAGCGCAACTTACATGATGCCGTTTAGATCATATAATAATAAAGGGTGGTGCCGGCCGTCAGCGAACCGAGCTGGCCTTTCTGTGTGACTGTCACTCAAATGCGGGACATAGTCTCAATTTGTGGGACGCGGGACAAATAATAAAAATGCATTATACACACACGGTGCTGCCCCTCACACACACACACACACACGCTTCAAATAAAGTTGCATAAATGCTTGAGCTCCATTTTTATTGTAATTACTGTGAAATCTGCCTATTATGTTTTCGTCATTATTACAACAAATACACAGTTGCAACTGATAACACTGGCAATGATTTTATATTTATTAGACTATTAAAAAAAAAAATCATGCTTCAAATAAGTGGGGGTACGGCGTACCCCTGCGTCCAACGCCCACTACACCACTGGTTATGTGTGTTCGCTACAATAATTGACATGTCTGTGAAAAAGCTCTTCAGTCTCCAGTTGTTTTTAAGTTAAAATTTAGATAAAGTACATTCGAATGACATTTTACTGTATAATATTTATTTATATTTTCTAAATTACTACATTTCAATGTTTAATATTCTGATTAAAAATGTGTTTTTCAGGAGAATTGATAGTTTGAGCCTGTAGAACCCAATTATTTAATCAGGTTTACTTCCTGTTGGGAACAAAGCAAACATTTAATAAACTAACTTCCTTACTTGGAAGCTAATGAATCATAAATCTAGTCGCCAGAAGCAAAATGCTAACGTTATGCTATAAATGAACTACAGCAGGGTTGCTGCTTCAATGTCACGCCAACTTTAGTTCTATATTCAAACACACAGATTGTAAATGGAACAAGTGAAGTGTTTGTTTGAACACTTTGCAGGAGGCAGCTACTTGCTTTCAAGCAGAACAGGGGCAAAAAAACTTAGCGGAAGTGTTTTACGTGTTCGGTGTAATGACGTAAACGGCCTGGACAACTTCTGTAGTCCTATTCAGCCACTCGGTAACAACCATCGTTTTTCAGACACGTAAACTCTTCAGAAATCACCAGTGGGGTCACTGCTGATGTCGTAGTACAAAACGTGACCTGTCTCTTAAATGTGTGTCAAACAGACCTTATTTCCAGATATTTTCCAAAACCCTATGGAGAGAATCCCATTGCTTTTGTCGAAGGAACCGGCAGTGGTAAAAATGCTAACTACTTCCGGGTTTTAGGACCCGTCACTGCGGTTCTCTATGGAGGCAAAGATATCGTCGAAAAAGGACTATGCTGAGTGTCTTGAAGCTCCATGTCCCCCATGAAGTTCAGCAAAAGAAGACGCCACACCTCCTATCTCCATCGAGGGATCTGAGGGGCTTGATGAGTGTAAATGTTTGGTGAACGCCTGCCTTCTGCTCACGGGCCATCATCCATGCAATGAACTTAAGTTACACACCAAAGTTGAAATACGCTTCTGTCGTTTTCAAAAATCTTTCTTGAACTTAATTTCCTCAAGATCTCTCTTGAAAGTCCAACTTTTTGCAGAAGCAGTGGTGGAAATGTGAGGTACTTTCTTCACTTGAGAATTTTCTTTCATTGCACTTTATACTCCACTACAAATCAAAGGAAAAATTGTACTCTGTGCTTCACTAGATCTTTTATGGAGTTTTCTAAAGTATACGCTTCTGTTTTTATTTAAAAAAAATTGTACATTTTACTTATTAATTTTGAGCTTTTAAGATGTTTTTTGTTTAATTTTGGATTTTTTACTATAGGGTACTTTAACGTGAAATACTCAAACAGCATATAGTTAATGTAACATTTTTCATTACCAGACTTTCACTTGTAATAGAGTATTCTTACAGTGGGGTATGAATATTTTACTTAAGTTATAAGTGCCGGACTCTTCTTCGACCTGATTGACAGTATATCAATGTGTTTCTGTGCCTGCTTTGTTAAGTTTAACTGATGTATGTGCAGTATTTGTGAAAATGCCCTAGCTGTAAGTAGATGTTACTTGAAATATAGGTTGTTACATTTACTTAGAATTTCTGCGTGGAAAATTGTTACCTAGGTTTTTCTAAGTAAATGTCACGGCAGTGGGGTTAAATCATTAGCATTCATGAATCTGCCAGGATGTCATCGTTGAGAACAAATAAGTTGCAGCAAATTAAAACTGACTCAGCGAGATATTTCTGCAGAGTGTGGGAATGTGTTTTTCGAGGACATGCTGCCAGGCTGAAGAAAGAGAACCAACATAACAGTCATCATCGGTCCTCCGTAAGAATCCTCTGTTCATTCATTTCACCTTGCTTTTCTTTACTTTGTTTTTTTGAAAGTTTTATGTGCTGGGAGGGCAAGTTTATCAGATGCCATTCTGGATCATGACATCAGCATATACGGTGGCTGTGAGCGGTCAAACATCTCTCAGGGCTTTGTATTGATGTGGGAAAAAAGAAGAAAGGTTCTCTTTTTGTGAACTACTTATGGACCAACTTTAGTCGGTTTTTAATCATTATTGACACAACGTGAGAACATTTATTTTTACAAAAAGCAGCTACAGTACTCCACTGGATCGGTTTCAGTGTTTACCTCACTGTTAACTCAATATGATCATTTTTTTTGTTAATATATAGATTAAATGTGGACTCGACATAACATCTAATAAGAATTATGCATGTATTTCCGATCAAAATCAATTCAATAAGCATTATATGTACCCTATCCTTGTTTATTTGTCCTTTTTGTATTATCTGTGTATCCCATTGTCCCTCTTGAAGGTAATGACACGTTACGCTGCAGTAATATTAATAATTCATAATGTGGTAATGGGAGAGGGGTCCGCTCGTAGTGACAAACCTTGTTAACGACATGCTCATATCTATTTCTGTTGTTCCGACTTTGGGAAATGTTAACATGAGTTTTCTAGGTCAGGAATTCATTTTTCATTTATCACATGAATGTGGCACAATTGGCCAATGTTCACTTTAGAACTTATGAACGCATTGTGATTCAGATCTTCTCCAAAGTGTGTTCCTTCTAACACGGCCCTTGCTTCACCCTTTTAACAAGGTTCAGATCTTATTTTAATAATCCTGCCTCAGTGTAAACTAAGGAACATTACATTGCATTTAGCTGACGCTTTTATCCAAAGCGACTTACAATAAGTGCGTTCGAGCAACAAAATACAAACTTGAAGAAAACAGAATCATATAAGTACATCAGCCTTCATAGAGCAAAAACATTTCAAGTGCTACTCAACTGGCTTTAGATAAGCCAGTCCATTATTAGTATATAAGTGCTTTGTTAATAGTTTCTATCGCTCGAAGTGGAGTCGAAAGAGATGAGTTTTCAGTCTGCGCCGGAAGGTGTGTAAGCTATCTGCTGGCCTGATGTCAATGGGAGCTCATTCCACCATCTTGGAGCCAGGATAGCAAACCCACGTGTTTCTGCTGATGGGAACTTGGGTCCCCCTCGCAGCGAGGGTGCAGCGAGCCGTTTGGCTGATGCAGAGCGGAGTGCACGCGCTGGGGTGTACAGTATGTATCACTCGACCCTACATGTAGAGCCACTCCAGCACATATGTATGTCCAAGAAAATATTTATGTTGGACAGATGACATTTGCTTTGAATTTTATGTAAATAATAAGACTGTTTTGCATATTTTTATATATATTATTTGACTATTTTGAGCTTTTGTTTCTGTTATTTACGACATATGATAATGCTAAAATGCAGCTTTCAGCGTGTATGTCCAAAAGAGTTGAGCTGCGTTATGCCAGTAAGGTGATGGAAGTCGGATTGATGCAATTTCAGATCGAAAAACAAGTTTGACCGTTCAGGCCAAATGTTAATGTTTTAGTCATCTAATGTGTTATAGTCGGCCGAGATGCAGTTGGGATGGGATTAACTTGCCGTAGTGCTTTTATTTTCTTTGAATACACCTTTGTTTAAGTTTGACCTGCCTTCCTTAGTAAGGTCACAAAAGGGTCCGAGCTTTATGCAACACGAGTCAGAGCCAAGATAACTCGGAGACTTAGTGGCCAGCCACTATACTACAGCTCCCCTCAGCTCTGGTCTGTTCTGAGCAACCTTGTTTTAGTTACAACTAGGGCCGGGACTTTAACGCCTTAATTAAGATTAATTAATTGCACAAAAATTAACGCGTTAAAAAAATTAACGCATTTTAATCGCACTTATTTTTGCACAGGGGAACGTTTCTCACTGGATGAGTTTCAGGCGTACCGATTATACTGGAGCACCAACTAACGTTCATGACTTCAGCATGGGACTTCAAACAACAACAAACCACGGTGATCAATAGTCAAACATGAACGAACAAGCTGATGAGACCGCTTTGGTCGGCCCCGTGGATGGGACATTTTGTTTTAAAAAACGGACGGATGGAAGCGTCGACAAGAGCACGGTTGTGTGCAAATTATGCAAAAAGGAATTTGCATATCACCGCAGCACATCAAGCCTAAAGTATCACCTAAATGCAAAGCATGTAGCAGCTAGCGTGGACGTTAGCCCGACTCCGAGTGCAAGGAACCACACCCTGACCCAACCCACACTCAACCAGATGACTGGTTTCAGGGCCAGGATAAGTAAGTCCACGTCTGAGAAAATAACCAACTCCCTGGCTCCCTGGATGCACTCGACTGTAGACCACTTGGAGTCAAGTCCATGTGGAAATTGCTTCTCACTGTTCTCAGGTCAAATATGTATATTTGATTAAAAATGCGATTAATTTCGATTAATTAATTACAAAGCCTCTAATTAATTAGATTAATTGTTTTAATCGAGTCCCGGCTCTAGTTACAACATTAGCAGTTTTCAGCAAATAAGCTCCGATACACTCTATATGCGACCTGCTCTGCACCCAAGGCAGAGCCCGTATACGTAGTTAACACAGCGAAGAATTGTGTAGCTAAAGAGCCACGTTTTCAGAAATTGATGAAGACCAAACCAGAGCAAAAGTAAAGTGAGCATTGTCTTATATAGCTGCTAATAATCCAAAGCAATAATACAAACATTGCTGTTTTGCACAAGACAGTCATCCTATAAGACTTTTTTGCACATCATTCATCAATTTGTCTGCTCAATATATCAGTATACACACTCCTGCACGCAGACATGCACACACACTTAGAGCCTGATTTTATATTTCTTCTTGCCACTGCAGCAACCCCATTTATCCTCTGGGATCATTAAAGTTTCATCTAATCATGTTCATACTCCATTAACTAAACAGTCGATAGGTGCAGACCTTAGGAGAGGGTGTGGGAGGAGAGATAGAAAGAGAGGGATATATTTCCTCTACTTCATCAAGCACTTTTAATTTCCTGATATCACACTCCGAAAGTAAGTAACCATATTTTAACCAAAGAAAAAGAAATTATCTTCACCAATTTGGCATCTTCTATAATAATCCATATCATTTCAGGCTTTTTGCAGTTTGAGCAACCAACAACTGAGAGAGGGACACGGTATGGAGGAATAAGAGATGGAGCGATGAAAGGAAAATATTGATCAAGGGAAAGAAAAAGTGGAGGAGTGAAAGAGATGGGAAATGAGGGAAGAGAAGTGGAAAGAGAGATGATGTGAGGGTTAGAAAAGAGAGCGAGTCAAATGGGTGTAATTTTAGATCCATCGTTAAAAAAAAAAGAGGGAAGATCAAGGAGAAGATTGGAAATGTAGAATGCGACAAAGAGGCAAAACAATAACAGAGAAGAAAGATGAACACTAGAATAACACAGAAAGAGGTTAGAGGTGGAGACTAACGGAGAGAAAGGGGGAGGGAGGGAGACGCTATCGACCATCTGAAACTGCTCTAAGGCCACAGCAGGTGCTGCCGGCTCCACACCGGAGACGTCCCTGTGTGTAAGTGTGTGTCTAACAGGGCTCACTGTGTTTACAGGCAGACAGTGGTTACCTCATCACGTCCTGGGTGCATTTAGCCGCGGCGTCAGACTGTCAGCAGTTCCACAAACACACACACACACACACACACACACACACACACACACACACACCACACACACACACACACACACACACACACACAGAGAGTCCAACACACACCACTGATCACCCCCCCACCCTCTTTCTTTTTCCCTCTCTTGTGTTTAATTCCCCTCTCGGTCTGCAGGCCATCAGCCATATCATTTCATCGACACACATATCTTCTCCGTTGCGTTACATTACAGACTCACTGCCGTGTGAGAGCACACGCATTCAGTTGATACCGGGATCCCGTTTTCCATCTGGAAAAATGAAACAACAAACCCTCATCTATTTCAAACTGTGTAAAAAGTGGTAACAGTCAGCTTAAGAGAAATACTAAATTGGGAGTCAGCGGTGACCTGAGGGGGCTGTGTTGTAGGGTCATGTTAAAGGGTACCCCGGAGACCATAAATCACGAACCAGGAAGTAGGGTTGAACAATTGTCTTCCAAAACATGGATTAGTTCAGCATCCAAATTGCAGGAGACTCAAACAAATGTGAGGCCAGAAAAAACATTCATATCAATCTACATGGTATGTGTAGGTTCATCATTCTAAATTAAGTATTGTGGTGCTTCAGGGACTTCCCGTCTAGATCATGTCATACAGACCTCTGATAACAAGAACAGATCCTCTTAGAGTAACACATTAGCATCAGTTTAATATATATTTGAATTAAAGTGAAAAGTATGCACCAATGATCCTTCCCTGCAATATGGTGGATCATTTTGCACTTAGATAGACAATAGAGTGGTGCAGTGATGATGTATTTTTGATGGACGACCCGGAAGTTATCATCGCAAGGGCTTTCCCAACAAAAAGAAAAGTGATTTTTCCTTTGGATTTTGAAATATTGCAGAAAAAAGCTCTGGCAGACACACGTTTATGATACTTAAACGTGTGTACCCTTAGATACATAAGTGGGTCTTTTTGGACCCGGTGAGGTGGTTTTCTTGAAGTATCTTTGTAATTACATTTTTCCATCATTTCATATTCCAGCTATTCCTCAAAAATCATGTTTTGGATATCATGCCATTCAAATTTTTAATTTACATTTTATACATGTTGAGAAATTGTAGTTTTTGTATTACCCCAAGCTTCCATAAGTGGGTCTTTTTGGGCCCGGTGAGGTGGTTTTCTTGTAGTATCTTTGTAGTTACATTTTTTTATCATTTCATATTCCAGCTATTCCTCAAAAAACATGTTTTGGATATCATGCCATTCACATTTTAAATTTAAATTTTAGTTTTTGTATTTCTGGGTGGGTCAAAAACCAGTCAGTATCTGGTGTGAGGGGTAGGGTTAGGGTTAGGGTTAGGGTAATGTTGTGAATAGAGTGGCCTGTGTTCGTTGTCCATAACATACGCCTGCCCATACCATAACGAAGAAATGGTTATTTTGTGTACATAACATTTTTTTTAGATCTTTGAGTTCATCTCATGAAAAATGGGAGCAAAAACAAAAGTGTTGCGTTTATATTTTTGTTCAGTGTATATCCCGTGAGCTGATTGTCGAGCCTTCATTGTAACAGTCACAGTACACTGTGTATGCGTGGGGAGTGTTGCAGTAGAACATTCCACTGTAGCGCCCGGTACATTAATGGGAAACCCTAAATGTTTGAGCACCCTCTATGAAACGTCAAGCTACCCCACAGCACCCCAAAATACATCTCTGGCCACCACTGAGCCTGACTATTTGTGTTGGGGGGGCCCAACTTTTTTTTTTCTCCAAAGGGGGGGCCTGACAGAAAAAGTTTGAGAACCACTGCTTTAATGTGATATGTTAACAAAGGTGGAACGTTTTGCCTGCAACATTCTAAGGATGTGTTTTGGACGTTGTTGGGTAACACATTAAAGATGTTCTTTATAAAACGGTCCCTCAATGTTACATGATAACCAAAGAAGAACATTTTGAAAGCAACATTTGGATAATGTTAGGAGGAGGTTATTCTTTTTTTATAAAATGTTTCCTGTGATGCGAAATATTAACAGGGTCATGGTCAACGTCAGATTTATTTGTAGTGCGCTTTAAAAAAAAAAATTGCTGCATTTGTTTGAAAAGGATGTTTAAAAGAAATCTCACCACATTTTCATTTTTAGAAAAAAACAAGCACGTAATTCTTGATATTGCACGTTTGCGTAGGCATGTCTGAGTTCCCAGCTAGACATTGTTGGTTCTAAAACATTCTGAGAATGTTACCATTCTCAGAATGAAACAGATATAGTCTTTCCGCAGAATACTGAAAAAACTTCATTTCATTTCAAACCTTTATTTAACCAGATTGGTCCCATTGAGATCATAGATCTCTTTTTCAAGGGAGACCGGCAGTAGACTTCACGTAGATTTACAAAGGAAAACTATTCTGGTTTTAATTGTTCTTTATATTTATATGTGTGCGTTTTTGTATGTCTTTTATATTCATATTAGTAACTAATAACTAACTTTGAATATAACAAAAATGTGAAGTTGTTAAATAAAAAACTTTTTACATTTAGCAATTTTTTTGTTGGTGTCAGATTATTTATAACACAATGGTGATGAAAGCTGGTTCGAGGGGCCCCCAGTGGATTTTTGCCTAGGGCCCCCACAGACCCGAGAATCGGCCCTGGTGATTACCATGTTGTTCAGAAAATCGCCTCTCACAAACTTATTAAGATTTAAAGCTATGGTGCGTTTTGATTCAATGCTGAGTACAGCCACTTGACAGTCTCTTCTCTGTCATTGTAGACCGCAAATACCTCATTCCTTCCGTGTACTTGGTTCCGAATGATTCTCGTTTAGTGCCGTCCTGTTCAAATGAAATCGCCGCCTATGGCGGCAAATCTCTGTCATAAATCGCGAGGGCATATGAGATCCAGACGAGCACAAGTCAAGCAGCCGCGGACGTATATTATTTTCGCGAGCACTAAAACGGCACTCGCGCGAGAGCAATATTGCAGCCTGCAGGGGAGAAACATGCCTCTGGCGAGCAATTCCTGCTCTTCTGCTCGTGAAACTCTGGCCTGCTCTCACTCGCGGAGACATTTTAGGAAGTGGGCGTACCGTGTCCCAGTAACGCCAAATCTAATTGGTTACACCCCTCCTCTTTTATGATTGGGTTAAAATAGAAGATATTTGTGAATACATGTTTTGATTTGTGAATACTGGACATAGTAAGCTTAAAAACATGACCATTGCAAGTGACAAATAAATATTTTAATTTGAGACCCCCCTCAAATGTAGCTGTTGAGGCTTTCAGGGGGGCTCAGGTGTTAATCAGGGGGGTCGAGCTCCCCCGGATCCCCCCGTATTTTGCACACTGTTGAGACTAATGAACTGGAAGTGCCTAAAATGCTAACTCATTCCAGCACAACTCTAAATAAGACAAATCAAACACATTAAGTCCCAATCTTTCCAAACGTTCAGCCCTACCAGGAAGTTCAGTGTGAATAACAGATGAATGCGTTTAAGGGTTTTCAGAAAACTGCACAATGGTGTGTAATACTGTTAAGTTATCGCGTCTGCAACTATGTTTTCTTTCGTCACGCTTCAACTTTTTCCCCTACGATGGCACTCCAGCTGTGTCGATGGACTCGCTCCATTCAATCCTCTGAGAAATCTTCTTTTTTTTATACCAGGATAAAATGTGTCTAACCAACCCTCATCGGACTGTGATAGGACAGCGTTTTTGACAATCATCAAAATGCTAGTCCAGTCTTGTAAGTTACTCAAAGAACAGCTGTGACATGAAAGGGAATTAAAGGCTATTCATATTCCACCGATGCTTCAATATAAGACTCGCCACTCATTAGCTCTTAACAAAATGGTTTCAAACTAGAGGTATTAGCTCAAATCGAGCACCCTTCGGACCAAAAATGAAAAGAGTTTTGCATTCATTTCTAAAAACTGAAATTGTCTTGATACTCACCTACATTAATTCTAGTTTCTGATGGAAGAGTCTAACGATCTAATGATGGTGATTAAATACTAAGAACTCATAACACTTTCACTTTGATGAATGGGCAGCAGCTTATCATTTTCTAAGTGAGTCAGTCAATAAATAAAGTGATGGAGTAGTAAAGTGTCCCTGGACTGATGTAATACAAGCTCTTTCAAGAATACAATGACATAGTGTAGAACAGAGGCTAGCAATAGAACAGAAACACTCTTTCAAAGATAAACAGTAAAGAAACTAATTGTTGGGGTAACATAATAGTCTTATTGCCATGACAACAAACTAATAACATGTTGGAAGGAGGCGATGTTGCTGATACCAATGAGCTCTCGAAAACAGAAGCAGAATCGCCCACAATTTAACCTACCAGTACAAAAATAACACTCCGCTCAGAGACCTACGATTATGTGTGTGTGTGTGTGTGTGTGTGTGTGTGTGTGTGTGTGTGTGTGTGTGTGTGTGTGTGTGTGTGTGTGTGTGTGTGTATGTGTGTGTGTGTGTGTGTGTGTGTGTGTGTGTGTGTGTGTGTGTGTGTGTGTGTGTGTGTGTGTGTGTGTGTGTGTGTGTGTGTTTGTGTAGGTGTGTGTGACTCAAACCACTGTCACTTCACTAGCTGATGAGTCATCGCTGTAATTAAGAGAGCAGAAGCCTGACACATCTCCGTGTCCTCCGGAACAATGATCCTATTAGACGAGGCGTGGGCCCGCAGGCTGACGTGTCTCTTTGAAACTGGACAAGATAATGTATTGTTCCAACCATTACCCAAATGTGGGTGCGTTTGGTTTTAGGGAGATTTTGATTTATCGATATTAACTTTCCTGGTAGATCAATTATTTCAGCACTGCATGCTTTTTCTCAAACAGTCACTATTGTACGGTAGCATTAGATTGAAAAGTATCTCACTTGTTATCTTTGTTGTAATCAGGGTTACATTTGGCGTGGGTTGTCCGTGACTAGGTACATTGGCCAACACTCTGCCATGCTTTTCCAGGGTTTACTTTTCACTATAAATTGTTTTCCTTAAAAGCTACCTAGCAGATGAGAAACCTTAGCATTACTTAGGTGGCGGTAATTCACCTTAGCGCTGGTGTCCATCTACTATAAACAAAAGCGACCTCAGTGTCAGTAAGTGACTCACCATAGAGGAAGCTTACGTGCCATGGCAGCAACAGAAAGTTGACTTATTCCGCTTGTAGTAAGGATTCAGGACCAACCAAATTTAAAGTGGACCTATTACTGTATGCTATATTGGAAACATGTATTGTAAGGCCATACCTATACAAAACATGTCTGTGAAGTGTTTTGCTTAAAATGCCAAACAGTTCACCCATTGTAGCCATGCCTCATACTGCTCATACCCCTCTTTTGCAGCCTTGTTAGAGAAACGCGGATTTTGGGTCATTAGCTTGAAAAAAAAAAAAGAGGAGGCGGAGCTAATGCCTGATCAGAATTCTACCGGAGATAAAGTAAAATGCTGCTTTGATAAAACGCCATCCTGTTCTAAACCACATCAAGGATTATTTCTGAAACAGTATGGAGCTCAAATGCTTTTTCTCTTGCGGGTTTATCACAAGGTGAGTTCCTTTTTTTATTTCCTGCTTTTTAAACACGTGCTCTACAGCAGTGGTTCCCAAACTTTTTGTGCCCAAGGCACACCAAAGGACAAGTCAAAATCTCAAGGCACACCTATTGTGCAAAATAGCCCTGATAACACGTGTTATCACTCATATGTAAAATATCTGTAAATGTGCATAATTATTTACAAATGCCAAATAAAATGTAACAAAGACAACTATATTACTCATGAAATATTTAGTAACGAAATATTTCAGAAATGAATTTGAAACGTTATCAAATTAGGCTTCATCAAAGCAGCAACACACTCATTTAAACCAGACAGGTCACAACATTAAAAATGAGACAAATGAAATTCAGCACAGATAACTGTCAATGCAAGGAAGCTGCATTGTCCATGGTCCTGAACTACAAATTATAAATGTAACATTTCAGCAGAGTCGTTACTAAAAAAAAGTAATATATTACATATTACATATTACTTAAGTATTACACTACTTCGTTACTCTCTACATAAAGTAACTCGTTACTTTACCCGCAGGGCCGGCCCGCCCCTCCCTGCAGGCAGATCACGCAGACTGCTAAAGTTTCAAATGTTCTCTTTAGTTCAGTTTCCATCCTGAATGTTTTCCTATCTGACCATGGCTCTCTGTCTCCTGCTATCTGTATATTTTGCGCAGTCTATCTCTGCTCACGCTGTTGCGTCGGCGTGTTCTCCTGCGTGTTGGCCATGTGTTGCACTGGAACCAGACACCGCAAAGACTTCAGCCGAGCACGTACGAACTGCGCATGCGTGAGTGGCAATAACTCTCCTTACCAGCAGGCGGCGGTAGTGTGTATTCGTCATTCAAAACAGGCAACAACCGGAAGACAGAGAAGAAGAACAGACTGTGATATAAACAAACAACAAATAGCGTGTGCGGTAGCTCCACCTTAGCATGTGTTCTTTGCAGGTGCTTGTTGAGGTTTGACGTGGTGTTTACAGCAGTGGATAACAGCTTCTGGCCTGGACACAGTTTGCACCTCACCGTCACATTCCTGTCTATTCTTCGGATGAACTCAAAATAATGGGCATACGTCCTCCACCCCTCGAGAGTTATCGCTGACTCAGCCATGTGTATGCAACACTGCAGGTGGAGATGTAGTCGCGCAGATTACGTACATATAAACCTACAAAGTACTGATATAGTAAATAAAAAAATAATAATTTTTGTTTAGTTGTATATTGCAATAATAACGTATGGTTGTCACAAAATCCCACGGCACACCCGGACTTGGCTCACGGCACACCAGTGTGCCGCGGCACACCGTTTGGGAACCACTGCTCTACAGTACAGGTTAGCTCGGAGTGTTAGCTTGTTAGCTTGCTAATGTAAACAAAGACGAGATTACGTCCAAAACACGTCAGGCATTGTTTCTGATAGCAACTTGCTGTGGGTCCGCTGCCGATTTGACGTCATATCGGCAGCAAATCTGTATCCGCTCGTTGTATTCCCATTTTTAAAAGATTTGCGTACGGAGGAAAAGAGAGAGGGTTTTCTTTTCTGACGGGGACACATATTTATGTATAAAAGACATCAAAAAGTGCATTTTGCATGATAGGTCCCCTTTAAATTGCCACAATCACGAAGTAGGGCCTTGGATTACATAGCAGGCTTTCTGTCAGAAAGGTGCTGGAAGGGCGCTGGGCAGACAATGTTTTTTCATTCTTGAAACCAATCAAAAATATTCTTGCTCTCACACACTTTTATGAATGAGCTTCACCGGTCTACCCGAGAGCCATAGAGTGAGGAGGACGATCCATGTACGGTGAGAAAAGTTAAACTCTCACTTGCCGCCTGATCAACAAATGGCCTTTTGATCTTTGATTTGATCATTTCCGTCTCAAAGACATGGCCAGAGAAAGCTTCTTCTCTCATTACCCTACCAGTACAAAAATAACACATATCCTTGCTTTCTGAAAAGTTTAACTAAAATCAAAGTCCTTGAAGCGGCCACATAAAAATGTGGCTCCTTCAGCTTCATAAACGGACGCAAAGATCTTTCAACTGATTGCAATGTATTCCCATCGGCGGCGGTATTTGGCGCTCATGGAAGCACCACATCCATTTATGTCGGCAGCTCTTAAAGGCAATGTGAGCGTCCATTCCCATTGGATAACGGAGAATTGTACACCCGGAAGTAAGTATTCTCCTTACTGTCGATTGATTTGACAGTGATATCTGCACTACTAATCAACTCAAAAACACCAGATTACCTTTGTTAATTAAACAAAATTGATAGGTTTATATTGTGTGCAATGCTTTTGTGTTTTTCCCCTTCAATTCTGAGAAACAACTTGTTTTCTCTGAAATGTGGAGCGCCAAAGAGACTACACTACCCACAATCCCCAGATATTTTTGTGACGAAGTCTGTCCGCTTTGACAAACCTCTTGATAAGTCAACAAGCTCTGTGATTGGATGAAACATAAATTCATACAAAAAAAGTCCAACCCTGTCTCCTAAAAATTACGTTCCCACAGAACTAAATTGCATTCTCAATTACGTTTAGCTAGAAACGTAATTTCTCCCACGTTACGTTTGTTATGAACGTATCTTAAATACGTTTATTTTCTACATATCTTTGCCATTTAGTGTCTTGCTTATAATAATGATAATATTCATTTATAAATATCATTTTAGAGCACACATTTCAAATCGAGAATCGGGCTCGATATATGGTTACATTAAAATCAGTAGGCGAGGCTGTAATTTCGCCAGCTGTTACTCTCATGAGTGAGGCAGAAAATAATAGTTTCAACATGACACAAAGCTGCTGTGTCGTTTATTGCACCTCAAACATTAAAACAAATCCAGTTTACGTGTTTCTGTACTTCCTCTAAGAAGAAAGGACAGTAACAGAAGATCTCTGTGGCTTCAGGCTTCATCGCCGTTCAAATGACAGCGTTGGTTTCCCCAAAAGTGGGCAGGGCTATAAAGTGACGTAGATTTTACTCATCTATTATTCAAAACCATTCTATTTACGTAAATTACATGCCAGTGTTTTATCTTTTTATAACTTATATTTTTATACTTTACTTGCTATTAGTTATATCTGAAGCAAGTTATGTTTCTGAAGATGTGTAGTCCATTCCACCCTTCAATGTAGCATAAATGTGAACTCTCATTACAGGAACAATACCGGAAACTGACGTAGGAAAGATCCTCAGCTCGCTGATTGGATGTTTTAGCCGCAATGCACGTTTTTAAAGATATTACTGATTTTCTTTGAATCTACACTGAACAAAAATATAAATGCAACACTTTTGTTTTTTCTCCAATTTTCATGAGATGAACTCAAAGATCTAAAACATTTTCTATATACACAAAATAACCATTTCTCTCAAATATTGTTCACAAATCTGAAAGAATCTGTGATAGTGAGCACTTCTCCTTTGCCGAGATAATCCATCCCACCTCACAGGTGTGGCATATCAAGATGCTGATTAGACAGCATGATTATTGCACAGGTGTGCCTTAGGCTGGCCACAATAAAAGGCCACTCTGAAACGTGCAGTTTTGCTTTATTGGGGGGTCTGGGGGGGTCCGAAAACCAGGCAGTATCTGGTGTGAGGGTAGGGTGTGAGGGTTAGGGGTAGGGTTAGGGTAATGTTGTGAATCGAGTGGCCCATGGTGGTGGTGGTGGGTTATGGTATGGGCAGGCGTATGTTATGGACGACGAACACAGGCCACTCGATTCACAACATTACCCTAACCCTAACCCTACCCCTCACACCAGATACTGACTGGTTTTCGGACCCCCCCAGACCCCCCAATAAAGCAAAAATGCACGTTTCAGAGTGGCCTTTTATTGTGGCCAGCCTAAGGCACACCTGTGCAATAATCATGCTGTCTAATCAGCATCTTGATATGCCACACCTGTGAGGTGGGATGGATTATCTCGGCAAAGGAGAAGTGCTCACTATCACAGATCTTTTCCGATTTGTGAACAATATTTGAGAGAAATGGTTATTTTGTGTATATAGAAAATGTTTTAGATCTTTGAGTTCATCTCATGAAAAATGGGAGCAAAAACAAAAGTGTTGCATTTATATTTTTGTTCAGTGTAAGAATGTAAATACTGAGTTGAGAGAATAGTCAGGGGATTTGGGTGATAGGAGACACACCTATGGAATCAAAATGTCAATAGCTTACCATTTAATGACGGATATACCTTTCTGTCTGTGATGTTTTACAAATCAGATATTAATGTGTAGAAGTAAAACATGATAAATAGTATAGCAATATCTTGTAAAATTATGTGAAAACATGAATAAAACTACACATCTTCAGATGTTATACATACATAAGTGTCCTACACTAATTTTACAAAGTTATTATTAGTATGCTGTGTGTACCTTGTGTGCACCGCCTAGTGGTTAAAGCACGTTATTGAATTATTTTTGTTGAATAATGTTATTTTTGTTGAATAATGTTATTTGATGAAAAAGTTATTAAGAGTACATACTTTCATAGGGGGAAAGTAGAAGGTCAATGATAGAAATATAGAATATAAAAAATCAAGAAGCTACTGTAAGTGATCTCTACAATAAAACAGTTTAGTGCTCTTTAGTACAAAGATATTAATATGAGGATGTGCAAAACAGACAAACTAATTAACCTTTATTAACACATTAAAGCAGTGGTTCTCAACTGGTGGGTCACGACCCAAAAGTGGGTCGCGGACCCGTTTCGAGTGGGTCGCGGATGTGTGAGTGAAGAAAAATAAAATAATTGGAATTTTTTTTTTGGGGGAAAAGTCAAACTTTTATTTTGAAGGCCTGATTTTCTGGCGTTGGACTGGAAGTACCGGAGACCATAAACGATTTTGAAAACTTCTGTCACATAGTGATCATCTTCTCAATAAAATATCTTTGCTGATGTTTTTTCGAGTCTTCTGGCCAATCAGAATCAAGATTGTTGCCGGAAGTCCCCACAGAGAATAACTTTGCGGTAGAACTCTTTTTTATACATCCATGGTTACAACTTCAGATAACAATGAACACATAATGAAATATGACCCCCGGTCTGATGACTGACAGGTCACAGAACAATGGGAGCTATCTACCCTTACCCACAATTTAAAGTAAGTCACACAGACTATCTCCTCTTTACTCTTCTCGCAGCAAGATGTCAGAACAAAGTGAAAAACAAACAATGGCATAAAATATTATTAATATGTCGGGTAGTAGTAATAGATTTATTTATTTTCTTCTCAGAGTGTACCAGAATGCATAGTTTATGTTAGTATTTCTAAAAATCTCCTGGGGGAGAATCCCCCCAGACCCCCCTGCTGGGGTTGGGTTTTCAGCATGTGTGCCTTTTTATATAGTTCAGCTTTGATTCCATCATCTCATTAAACCTTTTTTAAAAGCATACTTTAGTTCTGTGAAGGGATATAAGGGATTTATGCACTGTACTTCACTTTTATTAATATTGTATGCTGAAAAGCGTATATATTACAGCACGATTTTTTGTTGAATAGATTTGAGTGCTTCAAAATGTTGGGTCGCGATGTATTGAGCAAGTAAAAAGTGGGTCCCGAGGCAGTGGTTGAGAACCACTGCATTAAAGAATACTTTAGGTTAAGGTCTTCTTTCAAATATAAAAAAAGCTTTGGGGGTATCTATCTACAGATAATGCACATAAATCAGATCTTGCTCCACTCAACATAGCCTACAACAGACTATGCAGATGTGTTCTTGGTTGTCCTTTTCATACACATCACTGCACAATGTATAACCAACTGAAATGGCCTTCTTTAAATGTAAGAAGACACACGCATTGGCTTCAGCTGATATTTAAATGCATTTATCTTAACTATCCCCCTTATTTACAGCAGTATTTTGTACCCTACTCACCAATTCATCAAGTTAGACATTCTGTTCAGATTTCTTTCTCTGTCCCCTCTGCAAAAAAATCTATTGGCAGAAGAGCGCTCATGTTCAAAGCCCCAACTGACTGGAATACTTTACCTGCTGCTATTAGATCTCTTCCATCATTGGGTATGTTTAAACATGCATTGTTATCTCACTTTCAACTGGTCTGTACTTGTTATTAACTGATATTGATGAAACTGATTTGCTCGACTGTCTCAAATTGTAATGATTGTGTGCATTGCTTGAATTGTACTTAACAGACTGTATGTGCTTTGTCTTGTGTCATGTTTTGCATTGTGTCTTTTTGTTTATGTATGTCTGTAAGTTGTTGCTGTTGTCGGGACCCCTTGAAAACGAGATGGTGCATCTCAAGGGGTTCATCCCAATGAATAAAATGTCTATATATATATAAGATAAATATTAAGCCTGACAAAGTACGTCTAATATATTGCTTTCCTGCAATGTTAACTATGTTGAAGCACTTATTTTAACTGATATTATACACATTAATTATACTCTTATGTATGTAGATAGAATAAGAAATGTGCAGAATTTGACAGTTTAATGGTGGAGGTACACACATATTGATAGATGTCTTGTAATGCACTGTTGAGGAACCTCAGCTGCGACCCAAGTTTTTCATTCATTGCATAACTACACTGTAGTTGTGTATATGATATGTCAATGCACCTTAGATAATCTTGAAATCTTGAAAGGGATGTGCAAAATAGCAATTATATACAGTCTTTAATTAACTATTAGTAGAGAATAACGAGTAATGAATACTTTATAGAGATCTGCAGATAAATGTTTAGTCTTCTCAAGTACCAACTATCAAATATCTCTCCTGATTGTTGGCACTTGACAATCACCTTACCTGAATTTTACTCAGGTGTAACTAAATTCTGCTTTAAGGGTTGTTTATATTTCACATCATGAATTACTAAAGTAAATGCAGTGGAGTAAAAATACCAGGTTAACCTCTGAATTGTAGTGGAGTAGAATTACAAAGTAACAATGAGCTGTCGTGTGGGTATATATTAATGCTGCCCATTATGGACACGAGCAATTTTCCCCCATTTAGTAATTACATGTTTTAAATGTGTAAACACCAATTTGTTTCCTATCGCCTAAACCTCCAGGGCTGTACACAGTTTGATACTGTCAACTTCTAATTTTGGGGAAAACGTCTTTTAAAACTACTATTCCCAGTAGACGTGCCATAGAGAACATGTTGGGAAACCCAATAGCCAGCATGTGTAGTTCTGGGGGGGCGTTCGAGTCTAGTTTTGAATAGTCTGGCGTGGTTTCGCTCCATTTGAAAGAGCTTGACGCTCGGCGTAACCTTGGCGCACTGCCACTCCAACATCCAATCCCAGAGCTTGAAGATTAATCACAGGGTTTGTTGCAAAGCGGACAGGCGTCGTCACAACAATAGCTGGGGATTGTGGGTAGTGTAGTCCCTTTGGCGCTCCACATTTCAGAGAATACAAGTTGTTTCTCAGAATTGAAGGGGAAAAACACAAAAGCATTGCACACAATTTAAACCTATCAATGTCATTTAATTAACAAAGGTAATCTGGTGTTTTTGAGTTGATGAGTAGTGCAGATATCACTGTCAGATCTATCGACAGTAAGGAGAATACTTACTTCCGGGTGTACAATTCTCCGTTATCCAATGGGAATGGACGCTCACATTGCCTTTAAGAGCCGCCGACATGGACCGATGCGGTGCTTCCATGAGCGCCAAATACCGCCGCCGATGGGAATACATTGCAATCAGTTGAAAGCTCTTTGCGTCCGTTTATGAAGCTGCACGCCACGGGACCCTGACCAAGCGTCGCTCCTGGACGCTTAGGGAGTGAGAGTGTGTTGGTTAAAGTTAGACTCAGGACTGTCGTGCTCATGTTGTCTATTTCTTCGCGCAAATGGTGTTGGGCAAAGTTTGCATCAAGTGCTTACCGACGCAATTCTGTTAAAAGTGGTTAAGAGTACGTATTAAGATTGAATAGGCAAACTGTTCCCCTGTGCCGCTCTAAGCGTTGATCGGGCACCGTTATGCGGCCGGGGGCTCAGAGGCTCTCCTGCCGTGCATGTTGTGCGGTAAAATACCTCCGCTAAAACTATTCCCTACTACTTTATAACCCAGCGGTTATGTAAGAGTAAGTCACTAATGTGACTATCAATCAATCAGTCAATCAATGTTTATTTATATAGCCCAATATCACAAATGTTACACTTGTCTCAGTGGACTTGTACAGAATATCAGTATGACAATACGACACCCTCTGTCCTTAAACCCTATGTCCTTAGACCATATGTCCTTAGACCCTCTGTCCTTAGACCCTCACATCGTACAAGGAAACACTTCCGGAGAAAACCCACAGTTTAAAGGGGAAAATGGGAGAAACCTCAGGGAGAGCAGCAGAGGAGGGATCCCTCTCACATCCCTCTCACATGCCTCACACATTCCTCACACGGCATGTGTGTATATCAATATGTCTATTTGATATGAATTCCTCTGTATGTATTTTGCCGTTTGTTTTACTGTGAACAATGAGTTATCTTTCTACAATCTTAGATGTGTACCAATTTAAACTCACAGTCTGCAGCATCGAGTTGTTATTATTCAAAATTAACTAAACTATATTTTTCATGCTTATGCAACGCTATAGATGCAAATCCATGTTGGAATCTGCAGGAGAGTTAACGTTAGCTCTCAGCAGCCAGTGACAGAGGTGACTTCAGTTAAGGTGCAATTCAGTAAAAGTGTGTATTGGGCGAGGATCCATTTATAACGTCAGCAAGATGTGTTCAATGTAGTCCAGTAAAATGCAGTCTTTAGCGAGAAATATCAATAAATACAGTTTTATTAAGGAGATGTTTTACTACAACATAAAGTAGATATTAGACAGTATGCAAACGAGATAAAGGAGTGTATATTGAAGTAATTAGGATCTGCTGTGTAGAGAGTCATGGAATTGTACTGATATCTAACAATACCATCCTTAATAAATGCCATCCTAATAAATGTATATAAATACAATACCGTTTTAAATTATACTTGTGTTTTAATTATGTTTGATTCCATTAATTGAATTAAATATGTTTTAATGAATTCTACTAAAATGATTGTAACATTTTCATCATGTAACTATTTTGTTCTTTTATTTGCCTCCCCAGAAAATAGTCACACCTCCTCTTGAAGACATTTTGCCTCCTGCTGTGGACTTCAGGTCCACATCAGGTAAGCCCTTGAGTGTGTCAGACTAAAGTTGTTGTTTCAGAGGTTAATTCAAGACGTGTTATGTTTACATACTAATGTAATGAGCATCAGGTAAACGTACCCATTTCTATTTTTTGAATCACAGATGGGATGGAGATGTAAACTATGCACCACTCAAAGTGATATTTTAAAACATTATCGACTCCGTCATGGAACCTTTGGACAGAAACGTGCCTTGCCCTGCATTCATGTAGACTGGCCTGCGCTCTCACTTATCAAGATAAAAGTTAAAATAATCATCTTCTTATTTTCTCTAGGACCCATGTGCCACTTTATATAAATCTCTGAGCATGAGGTTAAAAATAAGTAGTTGGACATTTTATGAACTATATCGACCCATAGTTTGAAAACCACTGCAATAAGTAATTAACAAAATTATTTGAAACTAAAGTGGTAGTAAACTTGTCCACAATCAATTGCTGGTATACTAAATACCAGTAGTGCAGCTGTTGTCATGTTCTTCACAGATCCCTCAAAAATGAATTGAGCAAGTCACTAGTTTCTTGGTCATCCGTTGTCTCCCTTTCAAATGTGGGTTTTCTTGACCTTTGTGCGGACCCCCACCATAGATCCATTGGCTCTTCAGCATTGAAGTCTTGGGTTGGCCAGACTAATACATTTCTAATGTTAAATAAATGAAAACCATTCACAGTTAAGAATTAGATATTAATTATGAATGCTGTAAATTACCTTTAATATGTCTAACTATATTTAAAATGTGTTACCTTTTTATAGAAGTGATTATTTGCATGCCAATATTTTCCTATTGTAAAGTTTCGTTTTGCACTTTTAATTAGATAAGACTTATTATGAAGGAACTTTTACTGGAAGTGAATGCACAACGGAGCAGAACGTACATATATATTTCGCCTCCCAAAACCTTACAAATGTCCTCTTTGCTTTTCGTTCGGGTTCATTTTGCGCTTTATCAGTTGAATCACTTTGAACATTCGTTTGAGATGTTGACAGCTTGGCCGAACTTTTTACCCCACAGTCAAACAACTGAATTTGCTTCGCCATTTTTTTATAAAACAAACACACGGCACACCGCGCACGCGAGTAAACTTGCATCGCGTTCTGGCTCCGTAATCACACCAATGCACGTGCAGCTTAAGTATCAGGTTCCAACTGGTCACAACAATAATTAAATATCACTCTTAACAACAAATAATTTATATTTATCTATTTTGGGGTGCACATTTAGCTGTTTTCTGTCCTTATTTCTTTATGTTAACTGGTTGCCACTGATGGCAACCAAAGGCCAAGAAGTGGTTGACATTTTTTCTGAATGGTTGCCAATGGCAACCTGGCAACCGTTACCGTTGAGCCCTGTATGTTCATGTGTTGTGCTTTTAAACAAACTTGTTACTGTTTTATGAAAACTGTTTTGAAATAATCAAATTTTTATAAAATGTATTAACATGTCCATAACGTCCCCTTTTTTAAATGTATTTGTTTAATCTGCAATGTTTCAATGCTATCACATATTTAAAGGGTTGGATTGAAATCAGGAAGAGTTTGTCGTATGCAGATGTAGCACTCCAGATAGGACTCCACCCAGCGGATTCCAACCAAAAACCCAGCGGATCCCAGTGGCTGGGGGCATGGCCAAATTGCTAGAGTTCGTTGCCAAATTTCCCCATTTGTTCAATTACAGGATTTAACCATGAGATGGCGCTTCTGTCACAAATACAGTACAGTAGAACTTAGTCTGTTTACAATGTTTGCAGCTCTGCAGTTGTGTTTGCTGAAGAGCATTTAATCACTTATTTGTTATGGTTTTCACAGGCTAGCTACTATAATCAATAATAGATCAAATAAAGTATATCTTATTATGTTATTGTGAGGATATACAGTCTGCCTCCTTCTGTTCCCCTTTGTTTTGTGTTTGTTGTTGTCTGTCTGTCTGTGTGTCTGTCTTCCTGGCTGGGCGTGGCTGACCTACTTACGATTCCCGCCAACTCACCTCCTCAGCTGCTGCTCATCACTCTGATTCATCTACTCACCTACACCTGCATACGTGCTACTCTTGGCCCACAGGGGGGCCATGTCTTTCCAGCTCGTCCCTATCCGTCTCTCTGTCTGCACGAGCTCAGTCACTTCATAACACCAAAGAAGGATCGAGGTAAATGCTCTAAAGTGAGGCTCCACTACACTAAGAAAGAAAAAGACAAGGCACAGTGTAATGCCTGTTAATAGCTTGCCACAGGCATAGCTCAGTTAAAATAAAGCACAGCTATTGTGCAATACATTTGTTTTGCATGTCTTTTTTTTATTTGTAAAAATGTTAGTTAAAGATATTTTTGTTATCTAAATATTTGACCTCTTTCTTTTATAATTTTGGAATCGAAATGGGGTATCGATAAGAAGCGGAATCGATAAGCAGAATCGGAATCGATACATTTCAGACGATACCCATCCCTTTCAGGAAAAGTCACGGACTGGGAGACTTGAACATTTTATCGAAAGAAAGTTACATACAATCAAGAAACAGCTGCGGGTAAAAATACCCGTTGGCGGTTCTAGTGTTAAAGGTCACCCTACCATCTGTCTTCTGAGGGAGAACAAGGAAGAAGGAGCCAGCCTTACATGGGTCAGGGTGTGTGTGTGTGTGTGTGTGTGTGTGTGTGTGTGTGTGTGTGTGTGTGTGTGTGTGTGTGTGTGTGTGTGTGTGTGTGTGTGTGTGTGTGTGTGTGTGTGTGTGTGTGTGTGTGTGTGTGTGTGTGTGTGTGTGTGTGTGTGTGTGTGTGTGTGTGTGTGTGTGTGTGTGTGTGTGTGTGTGTGTGT
This sequence comes from Pseudochaenichthys georgianus, assembly GCF_902827115.2. Lineage (NCBI taxonomy): Eukaryota > Metazoa > Chordata > Actinopteri > Perciformes > Channichthyidae > Pseudochaenichthys > Pseudochaenichthys georgianus. The sequence goes on from NC_047515.1 coordinate 3,165,061, forward strand.
GTGTGTGTGTGTGTGTGTGGATGGATTGGTCAAACAAACTCTGGACTTTAACCCAGGAGAATAGGGTGTGTATTCTTTGTGAAACCAAAACTCAATGTTGTTGCCTACGTGGGGAAAGTAACATTGCATCTGCAACTTTACGTTATACTTGTTCTTATACCAAAACATGATTCCTCAACCTAATCACGTAATTTTGGTGTCTAAGTTGAACTTAATTGAAACCTAAGAAAAGTCAAATGAGGGATGTAATGGCTAGGGATGCTCCGATCGATCGGTCACCGATCGAGATCGGCCGATACTCACTCTCTACCGATCGATCGGTGCTCTCTAAACATGCCGATTGCGAGAGCCGATCGCATGACCTAAAATACATGACACTTTTCTCTGTGCGCGGCAAAACAAGCTCGCCAAAATGGCTTCACCGGTCTGGCATTATTTTAAGGTGTCTGAAAAATACAGTAAAATAGCGGAATGCAACGTGTGTGAAGCAGAAATCCAGCAGCTCCGCCCGCCGGACCGGTAAGCGGAGCGAAACACACAAGAGTTAGACCTAACACTCGGGGTGTAACGGTACACGTGTGTACCGAAGTGTACCGAACGAATATAACGTTAAACGTAAAAAATTGAGAACGTGAACAACTTCTTGGAAGTACTCTCAGGTGCTGCGTCGCAGCATTCAGAGTAATTTGCTCCCATTGTGTTCAATGCGTCATAGAGCGACCAAGTCATTTCATTGGACGAGCTGGTCAGAGGGATGCGTTCAAATGTAGTCAGTAATTTGAGGAACTATCGAAATGGCAAACGCAGATAAAGTTGAGCTCGAAAATCCTCCAGCATCATTGAAGTCTCCGGTTTGGGAACATTTTGGTTTCGCAGTTACGAACAAGGATGACGGACAAAGACAGGTGGACCGAACCAAAGCTGTTTGTCGGCATTGTTCAACTAACATTGGTTACGCGGCTGGCAATACATCAAACTTGCACACTCATTTGAAAAGGCATCACCCGAACGTGAATATCACCGGTACCAAAAGACTGAAGTGCAAACCCAACTTCCACTAGCATGTAAGCCTCCACCACTCGCAAAAACTTCAGACCGAGCCAAAGCTATTACAAACGGCAAATATCCTTATGTTGCCATGTTAGCAAAGCGCTACCTGGCTGTATCTGCTACCTCTGTCCCTAGCGAGAGGGTGTTCTCCACAGCAGGAGACATTGCTAGTGCCAGCAGATCTGCCCTTTCGGCAAGCAATGTGGACAAGTTCATCTTTCTTTAAACAACATGAACATACAATGACAAGCAAGTCCTAATGTCAAACTGGCTGCTTAGGTACTAGTACAGTTCAAATACAAATTATTTCAGTTCATCGAAAAGCTGCACCTTAATGTTCATTTTATTTTATATTTATTTGAGTGAATATTCATAGTTTAATAATAATTAAAAACCCCAAACTAATAGTTTATGTTTTGTGAGTACTAGTACAGTACAGTTCAAATACAGATTATTTCAGTTCATCGAAATGCTGCACCTTAATGTTTATTTTATTATATGTTGTATTTACTTGAGTGAATACATTATTCACAGTTTAATAATAATTTAAAAAAAATATGTTATGTTTTGTGATAATTTTTTCTGCTGTACCGAACCGAACCGTGACCTAAAAACCGAGGTACGTACCGAACCGAAATGTTTGTGAACCGTTACACCCCTACCTAACACACTTAGCTATTTTATCTACCTCTGGAACAAGCTAAACTAGTCATTATAAATATATGTATTCTTCACTGTCGGGTCACTCATTACTGGATCAGTGAGCTGCATGAGATACTGACAGGCTGTCAGGAGAGGGAGAGAGTGGGAGAGAGAGGGGAGAGAGGAAAAGAGAGGGCTTCAGCTCATCTCTCCCGTGTTATTCTCCAAATTGAATGTGAACTTGAATAATGTACATCATTTGAATGTAATAATTAAGTTGATTGTGGTTTGTGGAAGCTCCAGTGAATGAGCCCCATTAACTGAGTTTAAACATCACTTTAAATGGAAGATTTAAAGTGATGTTTAAATCTTCCATTTAGGCCCCGCCCACTCGATCGGATCGGTGATCGGTATCGGACGATACTGATTCCGGTGATCAGCGATCGGCCCCGAAATTGGCGATCGGAGCATCCCTAGTAATGGCAGACCACACACCGGCCTGGGTGTTATGATTCTGTTTAGTTGTGTGCTTTTTTTGTGTTTGTTCCTGTCTCCCCCCTCCCTTCTCTGTTTTCCTCTGCAGGGCTGGTGTGTGACTGGGGCTGCAGTCGGATAGTTTAAAAATCAGCTCCTAAGTTCTAACCCTATCGACTATTCCTTGACCTCTGAGTGAAACGTCACGGGGTTAAGGGATAGTGGATAGGAGAATTCAAAAGGACTTAGGAGAAGAGACTGCGGTACTTTAGAGAATCCGACTGCACTTTCACTATCCGACGTGTTTATGATGCGCCAGCGGACGTCATGAATGTACGTCTGCTGCTGTGGGGAAACTATGGAAACCACAGTTTTCTATACAGCGGACTACAACATGGATGTTCAATAAGAACGAGGGACTACTGTGAACTCATCTAGAGACTCTGCACCGTGCTCTGATGCTGCTGCTTTGCTTTATGAACGTGGACAACAGAGAAACATATTCTTCATGACCAAAGCTGGAATTGAAATAAAAAAGGAAAGTGAAACTTATGCTCGTCACCCTCTCCCTCCGGTCCACATTAATACTAATGATCCCAAAGATTGTATGAACTATGAAAAGATCTTAAAATCAAAACAAATGTATTTATTATAAACGTTAGTCCTTAACATCTATCACTGTGTATATCACCATTCAAACATCTTTTAAAAGTTGAACAAACCCCACATTTCAGTGAAACGTTCATATTTCTCTTTTTGATTATAATACTGATGAACGTTCAGAACAAAGCACTTTGGCAACTTACCACATACGTTTTAAAATGCTTAATAAGCACAGTAACTTTCATGATATCATTTCTCGGTCATAATCGGTTGTTTCCGTGAACGGCCGACTGTTGAGTGACGGCAAATGCTGCGGCTGCAAGGCATTGTGGGGCAGCATTTTCTCCTCCCCTTTCGGTAAGGGAGGTACAGTGGTTCCTAAGCTAAAGGAGGTTATAAAGGAAGTTTGAAACCTCCTTTCCTTTCATTCTCATCATTCTAGAGAATTGGAACGGCACTTATCATGGCTGCCACTGAGGGACTTCCGGGTCATTTCACTCCTTTAGGAAGGTTCCTAAGCTAAATGGACTATTCGACTTCAGCCAGGGAGTTGGCTGGCTCCTCCCAGCAGCAGACGAGGCACACCTGTTTCCACTCACCACTTCACCTGTGGATATAAAAGCCCGGTCCTCTTGCCACTTCCCTGCCAGATCATTCCTTTGTGTTCGACCCTCGCTGCTGTGTCTCGCTGCTCTCCTCGTCCCTGTGATCTCTTGCTTGGATTTTTGCCTCCTGTTCCTGACGTCTCCGTGCCAGCCAGAAATGAAACGTCATCCCCCTTTCAACTCTGTCTCTTCAATAAAGACACTGGTAGCCTACATAAAATATTGAATACAAATCTATAAAATACAATGAAACATTAGGAGACCTTTTCATAATGTTGGATGTCTTTTCACCCCTTCTGAAGCATATCATGGCCTGATAACAATTGAAACCATCCCGATGAGCGTGCGTGTGTGTGTGTGTGTGTGTGTGTGTGTGTGTGTGTGTGTGTGTGTGTGTGTGTGTGTGTGTGTGTGTGTGTGTGTGTGTGTGTGTGTGTGTGTGTGTGTGTGTGTGTGTGTGTGTGTGTGTGTGTGTGTGTGTGTGTGTGTGTGTGTGTGTGTGTGTGTGTGTGTGTGTGTGTGTGTGTGTCTGACTGACTGGGGAGTGGCAAAAGGAACCGGTAGGTAAGTAAAGCCCAGGCTCTTAGCTAACCACAGTCATCTTCCTGCCTTCAAGGTCAGAGTGAAACAGCTCAGGTTATCTATCCAATGAGGTCAGAAATAGTTCAGCCCAAAGGATGGTAGAGGAAGAGGAGAGGAGGGTTCCAATATTGTTAGAAATGATGCATTGAAATACAGAAACAAAACAGATAGGGTGTCAGTATTGCATCTTAACCACCAGTTATTGCTTTTGTATAGCTTTTGCCACCAACGAAGCAAACTGAAAACTGTAATCATATGAGACACAAAAACAAGACCCAGCGGGATGAGGGAGGTGGACTGAAAAAGAGAAAGTACTGTAGCCTACAGTGAAATAAAAAAAGAAGACAAACTGACTCGAGCATGGAAGAGAGGGAGAAGAAAAGAGGGAAAGGGAACACAGAGAGCAGACACTGAGTGGTAGCATCGCAAAGGGCTCCCTCAACAAAAAGCAATGGGATTTTTCCACAGGATTTTGGAATATTGAAAATACGATCTTTGGCAAATACATGTTAATGACACGTACACGTTTTGTTCAGCGGGATAATCTTCACATATTAACACCACTTTCATCATTTGAAGCGTAAATGAAATTGCCAGAAGTAAAATGCCAATGTAAGGCTCTGGACAACGACATGACTGTCGCATGGCTGCACATCACCACCGCTGAGATACAGGTGGCTGATATTGTTCAGTAGTCTCATTTAGCCACTTGTTAGCAATTTGTAAGACACATACAGTAAAAGCTTTATATATTCACCAGTGGGATATTTACTGACATGTTTTATGTCGCAGAATGCGAACATCTCTTAAGCTTGAGTAAACCACCTTATTTCAGGCATCGTAAACCATAGTCTTTGAGACATGGAAACCGAAAGCGCTAAAATGCTCGCTCACTTCCCGTATTGAGGACTCACTCTGCACCACTCTAGGCAAAAGAAGAAAAGTAGAAATTCTGTGTGAGGAACAGAAGATGCATTGTGCCGACTGTTTACTTAAAATACCCTTAAGGTCTGTTGAAACATTTCCCTGCATCAGACCATCCCTCTGTCTCTCTCTTTCTGCCTGAGGTGGCTCGTCTGCTCCACTGCTTATCCCTAATTGTGTAATATATGCAACAAAACCCCCAAACTGTCTAATCCTTAAATATAAATTGAATGGAATGTTGTCCCAAGCAAGTGGATGCCATTCATGCATGAAGATCGTAACAGACTATCCACCACAGTAAACATGAATTCGTAATTGATTTGGTCAAACTTCCTTTTGTTTCATATGTAAGCTGCATATTGTTTCCTTCCTGACATTAAGAAACGGAAGACTCTAGCCCGGAAGTAATCCTTCAATCCTTATCTGGTTCTAACAGAATGACTGTTGAGCAGCAGAATTAAGGGCCTGAGCTTCAGTTAACTCTCACGACTGCTGTGGCAAGAAGGAAAAGGCTGGATCACCCCACCTTTCTAATCAACCAATTTCTTGGTTCGAAACATCTGAACTGCTTTGTTAACTTTCGTAACATAATGACATCACCATGTAACACTTGCACTTCTGTTGGCAACTCATTGTACATGATATTTTAAGAGGCGGGACATTTCTTAGTGGTTGACCAATCACAACAGAGCCGGCCAGCTAACCAATCAGAGCAGACTGGGCTCTGGTTTCAGACAGAGGGTGAAAAGAGGTGCTGCAGCACAGGCAGTATGAGAAGAATAAAGAGCTGTTTGAACATTAAAGCATGCAGACCAACACACTCTCACTCCCTAAGCGTCCAATAGCGACGTTTGGTCAGTGTCCGTGGCGTCCAATTGTGACGCTCCTAGGCTCCTTCAGCGTCATAAAGGGACGCAAATAGCTTTCAACTGATTGCAATGTATTCCCATCTGCGTCGGGATTTGACGCTCATGGAAGCACGGCATTCGTTTATGCCGGCTGCCCTTAAAGGCAATGTGAGCATCCATTCCCATTGGATAACGGAGAATTTTACACCCGGAAGTAAGTATTCCTCTTACTGTCGATTGATTTTACAGTGATATCTGCACTACTCATCGACTAAAAAACACCAGATTATCCTTGTTAATTACACAATATTGATTGGTTTAAATTGTGTACAATGCTTTTGTATTTTTCCCCTTCGATTCGGAGAAACAAATATGTTTTCTGAGTAAGGATGGCAGAAGACACTACACTACCCAGAATCCCCAGCTATCGTTTGGCCTACACCATGTGCTCTGTTTGACAAACCCCGTTTTTTTCACCATTCATTCCGATGGCTGGCGTCTATGTCACGTGATCTTCAAATGTCTCCCTGCAGAAAAAGAAAACATGGCCGAACTTCGTTTTATTCTAGGTGTAAAATGCCTATTTTAAAGTTAGTTTGGCCATTAAAATGCGTTTTGATGTCATTTGATGCGAGAAATATGAGTTGTTATTTCTGATTATGTGTGCAGTGGATGTACATGATCTTTAGTTTGCTAGTTATTATGAAGATTACTTCAGGAAATCGCGACGTTTTCATTGGTACCAAGGTGGTTGCTAGGGACGCTGCTATCGATATAATTTCTGTTATGTTGTGTAACTGTTTAATGGTGTTATCTTTATTGCTACCCCCTTCCCCGTCAATGTATAGTGTTGGTCCACAACCTAAACATATTAGTTTAACAAAATCCGCATCTAAAGATAGCCTACGTTATTTCCCCCCTGTGCAATTCCAGTCTCACATCTCAGAGCACACCGTCATTAACAAATACCGGAAACAGACCGAAATAATAATAATACCTTATTCCGAGTGTGCTTGCTTTTCTCTTTGAAAGTCATCACATAACGGCATTGTAATACACGGTTCGGCTGCATTACACATTACATATCTGCCGTAGTTCTGTATTTATAGAGCCCTGATGAGAAGACAAACATGAGGAACTGAAAACGTGACGTGGATCATAAATATATCAGCCATTAAACAACATCTTGCATTTCTTTTCACACAATACGTCTCCTTGCAGTATCAACACTAATTCGGCTGACTTTCATATTTGATCCAATTGGTAGATAGGCTGTATTTACACCATAAAGGTGCACAGTTGATATAAAGGGACACCTGGTGGTTAAAGCATGTTATTGAATTTCATTATTTTTATTATTAGTTATTAATACGATCCCTATAAAGTATATTCATTACTCGTTATTCTCTACTAATTGTTAATTAAAGACTGTATGTAATGACTATTTTGCAAATCCCTTTCAAGATTTCAAGATTTTCTAAGGTTTATTGACATATCATATAGGCCTACACAACTGTGGTGTAGTTCTGCACTGAATGAAAAACTTGGGTCGCAGGTTCCTCAATAGTGCATTACAAGACATCTATCAATATTTGTGCATACCTCCAGCAATGTTAACTATGTTGAAGCACTTATTTTAACTGATATTATACATAATGTATTATACTCTTATAGATGTATGTAGATATTTCATCTCCGGCCTTGTCAGGTAATGAACAATCAATAAATAAAGAACACAGAATTGTTGAATATAAAACACAGAATTTATGTGATTATACTAAATGATTTTCAAATAAACACAACTGCATATTTAACTGTTACACATGCTGATGTAACGCAAATGTTCCAACTTGGGATCAATAAAGTATATCTTATCTTAAGCTGATCGATGGCTACTGCCATATTTGCAAAATGTGCCTCTGAACCTTGACAAGTGCATGTTTCAGGCTTATCAATTAATGTAATGTAATGTTATCACAGCGGTCACACACATAAGACCAGCTGTTAAATAAAGCTCTTCTGACCTTAGCTGGCATGTGGGTATATATATTAATACTGCCCATAATGGGCACAAGCAATTTTCACCCATTTATTAATTATATGTTTTAAATGTGAGTGTTTCCTTTCCCCTAAACCTCCAGGGATGTACACCGTTTAATACTGGCAACTTCTTATTATGGTAAATACGAAAACGTCTTTTAAAACTACAACTCCCAGTAGAGACGTGCCATAGAGAACATGTTGCGAAACAGAATAGCCAGCATGTGTAGTTCTGGGGACGGGGTGGGAGAGGGGGGACGCGGTGGACCCGTTCAAATCCAGTTTTGGACAGTCTGCCGTGGTTCCATCCCATTTCAAGTGCTGTTCGAGAATCGGCTTAACCCTCGGAGCACACTCTCCAATCACAGAGCTTGAGGACTATCACGGGGTTTGTCAAGAGCACATGGTGTAGTCCAAACGATAGCTGGGGATTCTGGGTAGTGTAGTGTCTTCTGCCATCCTTTACTCCTGGGAATGGACGCTCACATTACCTTTAAGGGCAGCCGACATAAACGAATGTCGTGCTTCCATGAGCGTCAAATCCCGACGCAGATGGGAATACATTGCAATCAGTTGAAAGCTATTTGCGTCCCTTTATGACGCTGAAGGAGCCTAGGAGCGTCACAATTGGACGCCACGGACACTGACCAAACGTCGCTATTGGACGCTTAGGGAGTGAGAGTGTGTTGTGCAGACATGTCCCAGTAGAGACGCTACATGCTGACATGAACTTGGACGTTAGCAGAATGGGGCCTCTTTAACATTGTGTTTTTGGGATATCTGACTGACAGACAGATTGGGAAGTTTAAAAAGTAATTCTTCACTTTCACAGTTTAAGATCTGCTTTTTAAAAAAAAAACTATTATAATGTATCATTGAGTTTTATTGTCGTCTATTGTTAACTTGTTTTCAGACTTACACTGGCTTACCCTGTGATTTTTTTCTCGGCTCTGATACATGTCTTGTATCTCTATGTATATTGCATTTGACAGACTGTTTCTGGCAATTACCAGATAGATGTTAACCGTTATTATGTTTGATGTCTTTGTCCTTTGTTCCTATCTGGTAGATACACATTTATATTGTTGCTTCCCGTTTTTACTTGTGTTTCTCCATACTCAGGGTCAGATAAGTGTAACACATGTTGGTAAGGCTTATATGTTCCTTCATCTGAAATTGATTGATTCTGTTGGATAAAGACCAATATATTCATTGCTTCCAAGATAATTCATTCTGACATTTCGATCAAAATAATCCTTCCAATCTTGGTTTCAACACATATAATAATGATAATAATAAGATAACCTGAGAGCTAAAGCCGCTGGTTCTGTTCCATATCTAATCTAAAAGATCAATGGTCTGGCCCCTGCACAGAGGGGGATGAAGTCGGAGAGGTTCAGTGACACAAGCGGCCGATGTAGTCGTTGAGTCTCATGATCGCCTCCAGCCAAGCCCAGGAGCTGTGGCAGCAGAGCAGATGCCCTGTGCTGTAGCGTCCAGCTCATCCCATTATCCATGAACTAATGCAATCTGACTTGCTTTTGAAACAAGTTCATAGAAGCATAAGCTGGGTGAAGAGTGGAAGAGATGTCAGGTTTAGAAAGCACGCTGACTTCAAAGTCAGGGGAAGAAGGCGCTCTGACTTAATGCAGGGCCGACCCTGGCCAACTTGTGGCCCCCACTCAAAGTTATGTGATGAGGCCCTACCCCCTACTAACATAACCCCCCCCCCCCCCCTGACACTTTAGTTTACAGTCTGAGCATTTTCCTCACTCACTGTGGAGAGTCTCATCCGGATCATAAACACTGAAGTGTGCAATGTGGGACTGAGTGTGTGAATACGCTGACATACTGACCTCATGATGCACTGCAGGATCATTCTCACAACTGATGGATAACTAGATAGATAGGTAGTTTACCGATTGATATAGTAGGCTACTGCACACATATTGTTATGCTGTCTGTTCTGATATGCTGCATATATTTTATTCGCAGAAAATAAATGGTCATATCCTTATTGTACGTAATTCTATAGTTTTTAAAGTAGATTTCTTTAAATAGTTACCCATTTGTAAAACTTAATTTTCTGTTTATGTATGCAACGCAATACACCATGAGAGGAAATATCATATTCTTACCATACTTGTTTTTATATAGTTATATATCTTGTAAACATTTACATTTTTCAAATATTTTATTATATTTTGGTAGTTATTATATATTAGTTTTCACACCTTAATTCCTCTTATTTTGTTTATGTATGCACCGTTACACCATAATACATTGTCATATTTGTATTGTGCTTATTTGTTGTATAGGTAGCCTACATATCTTTTACACATTTATTAAAAAAATTCCAATGTCCTTATATATTTTTTTTATATATATTCTTTTTAAAAAGGTTATAAATGTGTTTCTTTTTCACAACGTAATACCTCTTATTATGTTGCAACACCTGATTCTAAATCCATTATTCAACATAATTACGTGTTTTTGAAGGTTACACTAGCAATTGAAATCCACATCTACATACATGTTGTTAATGACGAATAAGTCTAAAAATGCATGTGTATGCTCTCATTCGTCTCCCTACATACAGCAGCATTACTCTGTGGTGCCTGTCTCTCCTAAAGACAGCAGTGGAGCAGAGAGAAGGCTGTACTCACATTATCCCCTAAAGTCCCGCTGTCAGCTCTCACAGGCTCTATCCATCCACAGGGAAAGTAATGTCCGCCAAGTTCAGCAAAACCCGCGCAGTATTAAACGTAATGTTCAGTTTAAAAATACTCCACAGAGCACCGCTGCGACACCGGCACACTAAGCGCGAGACACCGGTACACTGAGCGCGAGACACCGGTATACTGAGCGCGAGACTGAGAGAGAGTGATATAGAATTCCGTCTCTCTCTCTCTCTCTCTCTCTCTCTCTCTCTCTCTCTCTCTCTCTCTCAGACACTCTGTTACAAGTAGCAGATCTGCATTAAAGATCTTACTTAGGCTATGTCATGCTTTTCTGGTTATTACCCGTCCCCTTGTGTGTTATGTAGCTTTGTATGTAAACGGTCTGCAAACCCTCAAAGTACACCCTGCTGCCCCAGAATGCCTCGTTGGAGATTTTTCTTTTTGCTTACTTTAACATCATTTTTCATGGTGGGGCTAAGCCATTTATTGGTATGGCTGTAGCCTACCCCAGCCGTACCCTTCTTTGTCTCTTTACTGTATATTTTAGAAAGGCTCACTGTACTGAAACAAAATGACTCAGGGTGCATCTGAGATTATAGGGGGTGCAGGGGTAAAGTGCTATTTTTATAAACGGGGAGTGGACCTGACACCCTAGGGTTTAAATATTGAAGTTAGATGCATCAATCTGGTGCACTTTGAGAGCAAAATGAAGAGATATATGGATAACTCTCAACATCCATATGAAACAACTGTAAACAGATTTACTTTTTCTTTATGGATATACAAGGAAGTAAAGCCTGACTCCTACTGGCGGCTGGTTAAATGACTCCTCGTCCCTGAGTACACTCACCATCTTTCAGCAGGAAAGGAGAGAGGGAATCCTTGTCTGGCGACAACCGCTGTCTTTTTGCACTATTATTAAGCCAAGCTAACATTTTCGAAATGCTAACATTATGTGATGTCTTTTCTGCTCTAGTCTATCGCTGCGGCGCGTCATAGATGCGTCTTGAGATGCCGCCGGCGGCTGAGTACCGACATTTTACTGAGTACCGGCACCGTGAAACAATGTTTTAACGGAAACTCTGCCGCACGGTTCCCTCGTCCCTTGGAAGAGGCGGAGAGGTGGGTGTTTTTCATCTACTGGTGGACAGTCCGGAGAGATATACACAGGGTTGGGTTGTAACGGAATACATGTGTAGGCTATTCAGCTGGCTTACTTTTGAAAAACGAGTAATCTGATTACAGTTTCGTAAACCTGAAGTGAATACATGTTGGACTTGGTGCAGTGCGTTTCTCCTAATGGAAATGTTGTGGACCGTTGTTGCTTTTTTTGCACCTTTAAGTCACCATAAGTATTTTTTATCAAAATAGAATAGGCCTACCAAAAGTAGAAGTATGAAATGGCACAGAAATGAAATACTCAAAAGTACCTCAATATTTGTTCTTACATTACAGTGCTTGAGCAAATGTACTTAGTTACTTCCCACCACTGCCTTTAGCTTAAACTAAGCCTTTTTCAATACCATAAATATGCAAATGTGTCTTACATGGTGTGACAAGACAACCATCCTTTTCCAAACCATGGCATATCGGATAACAGAAGGGGTCATGTTGCTGCAGAAAGCGCCCTTCTGTTCACCTGATAGAATCAGCACATCAGCAGTGGTGAGTGTTATCTGGACAGCACATGCAGCTCCATGGCGACAGACCCTGACCAGCTGGAATGATTTAGATGGTGTTGCCTCTGCAGAGAACCAGCATGTGTTTTGTGTGAAACCCGGAAGAGTCTGGCTCTGTACGCTCCACTCATTCTGCTCTGTGAAATGACTGTTTAGTGTGTTCCTGTTAAAGTATGTGTTTGGTTCAGCCTGCAGGAGCAACGTGTCCGGCGTGTGCACTTCACTACTGTGTAGTGCAATCAAAGAAACTGGGAGATACTTTGGTACTTTATTAGTATGTCCATTTTCCATTCCTCTTAATGTTTGGGAGCTTTACGGTGATGGAAGAAGTACTCAGACCATTTACTTAAGTTAAAGTAGAAATACTATGCCCTTGAAATCCTCCATTACAATTAAAAGTCCTGAATTCAAAAGTTAGTACAGAAGTATAATCATTTCTAAAAATGCAGAATGGTGGTTATCACAGTTTTGTATTTAAATGAAATGATATTATTGAGTTTCATCACCAACAAAAGCAGTAGTAAAGTTTACTGGAGAAGAACTGCTTTGTTTTAGAAATGCAATTAAACAGGTGGATATTATTACATACATGTGCCACGTCCTGAGGGAAACGGTGTCTCGTTAACAGCCAGATGTTCTTTCAACAGCTACACTTTTTGTATCTGACATTAAACAACTATGAAGGCTTGAGGAGAACTTCTTTATGGTAACAATCCTTTTCTTGTTTTATTACCATTCGATCATTATTTCTATATAAAAATTAGGGCTGTTGTCGTTTACACATTAACACAAAATATTCTTAATGCAGAATCCTTTTGTAAATGTCCCCTCTGTGGGAAGAATAAAGGTTTGACTGTCAAAAAGGTTAACACTGTGTCAAGTAATCTTATTTACCTAATCTATGATTTAATCACAGATTGGATGCTTAATTGACTTAAATGTTTTAACTGATTGACAACTGATAACACATGTATAATGAACAGTTGGGCAAGGGGTCAGGCAGCTTCAGATGATATCATGCTCTTGATTGGCTGTCACCAGTGTTCATCAGCCACCTACAGACGAATGGCCTGCTACACCTTTGAGTGGTTAGAGTGCTCTTATCATTCATTCACATGGACGTTAAAGCCATGATGGACACCAAGAAGAGGGTCGGTAGACGTGGTATAAAGACCTCAGCATATGGAGAGGGTGATTGATGCGTATGGATTGATGGATGGATTGGTCAAACAAACTCTGGACTTTAACCCAGGAGAATAGGGTGTGTATTCTTTGTGAAACCAAAACTCAATGTTGTTGCCTACGTGGGGAAAGTAACATTGCATCTGCAACTTTACGTTATACTTGTTCTTATACCAAAACATGATTCCTCAACCTAATCACGTGATGTTGGTGCCTAAGCTGAACTTAATTTAAACCTAAGAAAAGTCAAATGAGGGCTGTAATGGCAGACCACACACCGGCCTGGGTGTTATGATTCTGTTTAGTTGTGTGCTTGTGTTGTGTTGTTTCCTGTCTCCCCCCCCTTCTCTGTGTTCCTCTGCAGGGCTGGTGTGTGGCAGGGAGTTGGCTGGCTCCTCCCAGCAGCAGACGAGGCACACCTGTTTCCACTCACCACTTCACCTGTGGATATAAAAGCCCGGTCCTCTTGCCACTTCCCTGCCAGATAAATCCTTTGTGTTCCACCCTCCGCTGTGTCTCGCTGCTCTCCTCGTCCCTGTGATCTTTTGCTTGGAGTTTTGCCTCCTGTTCCTGACGTCTCCGTGCCAGCCAGCTTCCTGCCTCCACTGCCGTTTTTCTGTTCCTCTGCTTAAATAAAACGTTTTGTTTTTGACCATCTCTCCCTAGTCTTTTGCTTTGGGGTCCAATATTCTCTAGGCCTTAACACTGGGACCATTTACGTCAGAAATGAAACGGCATCCCCCTTTCAACTCTGTCTCTTCAATAAAGACACTGGTAGCCTACATAAAATATTGAATAAAAACCTATAAAATACAATGAAACATTAGGAGACCTTTTCATAATGTTGGACGTCTTTTCACCCCTTCTGAAGCATATCATGGCCTGATACCAATTGAAACCATCCCGATGAGCGTGTGTGTGTTTAATATCTAAACAGCAGGAACGTGAAAGCAAGGCTTGCTAGTGGAAACATCCCTCAGCAGTGAACTCATTATATTCCATTAAACCCCACCAAACACCATCCAGCTCATTTACTTTTAGTACAGTTAGTTTGATGGAAACTGAGCGACAGACGCGCTGGTCACTCACTTGAATTGAGGGACCAATATTGTAGATTTTACTGCGCCACATTTGATTAATAACACAAAGTATATACATCTATTCATTCATCATATACTGTAATATCATTATTCTAGAGAATTAGATTACTAAAGAACTGTTTTTCTTTTTCTTCTTTTTATAGATTGCTTACAAGAAAAGCAGCAGCAAACAGTGTTAGTAAATAAAATAGAAGTAGATAATGGATTATGGCTTTAGTTATGTCATCCCCTGTTGACAATAACCATCAACGATCTTCTAAAAACGAATGGCAAAAAGCAATGTCCCAAAATGTTTCCAGTCCTCTGGAGGACATGTGATGTGAGCTGTCACTCCTCAGTGGGGCAGGGAGCTGTCTGCAGGCCCCGAGGAGAGGGGGATCTGTTACTGTGGGAGCTCACCACGATGGATGGAGTCGCTGCACACTGGAGCAAACTGGAGGCAGGCAGAGAGAGCCGGAGAACTGCTGTGCACCATCATTAGTGATGTGACAAACAAGCAGGACTAGCAGTCTGCTATTTATAGGGAGGAGCTCATGTCTAAACCCAGAGCAGCTCTGCAGGAAGAGAGGATACAACAGGGCTGGATAGGAACAGGTGAACAACAGACAGCTGATAGTTACTCTATTTTAGTTCATTGCAGTCATTTAAATGATTTATAATTACCTTAATTATAGCAACTTTATATTGTGTAAATGTATACTTATTTGCAGGAATGTCCATTACTCAAACTAAAACGTTATGTATGAAGCTACTAAATATAAATAAATGACATTTCAAGGGTTATGCTTTTGAAAGAGAAAGCTGCGATTTAAGTTCATATTTATTTGTATTTTATTGTTTGCGTCAGTGGTGGATAAATTACTCAGATTTCGTATTTAAATTAAAAGTAAAAGTAGTAAAACCACAGTGTCGAAGTACGCAGTCATGGCTTTTAGTCCTGCAATCAAATGAACACGTTTTGGAGAAGTTCCCATGAAAGGTTGTTTAGGCATTCCTGGTCCCCAGAGGACGGATCCTAATAACATGTCATTGAATGAACAGCAGGTCGACGTTTTCCTTCATGAAATATCTCAACATCTGCTTTAAACCATTAACGTGATTGCAGACTTCTTAACTGGTTTGAATCAGAGCCACAGTGACACTGTGAGGCTGTGCCGGTACTGCAGAAGTTTACTTTTATTTTGTGCGTTTGGTTTGTTTAGCTTCACACTGCTCTATTTCAAGGATGTCCGACCTCCTGGAAGTCATTAGAGACAAATTGCTGCTTTTACTAACGCTTTTCTGCTTGCTCCTGCCTCTGCTTACTTTTTATGCTGATTGTCCTACTCTTATTCTCTGAAAACTTCGAGCAGCAGCTCCTGGACATTAACTTATCACTGGGACAGTTCATCTTCGTAAATAGACGGAGGGTTTCAGCCATATTTTTAAAAAAATTGTACGACCTCAGTCTTACAGTAGCGTGGCCTAGCAACAGCTAAAGCCTGGTAGGCTACGGTACGTCCACACAACAGCTTCAGAAGAAACTTCCACCGCTTCCAACGCTTCTCTGCCCATTGACTTTGAATGGGGATGAAGTCACTTTGCCTCGCTTTTCGCCAAACTGCATTGTGGGAGAGCGAAGCGAAGATTTCCAGGATGTCCAGGATCTCCAGGATTCAAAGGTTGAGCAATGTTCAACTTTTGAAGCTGAGTTGGAAGCGCCAGCCAATCAAACATGTTTATGCAAATCTGATAGTAGAAGCGCTAGCCAATCAAACCGCGCGACCAGAACTATTAACGGGATACAAACCGGAGGAACCAGGCATGGAGGGAGGTGGCAGAGACAGTGGGTGAAACTGGTAGGTTTTCGCCTGTTTGGGGAGTTTATATATATATATATATATATATTGCTCGCATAAAATCCCCGGGGTTTTTTGCTTTGTATGTCGGGGGCGGGAGATTCATGTGATTGGTTGTTGGTCGCATTGCTCGCAAAAAATCCCCAAGCTGTCAGACACGCCCAGCTCCAAGATTTTTTAAAAGCTGCTGTGTGGACGTACCGTAAGAGTAAATCATTTCCATGGGATTTGGGAGGACGGATAACAGGCAGAGCCCAGCGCTCTGAAATCTGTGATGCCTGCATTGTTATCACCCAGGAAGCGCGCCTCTTCAACCCCTGTTCCTAGAAACAGCAGTGGACAGCTGCTAAAGGGAGAACTACAAACAATCCTCCTAAACCACTGAGTGTGCCAATCCAGAACAGATATGCTCCACTGAACCAGAACCGGAGATCCCTTTCTGATGACCTGGGTAACCTGTCCTCTTCACACAGCAGGGTAAGGACCAATAGCTACTCCAAAAGTAAAAGGCTAGAGGGAAAGCTAACGACTGGGCCTGAAACTCTGATTGTGGGTGACTCTGCTGTAAGAGATGTAAAAGGTCTGTGTAGTAAGAACAACACCAAACTCTGTTTTCCCAAGGATGTGGTCTCTGACTTGGCTGAGAAGATCCTGCATATTGGGGCTGAACATCTGACTGTGAAAAATGTGGTACTGCACATTGGAACAAATGTTGTTGTGAAACAAGAGTCAGAAGTGCTGAAATAACACCTCTTATCATACATTTAACCACAATCATAAGAACTGGCTTTTAAACAATCAAAAATGTGAACACTTTTAACTGAATCAAGGTATGATGATATTTCATCTGTTTGCATGTTTGTTTGTTCCTCTCTATTGTTGTACTACTGTTCCTATTTATTGTTGTACTGCTATTTATTTATTGGTGTACTAATGTTGTCTGCTGTACTCTATTTAATTATGTTTTTATTTTCTAGTCTTGTTGTGGTCAGTTAACATCTTGCCAAGGACAACAGTTGAAAATTAGCCTGCTGGCTAATACTGGCTCATTTACAGCAATGTGAATTAATGTGCACTGTCCTTTAAATAAAATAAACAAACAAACAAACAAAGAAGACTTTAAATCAATGTTTGTTGGAAACTGCCAGCTCTCTAAATGCAGAGGTGTTCATCAGTGGCCCTCTACGACCAGTCAGAAGAGGAGTGGAGAGATTCAGCAGATTGTTTGCACTGAACACCTGGCTTTCAACTGTCTGTACCGACCATTCTGTTCATTTTATTGACAATTTTAACTTTTTCTGGGACCGCAGACATCTTTTCAAGGCAAATGGAGTTTGCCTGAACAAGTCAGGAGTGAAATTGTTTATCTCTAACATATTCAACTGCCTGCGTTATCAATCTGTTCCCTCTGCCAAGGACAAGCAACAAGCGGAATCAAAACAAGATAAAGACACAACACATCACGCAGAAAACCCTGAAGAATTATCACTGCACCCGCCTGAGGAATGTTCTGATTATGGGAGACCTATGAGACACATGGAGGAGTCTCCACTGCCCGTCACCCCCCCCCCCCCCTGTCAACGCCTTTGAGGATACTCCGTTCACCCTTTCACCCTCGCCCACCCTCCTGGAGATCGTTGAACACATGAAGGAGATACAGAGGGTTGGCACCGATTCCTTCCTGGATTTCAAAGACCAAACTAAGGCGATACGCAGGGCTGGCAGCATGTCCTTTACCCCCGCTCCTCAACGACGCCCACCAAAATCACTGCAGAGACGCGCACCATCTCCCCCGTCTTCATCACCGCGCCTACGTCAACCACCTATCCCTCCTGGCAGCATGTCCTTTACCCCCGCACCATCTCCCCCATCTCCTGATAAGGATGTGTTTGTACAAAACGCAACAAACTCTTACTGATATGTGATGGGTCCAGGCTCAAGGGCGTATGGCACTCTCAACTCTTTCCAGGACATGCCGGGGCCCTGCCTGCCTATAGCTTTGCCGATATCTGTGTTGGTAGGTAATAGATTAAGAGCGGTGAATCATTTTAGAAACAGGAAGCGCTCAAACGTTTGTGTGAGTTTATCTAATTTAGCAGTGATTCCATGTCAGCCACAGCTTGTTACAAAAAACCTGACTGATAGTGTGTTTAACAAACTTAAACTAGCTTTATTAAATGTCAGGTCTTTGGCAGGAAAAACATTTTTAATCAATGATTTTATCACCGAGCACAATCTCGATTTTATGTTTTTAACAGAAACTTGGATTGAACAAAATAACAGTGCAGCTGTTCTTATCGAATCAACCCCTCCCAACTTTAGTTTTATGAGTCAGGAAAGAATGCATAAGAAAGGGGGTGGAGTTGCTATTCTGTTCAATGATTCCCTTCAATGCAGGAAGACATCATATGGAAACTTTGATTCTTTTGAATATGTGGCCCTTCAGCTGAAATGCTCCTCTCGAGCTATGTTCTTAAATATCTATAGACCACCCAAATACTGTGCAAGCTTTTTTGATGACTTTACTGAACTGCTGTCTATAGTGTGTATTAGGGGTTTCACAACTACCAATATTTACTAGTCGACTATTTTTCAAAATAGCAGTCGACTAGTCGACTAGTCGTTGCGTCATAATAAAGACACACAAAGAGAGGTGTTCAACTGTATTTTATTTTAAATTTGTGTGACATGGATGAGTAAATAACAAACAGTGCCTTAGTACATAACAAACAGTGACTTCGTAAATAAGAAACGGTAACTGGACTCACCAAAAGGTACAGCAAAAAACTCGCAAACTTAAATGCCACGTAAATCCATTGCGCAACACATTATTCGCTGTCCTCCGCGAATTTCGCAGCACTCTGGATTTTATCTCCCAGGTGTCTGTGATGTAGTGGGCATTTATGGTGATGTATGAATCCATGGTGCAAGATGTCCACAGATCAGTGGTTAGTGAGACACTTTTATCTTTCATCTCATTGGCAATCCTGGCTTTCACAGTGTTGTACTGTAGCATGATGTTGCTCCAAAGTGTAGCATGTGACGGGATCTTATAGCCTGGCTCGAAAAACTTCATAATGTCCCTGAAGCCTTCTCCGGAAAGGGCAGAAAGTGGTCGAACATCCTTGACGACAAAGTTGATAAGCAAGTCTGTTATCTGCTGTCTTCTTTTGTCCGTAACGGGGCGCTTGGAAAAATCAATAATGCTCGTCTGTCTCTGTCCAGTGCTGACGGCGGTCCGTTGCTCACTGGTGCTGCTAGCATTACTGCTAGTGCTAGCTGTCGGCAGCGGGTGTTTCATTTTTAGGTGGTTGCGCATAGCAGAAGTATTTTTGTTGTACTTTAGTACATATGTACACAACTGACACTTAACTGTGTAGTTGGTTACGTCTTCTTTGAAGTACTGCCATACATATGAATGTCGGACGTTTTTTGGAGCATTTTGCGGCACCTCGTTCACCTCCATTTTGTTCACGACTAGTTGACTAGGGCCTACAGCGCCGACTAGTGGTAAAGGTAGTCGACTAGTCGATTAGTTGGTGAAACCCCTAGTGTGTATTGACTTTGACCGTCTAGTCATTGTTGGTGATTTTAACATCCATGTTGACAACCCCCAGGACAGAGGGGCTAAAGAACTGTTTTGTGTTCTTGATAGCTATGGACTGACTCAGCATGTGACGGAGCCCACGCACAATAAGGGGCACACTCTGGACTTAATTATCTCAAAGGGTCTGAATATCTCTAAGGTTGTGGTGACTGATGTTGCACTGTCTGACCATTCCTGTGTTTTCTTTGAGAGCTCTATTTCTGTTCACAAAAATGTTCAAAAAGAGGTAACCACAAAGCGATGTTTAACTGAAAACACTAGGGAAATGTTTACTCAGAATTTTTCTTCCTCACTTGCCCCTGCTAACATCTCAGTAAATGAGCTAGTAGATCATTTTAATTCAAAAATTAAAAATGTTATAGATGCCATTGCTCCAACTAAGGTAAAGGAAGTGTCTGGCAAGAAAATATCTCCATGGAGAAAGGCCATGACCGTGAAAACAGAAAAAAGAGAATGTCGAAAAGCTGAACGCAGTTGGCGAAAAACAAATCTCCAGGTTCACTTTGAAATCTATAAAGAGAGACTTGGCCTTTATAATTTGGAATTGAAAAACGCACGACAATCGTTCTTCTCTGACATCATTACCAAAAACAAAAACAACGCACGTGCCTTGTTTGCTACCGTCGACAGACTAACTAACCCCCCAGTGTCAGTAGCCTCTGAATTTCTATCCACCAGGGCGTGTAATGACTTTGCCTTCTTCACTGACAAAATTCACAAAATCAGACAAGCAGTCAGTACCTCTGCATCAGGAACAGCAAATGTGTTGTCTTTGTGTCCAACTAATATCAATTCAAACACCATGCCATAATTCCATCAGATTAATGATAAAAACCTAGAGGACATTATACAACTTCTGAAATCCTCCTCCTGCTGCCTTGATATTATTCCAACAGGATTTTTCAAAGATGTTTTGCCTTGCATGGCCTCAGATCTACTTCATATAGTAAACAAATCTCTTCACTCAGGTATTTTTCCACAGGCCCTGAAAACTGCAGTCATTAAACCGCTCTTAAAAAATAATAATCTAGATGCTTCAGTAATGTGTGGCCCTTCAGCTGAAATGCTCCTCTCGAGCTCTGTTCCTAAATATCTATAGACCACCCAAATACTGTGCAAGCTTTTTTGATGACTTTACTGAACTGCTGTCTATAGTGTGTATTGACGTTGACCGTCTAGTCATTGTTGGTGATTTTAACATCCATGTTGACAACCCCCAGGACAGAGGGGCTAAAGAACTGTTTTGTGTTCTTGATAGCTATGGACTGACTCAGCATGTGACGGAGCCCACGCACAATAAGGGGCACAATCTGGACTTAATTATCTCAAAGGGTCTGAATATCTCTAAGGTTGTGGTGACTGATGTTGCACTCTCTGACCATTCCTGTGTTTTCTTTGAGAGCTCTATTTCTGTTCACATAAATGTTCAAAAAGAGATAACCACAAAGCGATATTTAACTGAAAATACTAGGGAAATGTTTACTCAGAATATTTCTTCCTCACTTGCCCCTGCTAACATCTCAGTAAATGAGCTAGTAGATCATTTTAATTCAAAAATTAAAAATGTTATAGATGCCATTGCTCCAACTAAGGTAAAGGAAGTGTCTGGCAAGAAAATATCTCCATGGAGAAAGGCCATGACCGTGAAAACAGAAAAAAGAGAATGTCGAAAAGCTGAACGCAGTTGTCGAAAAACAAATCTCCAGGTTCACTTTGAAATCTATAAAGAGAGACTTGGCCTTTATAATTTGGAATTGAAAAACGCACGACAATCGTTCTTCTCTGACATCATTACCAAAAACAAAAACAACGCACGTGCCTTGTTTGCTACCGTCGACAGACTAACTAAACCCCCAGTGTCAGTAGCCTCTGAATTTCTATCCACCAGGGCGTGCAATGACTTTGCCTTCTTCACTGACAAAATTCAGAAAATCAGACAAGCAGTCAGTGCCTCTGCATCAGGAACAGCAAATGTGTTGTCTCTGTGTCCACTTAACATCAATTCAAACACCATGCCATAATTCCATCAGATTAATGATAAAAACCTAGAGGACATTATACAACTTCTGAAATCCTCCTCCTGCTGCCTTGATATTATTCCAACAGGATTTTTCAAAGATGTTTTGCCTTGCATGGCCTCAGATCTACTTCATATAGTAAACAAATCTCTTCACTCAGGTATTTTTCCACAGGCCCTGAAAACTGCAGTCATTAAACCGCTCTTAAAAAATAATAATCTAGATGCTTCAGTAATGTGTGGCCCTTCAGCTGAAATGCTCCTCTCGAGCTCTGTTCCTAAATATCTATAGACCACCCAAATACTGTGCAAGCTTTTTTGATGACTTTACTGAACTGCTGTCTATAGTGTGTATTGACGTTGACCGTCTAGTCATTGTTGGTGATTTTAACATCCATGTTGACAACCCCCAGGACAGAGGGGCTAAAGAACTGTTTTGTGTTCTTGATAGCTATGGACTGACTCAGCATGTGACGGAGCCCACGCACAATAAGGGGCACAATCTGGACTTAATTATCTCAAAGGGTCTGAATATCTCTAAGGTTGTGGTGACTGATGTTGCACTCTCTGACCATTCCTGTGTTTTCTTTGAGAGCTCTATTTCTGTTCACATAAATGTTCAAAAAGAGATAACCACAAAGCGATATTTAACTGAAAATACTAGGGAAATGTTTACTCAGAATATTTCTTCCTCACTTGCCCCTGCTAACATCTCAGTAAATGAGCTAGTAGATCATTTTAATTCAAAAATTAAAAATGTTATAGATGCCATTGCTCCAACTAAGGTAAAGGAAGTGTCTGGCAAGAAAATATCTCCATGGAGAAAGGCCATGACCGTGAAAACAGAAAAAAGAGAATGTCGAAAAGCTGAACGCAGTTGGCGAAAAACAAATCTCCAGGTTCACTTTGAAATCTATAAAGAGAGACTTGGCCTTTATAATTTGGAATTGAAAAACGCACGACAATCGTTCTTCTCTGACATCATTACCAAAAACAAAAACAACGCACGTGCCTTGTTTGCTACCGTCGACAGACTAACTAAACCCCCAGTGTCAGTAGCCTCTGAATTTCTATCCACCAGGGCGTGTAATGACTTTGCCTTCTTCACTGACAAAATTCAGAAAATCAGACAAGCAGTCAGTGCCTCTGCATCAGGAACAGCAAATGTGTTGTCTCTGTGTCCACTTAACATCAATTCAAACACCATGCCATAATTCCATCAGATTAATGATAAAAACCTAGAGGACATTATACAACTTCTGAAGTCCTCCTCCTGCTGCCTTGATATTATTCCAACAGGATTTTTCAAAGATGTTTTGCCTTGCATGGCCTCAGATCTACTTCATATAGTAAACAAATCTCTTCACTCAGGTATTTTTCCACAGGCCCTGAAAACTGCAGTCATTAAACCGCTCTTAAAAAAGAATAATCTAGATGCTTCAGTAATGAACAATTACAGGCCCATATCAAACCTCCCATTTCTAAGTAAAATCATTGAAAAAGTTGTTTTTCAACAGTTGAGTAATTTCTTGCATTTAAATAACTGTTTCGATGTGTTCCAGTCAGGCTTTCGTCCAAACCACAGCACTGAGACTGCTCTTGTAAAGGTCTTCAATGACATCCACTTAAACACAGACAGTGGCAGAACTTCAGTGTTAGTATTATTAGATCTCAGTGCTGCGTTTGACACTGTTGACCACAGCATATTACTAGACCGACTGGAAAGTGCATTGAACAAATCAATGACTGGATGAGTCAGAACTTTCTCCAATTAAACAAAGATAAAACTAAGGTAATGGTTTTTGGAGCAAAGTCAGAACGTATAAAAGTGAGCGCTGAGCTTCAGTCTGCAATGTTCAAAACAACAGATTCAGCCAGAAATCTAGGTGTAGTCATGGACTCTGACCTGAGTTTCAACAGGCACATTAAAACAGTTACTAAATCAGCCTACTATCACCTAAAGAACATATCTAGGATTAAAAGACTAATGTCACAGCAGGATTTGGAAAAACTTGTCCATGCTTTTATCTTCAGTAGACTCGACTACTGCAATGGTGTCTTCACAGGTCTCACTAAAAAATCTATTAGGAAGCTGCAGCTGATTCAGAACGCTGCTGCTCGAGTCCTCACTGACACTAAGGAAGTGGATCACATCACTCCTGTTCTGAAGTCTTTACACTGGCTTCCTGTGTGTCAAAGAATATATTTCAAAATACTGCTGCTGGTTTATAAAGCACTGAATGGTTTAGGCCCAAAATACATTTCTGACCTCCTGCTAAATTATGAACCATCCAGATCTCTCAGGTCTTCAGAGACTGGTCAGCTTCCTGTCCCCAGAGTCAGAACTAAACATGGTAAAGCAGCGTTCAGTTATGATGCTCCAAATATCTGGAACAAACTCCCAGAAACCTGCAGGTCCGCTGCAACTCTGACTACTTTTAAATCCAGGCTGAAGACTTTTCTTTTTGTTGCTGCTTTTAATTGAACTATTCATATCTTAGACTGCACTGTAACTTTTATCCATGTATTTTTCCTTTTAATGTTTTAAATTTAAACGTAATTAATTTCTCCATGACATTTATGAGAGGGACTGCTCGAAAGTAGGATATTTGGGATATCCATCGTAGCCAGGGTTTACGATCAGTTTTTAGGTGAGTTGTACTGAGGAACAAGTATCACAGCACCGACGGGTAAAAATAGTGTTTTGGTAACACGGGGTGTTCAGGTAACACTTAAAGACTTTGTTATGGAACGCAAAGCAGAGTAGGGGGCTAGTACACCCTCCTGAGGGTCCGATTGTGGAAGCCATGCGAGCATAACATGGTGAAAACAATCAGTCTAAATTAACAATCGGGACGGAAATGTTCAGATTTCCAAAGGGAGGTTCTGTGAATAAATTATAAATCAAGAACCGAAATAATTGAACTATTCATATCTCACTGTAACTTTTATCTTTTAATGTTTATTTTATTAGCTTTTCTTTTTAATGACTGATTTTAAATGTTTTTTGTTTTTCTTTTAATGTTTCTTTTATTATCTTTTACTGTTTTTAAATGCCTTTGTCTGAATGTCTTTCATTTTTGTAAAGCACCTTGAATTGCCTGGTGCTGAAAGGTGCTATATAAATAAACTTGCCTTGCCTTGCCTAATGCCTTGCCTAATGCCTTGCCTAATGCCTTGCCTAATGCCTTGCCTAATGCCTTGCCTTGCCTATTACATCACGTTGAACAACATGTGTTCTGCAGCTGGACTCCTTTGGAAAGTTGAGGCACCTGTGGCACCCATGCTTTTTTCATGTTGTATCCACAGGCTCTGGGGCCTCATTTATAAACGGTGCGTACGCTCAAAAGATGGCGTACGCCAGTTTCTACGCAATGTTTGCGATTTATAAAATACTAACTTGACGGGAAAACGTGCGGTCCTCCACGCAAACTCTGACCCATGCGTACGCACTAAGCACAAACACGGGAGAGACGAGAAACTGCGACACCGTTGGCAGAAGGAAGAGTGGAGAGAAATATGTGGAAATAATACCATAAATAAAATGTTACCTCTCATTTATCATATAGGAAGAATTAATGTTCACAAATTGATTAAAGCCAACCTTAAAATGATTTAACAAACGCCTGTTTGAGAGTCCTCAGCGCACACAAAAACATAACTTGGAGAAATAAATAAATACGGATATGTTATTTAAAACCACCTCGAATATGTTGTGTTAATGTTATGAAATGTTTTCTCATAAATGATGCGGTGAGCAGGAGGACAGAATTACGTCTAA
This sequence comes from Pseudochaenichthys georgianus, assembly GCF_902827115.2. Taxonomy (NCBI): domain Eukaryota; kingdom Metazoa; phylum Chordata; class Actinopteri; order Perciformes; family Channichthyidae; genus Pseudochaenichthys; species Pseudochaenichthys georgianus. The sequence continues at coordinate 3,190,714 of NC_047515.1, forward strand.
ACTGACGCCGTTTTGCATTTCTATAGGTTGTAGATACGAGCATGGTTTTATATACCATCACGTTTAATCGTGTTTTATGCCGTTTGCCAAGACTTGATAAGTCGCTCGTAAAACACAGGAGGTATGGAAGCTAAGAACACCATGTGTGGTACATTGAACAGCTAATATAACACAACACATTGTATTTCCTTTAACTGGTGGATCATGGATATATAGTTGCTGATCGACACCTGGGACACAAACCACCAAATACAAAAACATAATTCAGATCCAGTCGTCATGACTCCACTCCGGAGGGATTCCCCGATCATTTCTTACAGTCTCTCATCAAGGGGGGGTCTCCTGTCCCCGGTACAAACACGCTGCCTGAGGAAGGCTATGTGTATTTGTTTTGTCACCCTTATGTGGTGTTCGGGTCAAATTTACCCGATTTCCATTTTCAATGAATACAAAAAAATATAAGGATATTTTCATTCAACCTGAAACTCAATGGCCGGGGCTTATTTATTGTGAAGGACATGTGGAATTGTTTTTATTTGTTTCCACTTGTGAAAAAATGCCCACCCGCATTTAAGTCCTTCATGAGGTTCGGGTCAATCTGACCCGGATACAATACCAGGACAGAGAGACAGAGAACAACACACAGAAACACAGAAACTAAAGACACACACACACACACCACACACACACACACACACACACACACACACACACACACACACACACACACACACACACACACACACACACACATAGAGAAGCAGTTTGATCCTGTTTTCCCTTGATCTTTACCCTTTGTAGTGTGTACAAAAAACTATCCTAGAACATTATAAACTGTTTAGATCTTCCAGAAATGTATAAACATTTTACATTTTCTCGCACTTTCCACCTGCACGCCGGAGGAGGGACTAAACAGAGACATAACCTCACATTACAGTGTGTGTGTGTGTGTGTGTGTGTGTGTGTGTGTGTGTGTGTGTGTGTGTGTGTGTGTGTGTGTGTGTGTGTGTGTGTGTGTGTGTGTGTGTGTGTGTGTGTGTGTGTGTGTGTGTGTGTGTGTGTGTGTGTGTGTGTGTGTTTTCCAGTGTTAGGAGATGTGGTGAAAACAATTTCTGAACCAATACATATGTTACTGTTCTAGATTGCACCCTGTGCCGGCAAAAGGAAGCGCTGTGAGGTGTTACAACCTGTGGACCCTCAAAGGACTCCAAGACACAGACTACATGCAGCAACGGCAACAAGTACATCTGTGCTATACCCACGAAGAAGTTCTGCACATCATGTGTTTCCTAAATGGACTTGCCCATTGACTCACATGATGTTCTGCAGCGTCCCTTCATCAATATAGTTTTATATGTCCCGGGTCAATTTGACCAGAACATTACCAAAGGGTGCGAAATGTGAACATAACACAAGGGTTAACCTTTTTCGGACCACTTATTTATTTATTTTGGTGACGATCCGACCTCCATGCTGCTACTCTGGTTCAAACTGCATCCACCAAACAATATGATTTATCTCCACCTCCCCAAAAGAAGCAGAATCTGACACGGTGTGAGACGTCTTTTTTAGCTGTTCTGTCGTCATTTCTTGCGATCTTCTTCCTGCAGTCAGTCAGAATGAATGAATGGGCGTTTCTTTGACTATTTATAGGCAAATATGGGCGTTAGGTGAAGCCCGCAAAAGCTGCGCCGCATTTCGAGTTGATTGTGATTTAAAGGGAAACCGGCGTAGGATGTGCCGTACGCACTTTCCTCGCCGGTACGCAGTCTTTTATGAATCGGAAAATGTCTGTGCGTATTTATTTGCTTTGTCCTTCGTAAGCAACCTTCCCAGGCCAAGGCTTTAGAAATTAGGCAACTGGGCTTACTTTTTTAGGAGTTTTACGAGCGATTTGTGACATAATATAGGTTGTAGGTTGAAACCCCACATCTTGCACATGTTATCTGCATCTGTTGTATTTCTCCAGCAGCACAGATGCTTACACAGCAGTGACGCTGGATAAGAGTGGCTCTTTAGATCTGAAATGCTTTGGCTACAGCAGCCTTTGGAAACCTGCTGTGCATAAAAAACGATTCTCATGTTTTTTCCCACCCAAACCCCTGTTATCCTGCACCGCCCCATACATCAACAGGTTGCTCAACAGGCCGTCGGCAGCAGTGCAGACCCCTGGTGTTACATAGAATAGACAGTGAGGCAAAATCTGCATTCCTGACCTTCTCCCTGAGCTCTTCCTCGGAGCTCAGGGAGAAGCTCCCTCCTCACAGGCTTTGTATCCCACATCTCAGCTTTCTCCATCTTTCTGTTTGTTTTCCTTTACTGCTCCTTTTCAGCCTTTTTCACACAGAAAACCCTACTGTTTGTTTCTTTCAAATAATGCTGTGACATAGACATACATGTATTTCTGTTTGCCAACAACCCAACCTCCACACTATCAGTTAACTGATATGTCTTTATTTATTACTGTGGGATGAACAAAGACATTCTGAATCTGATAATGTTAAAACTTTGAACAGTTCAGAAAATACAGTTCATATATCATAGGATCCATACAAGGGTGAAACTCTTTCTTGCAGAATGCCCCTCATGTATTCACTTATCTCATGTCAAAAATACTTTTGGCCAAAAACGACTTGTTCCTCTTTAGGGTTTTGGTTAGGATTTTAAAGGATATATATAAGACCTTTGTCGTCATGGTAACAATAATGACGACATAGGGTTTTTTAATGTTGAATCATCGGGAAAAATAAACAAACACCCGCCTCCCGTGTAAAAATCTAATATTTGACCCATTCTGCCCCCTGTACCTCTTCTGGCTGTGGACTCTGTCCTTGAACATAATGTGGTGCAGTAATAAGTCCTAAAACTTAGAAATGAGTGAGCATTTTACCACTTCCTGTTCCCGTGTTTCGAAGTCGCTTTACTTTCGACTTGTTTTTCGTATGTTGGTTTGTGGTCTTAAAAATAGTGCCTGCTAAAATGTGTCTTAATTAGACAACTAAGCGTCTCACGTCAAGCGCTAGCCACCTTTAGCTTTTTACTTATTTTTACTAAGCTTTCAAAAACGCTACATGTGGAGATTAACCTGCTAAACAAACAAGTATCATAAATGTGTGTTTGCCCCAGATTCATTTTCTGCAATATTCTGAAATGCAATGGAAAAATCCCATTGCTTTTTGTGGAGAGGAGCCTTTGTGAGTGCTAACTCTGGGTCAGGGCTACACAGATATATCACCGCACTCCACCAACAGCATACACATTAGGGTCACTTACAATTGATTATGTTGTTAATCTTTGTATGACAGTTTCGTGAATAAACACAATAAACCATATGTGTTCAAAGTAATGTATTTTGTAGATGGCCAAAGCACATACTGATACAGTATTAACATTGTTTTACATTCCACACAGTTTTAAGAAAGCAGTAATACAATAGTGTATAGCAATAAGTATTTTTAGTGCAAGTTTTCACTTTCTCTCTCTCTCAATCTGTGTCTAATATTGTTATGTGTTTGGAATATTAATCGATGTTTGTTTGCATAGTCCCAAACACAACATATTGGCAGCTGCTGTGGTGTATGAGCTGAACTGTAACACATGCACACATGATACATTTTTGTGTGATGCTGGAGATTTGTGTGTGGGCTTCACACAAACAGGGATATGAGATTTGGTACGCTCAAGTACTTAAAAAATATTGTTTCACAAAAGCTGAATTAATGGAAAATGATCCCTTAATATCTTGTACAATAAACATTGATTTATTATGTTAGCCAGAAACATGGATATAATGTTATTTCGTGTTTTTGAAAGCTTAATCATAATTATTGAAAAGATTATGATGGATCCAACCAACTTCATAATTTAATCATGTCTGACAACCAAAAGAGGCAATATTTTTTCAGAACGGTATTTTGAAAGAACTACACCCAAGTGCTGCCAGTACAAGAGGAGACTGCAGTAGTATTAAAGGGTCATTATTGATGATACAAAATCTTATTCCTCATTATGACTTTAAAAGGAAAACACAGACACCACTGTTTTCTCAACAGGGACTAAATTAGAACAGGAACAGTTTCAGAATGTACAAAATCTGCATGTCGCAGGACGCTGTAATATGGTAAGAGGAAGTGAAAGGAGAAGAGTTTAGTCTCGTGTCCCATATGTTTCACATTGGTATATCCAAATATATCATTGTCAGTTTGTTTCCCTGACCATAAAGGAAATAAAGCCTCTTACCAAATTAAAAAACCTAGACGTACGTATTTTTTTAACACAAAACAACCTGTTGCCCAAACCAATCAAGCCACCAGGGCAAAAGCCGTTTAAGCAAAGGTTTGTGGTGATCAAACAGTGGTACTACAATTCCTTGTCAAGTCCATGATAATAATAATAATTCCTTACATTTATTATAGCGCTTTTCCAGTGCTCAAAGCGCTTTACAGATACACATTACACATATGTTGTTATACATGCAATGGTCACTGTGGACAATACCCACAGGAGCAAGTTCAGGTGAAGTGTCTTGCCCAAGGACACAACGGCTTTTACAGACGCAGCAACGGCGGGTTTCACCCCTTGATCTGATGATCATTGCACAGCGCACTGCGCCACACCCGTCCATCTTCACGCCTCGAGGCGCTTTTACAAGTACACATTGATATTATACATGTACTTGTGGACAATACCCACAGGAGCAAATCCACGTGAAGTGTCTTGCCCAAGGACACAACGTCCTGACGCAGTGGCGGCAGGAGCGTGTTTCGAATGATGACATTTGGGCGCAGAAATACTTTCCCCATTGAATTGCATTGGGAAAGAGACTGATCTGTATATCAGCAGATAATGTATTCTATGTAAATAAACTTGCAGGGGCGAAAACTTGAATAGCCCTTATTTTTATTTTAAATCATTAGGGTCTTAAAGTTGTAAAATGTGCCAAAGCGGAAACCAGAGTTATTTCCTTCTACAGTACATCCATTTCACTTAGCTAACACAGCAGTTGTGGATTGGAGGCGGGGCTTAAGGAAATTGAAAGTGTGCTTGCTCCATGTAGAAGATCCTCTGAAGATCTGGGTGATTTTGTTCTCTGAAGTCAGGCGAGTTGGCTTTAGGAATGAACGGGACCCGCCTCCAACTGGGATCCATTGAAACAGTGCCACTGATGGTAGAAAAGTCTTCTGTTAATGGCTAGGATTTGTTAACTAGATTGATATTTCCTCCCACTGTTTTGGTCATGGTTGGAAACTTTTAACAGAATAATTCGAAGTAAATCTATTGAGGTAAATGCTTAGCAATTTGTGGTCAAGTATATTTGTGTAGTGGGTAGAAGTGTGATTCATCTTTTCAAAGTGAATCATAGTTACCATCTCAGTCTGAAACATGTTCATGTATCCTTTTCAGTGTCGGGCAAGTTACTTCCAAAATGTAATATATTACATATGACTTATTACTGTCTTTTTAAAGTAATAAGTTACATTACAATATTACTGTCTCTGAATGTAATGAGTTACACTACTTTAGTTACTTTTGAGTTACTTTCACCAAAATAACCGCAAAAGAATGGCTAGGTATTTTAAATGCTGCTAAAATGTAGTTTAGTGCAGCTCATTATCCAGTGAAGGGCAATGTGTGTGTGCATAACACAGTTTAAGGCTACTAACAACTTGTATTACACGGTTTAGTTGAATACTCCATTCTGATTGTAAATTCTTAACATGTGACACGTTGTTAATCCAGCAGTACAGACCACTGTCATGGACTATAATGAAGGTTGCTAAGGAGGATCAAGAAAGAGAAAGGAAAAGAGGTTAAAAGACGGAGCGCTGGACGTCAGATAAATCACCAGAAGAAGGCAGAGAGGAAGTAAACACTGACAGGACACGGAGTGGGCTCTGTAGTTTGTTTAGTATATGGCCGTGTGCAGGCCCGGTTCCAGAACAACATGACTCAGGGTGCCTCTGAGGTTACAGGGGGTGCAGCAGTAGTAGGTTTACATGAGCAGTAGTGGCTGGCAACAGCAATGAAAAATAGCATTGATGGTCCCCAATGAAAAGATTATGGCATTTGTTATGTTTTGAAACCAAGCAAGTGAGAACATTTCAAGTGAGTTAAAAGTGCAATCCTGAAATATCTCAAACAGTCCAAAGTGGACTATGGCAAAGAAAAGCACGAAAGCTTCAAAACTGTACTGATAACACAAATGAGGAGATATTGTAAATCAAGGCAAATATTATTTGAAACAGCTCATGGTTTGAAATGACAAACATTGAAAAGCAAAAGTATTATTAAAACCATGGAGCCTACTAAACATCACCTTGGTCCCATCATATACTCTGGGAAGAGAATATCTACTGTGCGTGAAAACTGGCATCACATCATCATGTGAGGTTGACTTTGTGACCTGGAGAACATTTCAGCTGCAAGATTAGCTCGTTGATCAGCTTGGGATATGCGATCTTTTTGTAGCCATTCGTGGTGAAGGGTGCTATTGTCAACACACTCTCACTCCCTAAGCGTCCAGGAGCGACGTTTGGTCAGTGTCCGTGGCGTGCAGTTGTGATGCTCCTAGGCTCCTTCAGCGTCATAAAGGGACGCAAATAGCTTTCAACTGATTGCAATGTATTCCCATCTGCGCGGGATTTGACGCTCATGGAAGCACGGCATTCGTTTGTGTCGGCTGCTCTTAAAGGCAATGTGAGCGTCCATTCCCATTGGATAACGGAGAATTGTACACCCGGAAGTAAGTATTCCCCTTACTGTCGATTGATTTTACAGTGATATCTGCACTACTCATCGACTAAAAAACACCAGATTATCCTTGTTAATTACACAACATTGATTGGTTTAAATTGTGTGCAATGCTTTTGTATTTTTCCCCTTCGATTCGGAGAAACAAATATTTTTCTGAGTGAAGGATGGCAGAAGACACTACACTACCCAGAATCCCCAGCTATCGTTTGGACTACACCATGTGCTCTGTTTGACAAACCCCGTTTTTTTCACCATTCATTCCAATGGCTGGCGTCTATGTCACGATTTTCAAATTTCTCCCTCCAGAAAAAAAAACATGGCTGAACTTCGTTTTATTCTCGGTGGAAAATGCCTATTTTAAAGTTAGTTTGGCCATTAAAATGTGTTTTGATGTCATTTGATGCGAGAAATATGAGTTGTTATTTCAGATTATGTGGATGTACATGATCTTTAGTTTGCTAGTTATTACGAAGATTACTTCAGGAAATTGCGAAGTTTTCATTGTTACCAAGGTGGTTGCTAGGGACGCTGCTATCGATATTATTTCTGTTATGTTGTGTAACTGTTTAATGGTGTTATCTTTATTGCTACCCCCTTCCCCGTCAATGTATAGTGTTGGTCCACCGCCTAAACATATTAGTTTAACAAAATCCGCATCTAAAGATAGCCTACGTTATTTCCCCTGTGCAATTCCAGTCTCACATCTCACAGCACATCGTCATTAACAAATACCGGAAACAGACCGAAAACATTTAAAAAAAAAAATAATACTTTATTCCGAGTGTGCTTGCTTTTCTCTTTGAAAGTCATCACATAACGTCATTGTAATACACGGTTTGGCTGCATTACATATTACATATCTGCCGTAGTTCTGTATTTATAGAGCCCTGATGAGAAGACTTCTAGACAAACATGAGGAACTGAAAACGTGACGTGGATCATAAATATATCAGCCATTAAACAACATCTTACATTTCTTTTCACACAATACGTCTCCTTGCAGTATCAACACTAATTCGGCTGACTTTTATATTTGATCCAATTGGTAGATAGGCTGTATTTACACCATAAAGGTGCACAGCTGATATAAAGGGACACCTGTTGGTTAAAGCATGTTATTGAATTTAATTATTTTTATTATTAGATATTAATACGATCCCTATAAAGTATATTCATTACTCGTTATTCTCTACTAATAGTTAATTAAAGACTGTATATAATGACTATTTTGCACATCCCTTTCAAGATTTCAAGATTTCTAAGGTTTATTGACATATCATATAGGCCTACACAACTATGGTGTGTAGTTCTGCATGAATGAAAAACTTGGGTCGCAGGTTCCTCAATAGTGCATTACAAGACATCTATCAATATTTGTGCATACCTCCAGCAATGTTAACTATGTTGAAGCACTTATTTTAACTGATATTATACATAATGTATTATACTCTTATAAGATGTATGTAGATATTTCATCTCCGGCCTTGTCAGGTATTGAACAATCAATAAATAAAGAACACAGAATTGTTAAATATAAAACACAGAATTTGTGTGATTATACTAAATGATTTACAAATAAACACTATATTGGACCCGTTCAAATCCAGTTTTGGACAGTCTGCCGTGGTTCCATCCCATTTCAAGTGCTGTTCGAGAATCGGCTAACCCTCGGAGCACACTCTCCAATCACAGAGCTTGAGGACTATCACGGGGTTTGTCAAACAGAGCACATGGTGTAGTCCAAACGATAGCTGGGGATTCTGGGTAGTGTAGTGTCTTCTGCCATCCTTTACTCAGAAAAAATATTTTTTCTCCGAATCGAAGGGGAAAAATACAAAAGCATTGCACACAATTTAAACCAATCAATGTTGTGTAATTAACAAGGATAATCTGGTGTTTTTTAGTCGATGAGTAGTGCAGATATCACTGTAAAATCAATCGACAGTAAGGAATACTTACTTCCGGGTGTACAATTCTCCGTTATCCAATGGGAATGGACGCTCACATTGCCTTTAAGGGCAGCCGACAAACGAATGCCGTGGTTCCATGAGCGTCAAATCCCGCCGCAGATGGGAATACATTGCAATCAGTTGAAAGCTATTTGCGTCCCTTTATGAAGCTGAAGGAGCCTAGGAGCGTTACAACTGCACGCCACGGACACTGACCAAACGTCGCTCCTGGACGCTTAGGGAGTGAGAGTGTGTTGCTAGTGTATGCATTATTTTTGACCCAACATTTCTACAGGCATGGCAGAATATGGCACTATTTTCACATGAATATTCTCTTGTCTATTTGTATACCACGAGCTGCAAAATGACCGCCTAACCCCACTGTACAGGCGGGTACTTGTTTAGATATACCTGGGCAGGCTCTGCTTTGCCGTGGTATCCTGGCACCTGCGGGCCACAGAGGGGCGGCGTAGTTTCAGGCGACAAAGACTGCTGCTCCGGGGGCGAGGGCGAGTCAGGCGGGAGTAAGCTAGTGTCCACAACGGAGGGTCACGTGATGTCCCCATCTGACCTGTTGCTACGGTCTTTTTTCAAGATTTTTGCCTTGCATGGCCTCAGATCTACTTCATATAGTAAACAATCTCTTCACTCAGGTATTTTTCCACAGGCCCTGAAAACTGCAGTCATTAAACCGCTCTTAAAAAAGAAAATCTAGATGCTTCAGTAATGAACAATTACAGGCCCATATCAAACCTCCCATTTCTAAGTAAAATCATTGAAAAAGTTGTTTTTCAACAGTTGAGTAATTTCTTGCATTTAAATAACTGTTTCGATGTGTTCCAGTCAGGCTTTCGTCCAAACCACAGCACTGAGACTGCTCTTGTAAAGGTCTTCAATGACATCCACTTAAACACAGACAGTGGCAGAACTTCAGTGTTAGTATTATTAGATCTCAGTGCTGCGTTTGACACTGTTGACCACAGCATATTACTAGACCGACTGGAAAGTGCATTGAACAAATCAATGACTGGATGAGTCAGAACTTTCTCCAATTAAACAAAGATAAAACTAAGGTAATGGTTTTTGGAGCAAAGTCAGAACGTATAAAAGTGAGCGCTGAGCTTCAGTCTGCAATGTTCAAAACAACAGATTCAGCCAGAAATCTAGGTGTAGTCATGGACTCTGACCTGAGTTTCAACAGGCACATTAAAACAGTTACTAAATCAGCCTACTATCACCTAAAGAACATATCTAGGATTAAAAGACTAATGTCACAGCAGGATTTGGAAAAACTTGTCCATGCTTTTATCTTCAGTAGACTCGACTACTGCAATGGTGTCTTCACAGGTCTCACTAAAAAATCTATTAGGAAGCTGCAGCTGATTCAGAACGCTGCTGCTCGAGTCCTCACTGACACTAAGGAAGTGGATCACATCACTCCTGTTCTGAAGTCTTTACACTGGCTTCCTGTGTGTCAAAGAATATTTCAAAATACTGCTGCTGGTTTATAAAGCACTGAATGGTTTAGGCCCAAAATACATTTCTGACCTCCTGCTAAATTATGAACCATCCAGATCTCTCAGGTCTTCAGAGACTGGTCAGCTTCCTGTCCCCAGAGTCAGAACTAAACATGGTAAAGCAGCGTTCAGTTATGATGCTCCAAATATCTGGAACAAACTCCCAGAAACCTGCAGGTCCGCTGCAACTCTGACTACTTTTAAATCCAGGCTGAAGACTTTTCTTTTTGTTGCTGCTTTTAATTGAACTATTCATATCTTAGACTGCACTGTAACTTTTATCCATGTATTTTTCCTTTTAATGTTTTAAATTTAAACGTAATTAATTTCTCCATGACATTTATGAGAGGGACTGCTCGAAAGTAGGATATTTGGGATATCCATCGTAGCCAGGGTTTACGATCAGTTTTTAGGTGAGTTGTACTGAGGAACAAGTATCACAGCACCGACGGGTAAAAAATAGTGTTTTGGTAACACGGGGTGTTCAGGTAACACTTAAAGACTTTGTTATGGAACGCAAAGCAGAGTAGGGGGCTAGTACACCCTCCTGAGGGTCCGATTGTGGAAGCCATGCGAGCATAACATGGTGAAAACAATCAGTCTAAATTAACAATCGGGACGGAAATGTTCAGATTTCCAAAGGGAGGTTCTGTGAATAAATTATAAATCAAGAACCGAAATAATTGAACTATTCATATCTCACTGTAACTTTTATCTTTTAATGTTTATTTTATTAGCTTTTCTTTTTAATGACTGATTTTAAATGTTTTTTGTTTTTCTTTTAATGTTTCTTTTATTATCTTTTACTGTTTTTAAATGCCTTTGTCTGAATGTCTTTCATTTTTGTAAAGCACCTTGAATTGCCTGGTGCTGAAAGGTGCTATATAAATAAACTTGCCTTGCCTTGCCTAATGCCTTGCCTAATGCCTTGCCTAATGCCTTGCCTAATGCCTTGCCTAATGCCTTGCCTTGCCTATTACATCACGTTGAACAACATGTGTTCTGCAGCTGGACTCCTTTGGAAAGTTGAGGCACCTGTGGCACCCATGCTTTTTTCATGTTGTATCCACAGGCTCTGGGGCCTCATTTATAAACGGTGCGTACGCTCAAAAGATGGCGTACGCCAGTTTCTACGCAATGTTTGCGATTTATAAAATACTAACGTGACGGGAAAACGTGCGGTCCTCCACGCAAACTCGGACCCATGCGTACGCACTAAGCACAAACACGGGAGAGACGAGAAACTGCGACACCGTTGGCAGAAGGAAGAGTGGAGAGAAATATGTGGAAATAATACCATAAATAAAATGTTACCTCTCATTTATCATATAGGAAGAATTAATGTTCACAAATTGATTAAAGCCAACCTTAAAATGATTTAACAAACGCCTGTTTGAGAGTCCTCAGCGCACACAAAAACATAACTTGGAGAAATAAATAAATACGGATATGTTATTTAAAACCACCTCGAATATGTTGTGTTAATGTTATGAAATGTTTTCTCATAAATGATGCGGTGAGCAGGAGGACAGAATTACGTCTAAACTGACGCCGTTTTGCATTTCTATAGGTTGTAGATACGAGCATGGTTTTATATACCATCACGTTTAATCGTGTTTTATGCCGTTTGCCAAGACTTGATAAGTCGCTCGTAAAACACAGGAGGTATGGAAGCTAAGAACACCATGTGTGGTACATTGAACAGCTAATATAACACAACACATTGTATTTCCTTTAACTGGTGGATCATGGATATATAGTTGCTGATCGACACCTGGGACACAAACCACCAAATACAAAAACATAATTCAGATCCAGTCGTCATGACTCCACTCCGGAGGGATTCCCCGATCATTTCTTACAGTCTCTCATCAAGGGGGGGTCTCCTGTCCCCGGTACAAACACGCTGCCTGAGGAAGGCTATGTGTATTTGTTTTGTCACCCTTATGTGGTGTTCGGGTCAAATTTACCCGATTTCCATTTTCAATGAATACAAAAAAATATAAGGATATTTTCATTCAACCTGAAACTCAATGGCCGGGGCTTATTTATTGTGAAGGACATGTGGAATTGTTTTTATTTGTTTCCACTTGTGAAAAAATGCCCACCCGCATTTAAGTCCTTCATGAGGTTCGGGTCAATCTGACCCGGATACAATACCAGGACAGAGAGACAGAGAACAACACACAGAAACACAGAAACTAAAGACACACACACACACACACACACACACACACACACACACACACACACACACACACACACACACACACACACACACACACACACACACACACACACACATAGAGAAGCAGTTTGATCCTGTTTTCCCTTGATCTTTACCCTTTGTAGTGTGTACAAAAAACTATCCTAGAACATTATAAACTGTTTAGATCTTCCAGAAATGTATAAACATTTTACATTTTCTCGCACTTTCCACCTGCACGCCGGAGGAGGGACTAAACAGAGACATAACCTCACATTACAGTGTGTGTGTGTGTGTGTGTGTGTGTGTGTGTGTGTGGTGTGTGTGTGTGTGTGTGTGGTGTGTGTGTGTGTGTGTGTGTGTGTGGGTGTGTGTGTGTGTGTGTGTGTGTGTGTGTGTGTGTGTGTGTGTGTGTGTGTGTGTGTTTTCCAGTGTTAGGAGATGTGGTGAAAACAATTTCTGAACCAATACATATGTTACTGTTCTAGATTGCACCCTGTGCCGGCAAAAGGAAGCGCTGTGAGGTGTTACAACCTGTGGACCCTCAAAGGACTCCAAGACACAGACTACATGCAGCAACGGCAACAAGTACATCTGTGCTATACCCACGAAGAAGTTCTGCACATCATGTGTTTCCTAAATGGACTTGCCCATTGACTCACATGATGTTCTGCAGCGTCCCTTCATCAATATAGTTTTATATGTCCCGGGTCAATTTGACCAGAACATTACCAAAGGGTGCGAAATGTGAACATAACACAAGGGTTAACCTTTTTCGGACCACTTATTTATTTATTTTGGTGACGATCCGACCTCCATGCTGCTACTCTGGTTCAAACTGCATCCACCAAACAATATGATTTATCTCCACCTCCCCAAAAGAAGCAGAATCTGACACGGTGTGAGACGTCTTTTTTAGCTGTTCTGTCGTCATTTCTTGCGATCTTCTTCCTGCAGTCAGTCAGAATGAATGAATGGGCGTTTCTTTGACTATTTATAGGCAAATATGGGCGTTAGGTGAAGCCCGCAAAAGCTGCGCCGCATTTCGAGTTGATTGTGATTTAAAGGGAAACCGGCGTAGGATGTGCCGTACGCACTTTCCTCGCCGGTACGCAGTCTTTTATGAATCGGAAAATGTCTGTGCGTATTTATTTGCTTTGTCCTTCGTAAGCAACCTTCCCAGGCCAAGGCTTTAGAAATTAGGCAACTGGGCTTACTTTTTTAGGAGTTTTACGAGCGATTTGTGACATAATATAGGTTGTAGGTTGAAACCCACATCTTGCACATGTTATCTGCATCTGTTGTATTTCTCCAGCAGCACAGATGCTTACACAGCAGTGACGCTGGATAAGAGTGGCTCTTTAGATCTGAAATGCTTTGGCTACAGCAGCCTTTGGAAACCTGCTGTGCATAAAAAACGATTCTCATGTTTTTTCCCACCCAAACCCCTGTTATCCTGCACCGCCCCATACATCAACAGGTTGCTCAACAGGCCGTCGGCAGCAGTGCAGACCCCTGGTGTTACATAGAATAGACAGTGAGGCAAAAATCTGCATTCCTGACCTTCTCCCTGAGCTCTTCCTCGGAGCTCAGGGAGAAGCTCCCTCCTCACAGGCTTTGTATCCCACATCTCAGCTTTCTCCATCTTTCTGTTTGTTTCCTTTACTGCTCCTTTTCAGCCTTTTTCACACAGAAAACCCTACTGTTTGTTTCTTTCAAATAATGCTGTGACATAGACATACCTGTATTTCTGTTTGCCAAACAACCCAACCTCCACACTATCAGTTAACTGATATGTCTTTATTTATTACTGTGGGATGAACAAAGACATTCTGAATCTGATAATGTTAAAACTTTGAACAGTTCAGAAAATACAGTTCATATATCATAGGATCCATACAGGGTGAAACTCTTTCTTGCAGAATGCCCCTCATGTATTCACTTATCTCATGTCAAAATACTTTTGGCCAAAAACGACTTGTTCCTCTTTAGGGTTTTGGTTAGGATTTTAAAGGATATAATAAGACCTTTGTCGTCATGGTAACAATAATGACGACATAGGGTTTTTTAATGTTGAATCATCGGGAAAAATAAACAAACACCCGCCTCCCGTGTAAAAATCTAATATTTGACCCATTCTGCCCCCTGTACCTCTTCTGGCTGTGGACTCTGTCCTTGAACATAATGTGGTGCAGTAATAAGTCCTAAAACTTAGAAATGAGTGAGCATTTTACCACTTCCTGTTCCCGTGTTTCGAAGTCGCTTTACTTTCGACTTGTTTTTCGTATGTTGGTTTGTGGTCTTAAAAATAGTGCCTGCTAAAATGTGTCTTAATTAGACAACTAAGCGTCTCACGTCAAGCGCTAGCCACCTTTAGCTTTTTACTTATTTTTACTAAGCTTTCAAAAACGCTACATGTGGAGATTAACCTGCTAAACAAAACAAGTATCATAAATGTGTGTTTGCCCAGATTCATTTTCTGCAATATTCTGAAATGCAATGGAAAAATCCCATTGCTTTTTGTGGAGAGAGCCTTTGTGATGCTAACTCTGGGTCAGGCTACACAGATATATCACCGCACTCCACCAACAGCATACACATTAGGGTCACTTACAATTGATTATGTTGTTAATCTTTGTATGACAGTTTTCGTGAAGTAAACACAATAAACCATATGTGTTCAAAGTAATGTATTTTGTAGATGGCCAAAGCACATACTGATACAGTATTAACATTGTTTTACATTCCACACAGTTTTAAGAAAGCAGTAATACAATAGTGTATAGCAATAAGTATTTTTAGTGCAAGTTTTCACTTTCTCTCTCTCTCAATCTGTGTCTAATATTGTTATGTGTTTGGAATATTAATCGATGTTTGTTTGCATAGTCCCAAACACAACATATTGGCAGCTGCTGTGGTGTATGAGCTGAACTGTAACACATGCACACATGATACATTTTTGTGTGATGCTGGAGATTTGTGTGTGGGCTTCACACAAACAGGGATATGAGATTTGGTACGCTCAAGTACTTAAAAAATATTGTTTCACAAAAGCTGAATTAATGGAAAATGATCCCTTAATATCTTGTACAATAAACATTG
Organism: Pseudochaenichthys georgianus; assembly: GCF_902827115.2. NCBI lineage: Eukaryota > Metazoa > Chordata > Actinopteri > Perciformes > Channichthyidae > Pseudochaenichthys > Pseudochaenichthys georgianus. The sequence goes on from NC_047515.1 coordinate 3,206,241, forward strand.
ATTTATTATGTTAGCCAGAAACATGGATATAATGTTATTTCGTGTTTTTGAAAGCTTAATCATAATTATTGAAAAGATTATGATGGATCCAACCAACTTCATAATTTAATCATGTCTGACAACCAAAAGAGGCAATATTTTTTCAGAACGGTATTTTGAAAGAACTACACCCAAGTGCTGCCAGTACAAGAGGAGACTGCAGTAGTATTAAAGGGTCATTATTGATGATACAAAATCTTATTCCTCATTATGACTTTAAAAGGAAAACACAGACACCACTGTTTTCTCAACAGGGACTAAATTAGAACAGGAACAGGTTTCAAATGTACAAAATCTGCATGTCGCAGGACGCTGTAATATGGTAAGAGGAAGTGAAAAGGAGAAGAGTTTAGTCTCGTGTCCCCTATGTTTCACATTGGTATATCCAAATATATCATTTGTCAGTTTGTTTCCCTGACCATAAAGGAAATAAAGCCTCTTACCAAATTAAAAAACCTAGACGTACGTATTTTTTTAACACAAAACAACCTGTTGCCCAAACCAATCAAGCCACCAGGGCAAAAGCCGTTTAAGCAAAGGTTTGTGGTGATCAAACAGTGGTACTACAATTCCTTGTCAGTCCATGATAATAATAATAATAATTCCTTACATTTATTATAGCGCTTTTCCAGTGCTCAAAGCGCTTTACAGATACACATTACACATATGTTTTATACATGCAATGGTCACTGTGGACAATACCCACAGGAGCAAGTTCAGGTGAAGTGTCTTGCCCAAGGACACAACGGCTTTACAGACGCAGCAACGGCGGGTTTCACCCCTTGATCTGATGATCATTGCACAGCGCACTGCGCCACACCCGTCCATCTTCACGCCTCGAGGCGCTTTTACAAGTACACATTGATATTATACATGTACTGTGGACAATACCCACAGGAGCAAATCCACGTGAAGTGTCTTGCCCAAGGACACAACGTCCTGACGCAGTGGCGGCAGGAGCGGGTTTCGAATGATGACATTTGGGCGCAGAAATACTTTCCCCCATTGAATTGCATTGGGAAAGAGACTGATCTGTATATCAGCAGATAATGTATTCTATGTAAATAAACTTGCAGGGGCGAAAACTTGAATAGCCCTTATTTTTATTTTAAATCATTAGGGTCTTAAAGTTGTAAAATGTGCCAAAAGCGGAAACCAGAGTTATTTTCCTTCTACAGTACATCCATTTCACTTAGCTAACACAGCAGTTGTGGATGGGAGGCGGTGCTTAAGGAAATTGAAAGTGTGCTTGCTCCATGTAGAAGATCCTCTGAAGATCTGGGTGATTTTGTTCTCTGAAGTCAGGCGGTTGGCTTTAGGAATGAACGGGACCCGCCTCCAACTGGGATCCATTGAAACAGTGCCACTGATGGTAGAAAAGTCTTCTGTTAAGGCTAGGATTTGTTAACCTAGATTGATATTTCCTCCCACTGTTTTGGTCATGGTTGGAAACTTTTAACAGAATAATTCGACAGTAAATCTATTGAGGTAAATGCTTAGCAATTTGTGGTCAAGTTATTTGTGTAGTGGGTAGAAGTGTGATTCATCTTTTCAAAGTGAATCATAGTTACCATCTCAGTCATGAAACATGTTCATGTATCCTTTTCAGTGTCGGGCAAGTTACTTCCAAAATGTAATATATTACATATGACTTATTACTGTCTTTTTAAAGTAATAAGTTACATTACAATATTACTGTCTCTGAATGTAATGAGTTACACTACTTTAGTTACTTTTGAGTTACTTTCACCAAAATAACCGCAAAAGAATGGCTAGGTATTTTTAAATGCTGCTAAAATGTAGTTTAGTGCAGCTCATTATCCAGTGAAGGGCAATGTGTGTTGTGCATAACAACAGTTTAAGGCTACTAACAACTTGTATTACACGGTTTAGTTGAATACTCCATCTGATTGTAAATTCTTAACATGTGACACGTGTTAATCCAGCAGTACAGACCACTGTCATGGACTATAATGAAGGTTGCTAAGGAGGATCAAGAAAGAGAAAGAGAAAAGAGGTTAAAGACGGAGCGCTGGACGTCAGATAAATCACCAGAAGAAGGCAGAGAGGAAGTAAACACTGACAGGACACGGAGTGGGCTCTGTAGTTTGTTTAGTATATGGCCGTGTGCAGGCCCGGTTCCAGCACAACATGACTCAGGGTGCCTCTGAGTTACAGGGGGTGCAGCAGTAGTAGGTTTACATGAGCAGTAGTGGCTGGCAACAGCAATGAAAATAGCATTGATTGGTCCCCAATGAAAAGATTATGGCCATTTGTTATGTTTTGAAACCAAGCAAGTGAGAACATTTCAAGTGAGTTAAAAGTGCAAATCCTGAAATATCTCAAACAGTCCAAAGTGGACTATGGCAAAGAAAAGCACGAAAGCTTCAAAACTGTTACTGATACACAAATGAGGAGATATTGTAAATCAAGGCAAATATTATTTGAACAGCTCATGGTTTGAAATGACAAACATTGCATAAAGCAAAGTATTATTAAAACCATGGAGCCTACTAAACATCACCTTGGTCCATCATATACTCTGGGAAGAGAATATTATCTGTGCGTGAAAACTGGCATCACATCATCATGTGAGGTTGACTTTGTGACCTGGAGACATTTCAGCTGCAAGATTAGCTCGTTGATCAGCTTGGGATATGCGATCTTTTGTAGCCATTCGTGGTGGGTGAAGGGTGCTATTGTCAACACACTCTCACTCCCTAAGCGTCCAGGAGCGACGTTTGGTCAGTGTCCGTGGCGTGCAGTTGTGATGCTCCTAGGCTCCTTCAGCGTCATAAAGGGACGCAAATAGCTTTCAACTGATTGCCAATGTATTCCCATCTGCGCGGGATTTGACGCTCATGGAAGCACGGCATTCGTTTGTGTCGGCTGCTCTTAAAGGCAATGTGAGCGTCCATTCCCATTGGATAACGGAGAATTGTACACCCGGAAGTAAGTATTCCCCTTACTGTCGACTTGATTTTACAGTGATATCTGCACTACTCATCGACTAAAAAAACACCAGATTATCCTTGTTAATTACACAACATTGATTGGTTTAAATTGTGTACAATGCTTTTGTATTTTCCCCTTCGATTCGGAGAAACAAATATGTTTTCTGAGTAAAGGATGGCAGAAGACACTACACTACCCAGAATCCCCAGCTATCGTTTGGACTACACCATGTGCTCTGTTTGACAAACCCCGTTTTTTTCCACCATTCATTCCAATGGCTGGCGTCTATGTCACGTGATCTTCAAATTTCTCCCTGCAGAAAAAGAAAACATGGCCGAACTTCGTTTTATTCTCGGTGTAAAATGCCTATTTTAAAGTTAGTTTGGCCATTAAAATGCGTTTTGATGTCATTTGATGCGAGAAATATGAGTTGTTATTTCAGATTATGTGTACAGTGGATGTACATTATCTTTAGTTTGCTAGTTATTACGAAGATTACTTCCGGAAATTGTGTCCATAGAACGTTTTCATTGTTACCAAGGTGGTTGCTAGGGACGCTGCTATCGATATTATTTCTGTTATGTTGTGTAACTGTTTAATGGTGTTATCTTTATTGCTACCCCCTTCCCCGTCAATGTATAGTGTTGCTCCACAGCGCAAACATATTAGTTTAACAAAATCAGCATCTAAAGATACCCTACGTTATTTCCCCTGTGCAATTCCAGTCTCACATCTCACAGCACATCGTCATTAACAAATACCGGAAACAGACCGAAAACATTTAAAAAAAAAAATAATAATACTTTATTCCGTGTGTGCTTGCTTTTCTCTTTGGAAGTCATCACATAACGGCATTGTAAAACACGGTTTGGCTGCATTACATATTACATATCTGCCGTAGTTCTGTATTTATAGAGCCCTGATGAGAAGACTTCTAGACAAACATGAGGCACTGAAAACGTGACGTGGATCATAAATATATCAGCCATTAAACAACATCTTACATTTCTTTTCACACAATACGTCTCCTTGCAGTATCAACACTAATTCGGCTTGACTTTTATATTGCTGATCCAATTGGTAGATAGGCTGTATTTACACCATAAAGGTGCACAGCTGATATAAAGGGACACCTGTTGGTTAAAGCATGTTATTGAATTTAATTATTTTTATTATTAGATATTAATACGATCCCTATAAAGTATATTCATTACTCGTTATTCTCTACTAATAGTTAATTAAAGACTGTATATAATGACTATTTTGCACATCCCTTTCAAGATTTCATGATGTTCTAAGGTTTATTGACATATCATATAGGCCTACACAACTGTGGTGTAGTTCTGCACTGAATGAAAAACTTGGGTCGCAGGTTCCTCAATACTGCATTACAAGACATCTATCAATATTTGTGCATACCTCCAGCAATGTTAACTATGTTGAAGCACTTATTTTAACTGATATTATACATAATGTATTATACTCTTATAAGATGTATGTAGATATTTCATCTCCGGCCTTGTCAGATATTGAACAATCAATAAATAAAGAACACAGAATTGTTAAATATAAAACACAGAATTTGTGTGATTATACTAAATGATTTACAAATAAACACCACTGCATATTTATTTGGACCCGTTCAAATCCAGTTTTGGACAGTCTGCCGTGGTTCCATCCCATTTCAAGTGCTGTTCGAGGCTCGGTAACCCTGGAGCACACTCTCCAATCACAGAGCTTGAGGACTATCTCGGGGATTGTCAAACAGAGCACATGGTGTAGTCCAAACGATAGCTGGGGATTCTGGGTAGTGTAGTGTCTTCTGCCATCCTTTACTCCGAAAAAATATTAGTTTCTCCGAATCGAAGGGGAAAAATACAAAAGCATTGCACACAATTTAAACCAATCATATTGTGTATTAAAAGGATAATCTGGTGTTTTTTAGTCGATGAGTAGTGCAGATATCACTGTAAAATCAATCGACAGTAAGGGGAATACTTACTTCCGGGTGTACAATTCTCCGTTATCCAATGGGAATGGACGCTCACATTGCCTTTAAGGGCAGCCGACACAAACGAATGCCGTGGTTCCATGAGCGTCAAATCCCGCGCAGATGGGAATACATTGCAATCAGTTGAAAGCTATTTGCGTCCCTTTATGAAGCTGAAGGAGCCTAGGAGCGTTACAACTGCACGCCACGGACACTGACCCAAACGTCGCTCCTGGACGCTTAGGGAGTGAGAGTGTGTTGCTAGTGTATGCATTATTTTTGACCCAACATTTCTACAGGCATGGCAGAATATGGCACTATTTTCACATGAATATTCTCTTGTCTATTTGTATACCACGAGCTGCAAAATGACCGCCTAACCCCACTGTACAGGCGGGTACTTGTTTAGATATACCTGGGCAGGCTCTGCTTTGCCGTGGATTCCTGGCACCTGCGGGCCACAGAGGGGCGGCGTTAGTTTCAGGCGACAAAGACTGCTGCTCCGGGGGCGAGGGCGAGTCAGGCGGGAGTAAGCTAGTGTCCACAACGGAGGGTCACGTGATGTCCCCATCTGACCTGTTGCTACGGTCTGCAGTAGATGCAGTGTTGCTGGCGTTTAGTGATGGTTGCTTTAAGCATTTTCGTATAAATGATTATTCACAGATGTGTGTCACTGCTGTGGAAGCACTTTGGAAATGATGCACGCGCAGCGGAGCAGGTCACGCGCACCTGACACAATTTGTTGTTAGTATGTTTCGCTCCGTTCTCTTTTTTGAATACAGGGTGCATAACATTCAACTGCCCCGGAGATCCCGACGCGAAGCCTGAAGAGTAAACACCAGGTTTACTAATCTACCCGCACAAGTTGTCTCTGGTGTCGGAATGTCTCGCTGTGTTACATTCTTAAAAAACAAAACACCATTTAATTTCGGGTTAAAATGTGTGCTAACTGCGTTACTGAGCGGGTAATATATTACCCACATTTCATTAGTAATGCGTTACACCCAACACTGATCCTTTTATTGTTTTTGTCCCAGAATAATGAAGATAATTATAAAGTGTGTATCGTGTGTGTTTGTGTGTATTAGCCTCAGGGTTGTCCATGTTGTGGCTGAGACCCCAGACTGTGAGAATATTCCATCCTGTGCTATTTTGTCTCTGAGAACAACGTGGACTGTTTTCAGTTCTCACGACTTGTCGGCCACCAAAGAAAATCGACGTGCTAAGAGTGCTTCTGTCAGTTTTAACAAGTTATATGTCAATGCTTTGTTATTTCCATAACACAAGATGGGAAGGCTTCAACAACGCAATACAGATTACAAAAAGTGCTTTTGTTTCATTATTGATCATTTAAAGTGGCAACGCTGACGTTTACTCATCATCTCACATTCGTTTGGATCAATACTTCTGAAATGCATCTTTGATCTGCCGCTCCCTTCCACTGAGGTGACGCATGCCAAATATAGTGTTGCTCTGTTGGTCCTATCAGAGGGAATCTAACAGTATGACTGCGTTAATTTCCTCCAATATGCAGCCTCCTCCATCACCCTGTTGTCAGTAGAGAATGGCAGCCAGAGCAAACGGCTCCACTCCAGTCCAATCAATACATTACAGCCACGTCTTCACTGATTTGCTTTACGTTCACTTCACTGTTGTGCCAGGCTTCAGCCGCTTTCTTCAGTGTTTGGCAGAAAATACAGATTTTTTCATCTGCAGCTAAATTGCAATCACAACACAACATTACTCACAATAGTACTGCATTGTGAAGCAGGACATAGGGGGGAGATGGCTGCTGAAGACTAGCACTGGAACCTTTTTTAACCATTCTTAAAGATTGTCAGAAAATCAATCAATTATTTTGATAACATTTTATTTTTTTAAACTTTGTCAAGGAAACATGTTAAATGTTAAACATTATTAAGAAACTAATACATTATACATTCTTACTTTCATTAAGATGTATGCTATGTACTTACTTCAGTTTGTGTTGTTCTTCTACCAATGCAAAGGAACACTTTATGATTTAGTGAAATCTGGTGAGCTCTTTTCTGTATATTTTCTAAAAGAAAAACTACTGTCAAATGATATATACTTAGTACACACTCAGTGTTTTATGTGATTGTCTGAGAGCACCATGGGGGTGCAGTTTATGTGCAGTAGTAGCAGACATCCTCGTGGACTCATCTTCTTATTACAGACACATGCATTTCCTAACATTCGGTCTATATGCTGTAAAATGTATTATCTCTTGGATTTACACACGGCATCTATTGCACGTCTGTCCGTCCTGGGAGAGGGATCCCTCCTCTGTTGCTCTCCCTGAGGTTTCTCCCATGTTCCCCTTTAAACTCCGGAAGTTTTTCCTTGTACGATGTGAGGGTCTAAGGATAGAGGGTCTAAGGACGGAGGGTCTAAGGACAGAGGGTCTAAGGATAGAGGGTGTCATTTTTCTCATACTGATATTCTGAACAATCTGTGCTGTCGTATTTGCTGTAAAGTGTCTCTACTGTAGGCTATTTTTATTATAAGTACAGCACTTTGGCTCGACCAAAAATCGTTTATAAATGTGTTATATAAATAAAACTTGATTTGATTTGTTTGGAATCTGACGGGAAAGTGGATAAACATTCGTTTGCAATACATCTCCCATAGATAATCATTTGTATGAAAGCTGTGCAGGCTGGAGGAGAGTTAACTGGTTGTTGCTCTGAAGAATCAAATGTTGCTGTCCAAGATGAGCTGGAAGTGTAACCGCAAAACCTAAGTGACCCTTAAGCAACTAGAATTCTCTCTGAAGCTGACCTCTTTCTAATTGAGTTGTTCTGTGTCCCCTGTGCTTCTAGGATATTCCTGTGGGAATACATCTGTAAAAATCATTGCTATGTGGATCTGCTATTTCGCTGTCATTAAAGCTGACCATATCCACTGTTTTGCTCCCCAGTCATATAGTATGCATATAGTGTATATTTTAATTAGCTCTAACTTAAACTTCGACATGCGACTGCTTCCCTGGCTGCACTGTAAACAAATATCCTAATTTGACAGGAAATAACTGTACATTGTTATAGTAATTATCATGTTTTTTTAAATAACATTATTTAACATATTTTGACAATAACAACAAATAACTTTTTTTAAAGTAAATGTACTATATAATATATACAGTATTTTTGCACTTTCAGAAAATACATGCAGATGTACATAAATAATTGTTTTAATCTGTAATTAAATGTGTAACTCGTAATATAAAATTGTATTACTATTATAAGACTTAAGATATTTCTTCGTAATTTTAAGGTAAATATAAAACTGTAAAAAAGTCAAATGTAAGTACAATTTTTTACATAAATCATTTACTCGATATTCGATTGAATCCACCACAAACACAAAATATCCAATCTTGAAAACAAAAGTAAATAAATAGTTTTTCATGACATTTCTAACTTACTATATTGTAAACATCTTCAGTTGACAGTATAAATTTAAAAAAATGAAGAAAGTGGAGAAAATCTCTGCAGGGATGACTGGTTTAAATACGGTGGCTGAAAGGTGCAATCGACAATTACAAAGTGTGAAGCTTGAGACAAATTTACATTTTATAAAACAAATTTACATTTTATAAGACAAATTGTATTAGCAAAACACTTTAACCAAAGAAAAAAACGATTTAACATTTACAAAAACAAATTAACTCTTAAGGACGATGGACCCCCCCCCACCGGTTTTTTTTCGAGACTGTGTCTCAGGGCTTCTTAACATTTATGAAACTATTAATGTGTAGCACCAGATTAACGGGAAGAATCTAAGCTAACTGAAGATATGAACCATTTTAACAAAACAAAACACAAGGGTAATACCAAGCCTCTGAATTAGCACTAAGCGAAAAAATGCTAATGCACTTTAGCACAGAACTCAAAATAAAGATACCCTCATTACTTATCGAAACTGCACATACAATATATCCGATTAAAGCTGAGGTTCCACAGATTATTTAGGTATATAGTATCATCACTGAGCGATCCGATCTCGCAACAGGGGAAGCAAACACAGACATCACAACATGTACTTTTACGGGAGATCATCTCACCGTAGCTGTCAATGTGATCAAAACACGTGTTCAATGGCATTAAAACGAGAACAAACGCAGCTGAATCGGTTGATCCATAGGTTGATCATGTATCTGTGGCTTTGAAAAAATGATTTATAATCCATAATTCTATTTATGTAAAAATCGGAGCAAAGAAGTTAGCTGATGGTAGCCACCAGAGTGTATGCAGCTTTGGCCACACGTCACTCCTCACTCCTATTTGTTAATATGTTGGTGTGTGTAGAACTTCCCCTCGATTCCATTGGCTCTAGCGGTTATAAAGACATTTCATTCATCAAATCAACCAAGGGGGGCCAGAAATATGGAAAATCCACCCAAATGACCCAGAAGTGGGTTTATTTTGCTAAATCTCTCTAATAAGGCACATTTCACTTGTTTTGCATCAACCTTGATACAGGGTACTTATTATATGTTGTACTTTGGATTCCTAAAGCTTTTAGTCTACCTTACCATCATCCAAGGGTAGTTTTCACTATAAGTAAAAAAGAATCTTTGGACGGACACTATAATTTACAGTTTTTTACTATGTCAATCTGAATTTTCTTTAAAATAAAAAACATCTATATTGATTCTGACTCTTCTACATCCAACTCACAGGTTTATCATTACTTTGAGAACAAGATTATTAATTTAACCCTTTTAGAAGGGAAGATATGGTAATTTGTTCTGGGAATGTCATTTTCGAGCCTGAGACCTTAAAACAGGCTCAGGGTGGAACAGGTTAACAAGATGCGAAACACTTTTTATAAAGCTAGAGACAATTTACAAGTGTCGAAACACTTTAACATTTCCCGAAACACTTTAACATTTCCCGAAACACTTTAACAAACTAGAGAATCAAACCGGAAAGAGAATGCCCATCATACCAGAAGTGACGAGCAAGTGATTGACACAAACTTAAGTTTGTCTTGGTGGATAGACCACCGGTACCTATGGACGGTACGAGTGTGTTCATGATCGTTAAACATGTTGTTGTCCGTTCTGTGGAAACCACCTGGGCCAGTGACACGGTTTTGCAATATACTTTCTTGTGCGCAAGAGATACGTTCTCGTGCACACAAGAAAGTTACAGGTTCACCAAGTAGGAAGTGGTGTCACGATCACAGGTACAGATCAGAACCCAATAGCACGACTCAGATACAACCAGTGTATAGCAATGTTCAGTTTATTCAGGTCAGGGACAGGCAGGGTCAAAACCAGTAAATCTGTCAGACAGGAAGCAGGCAGGAACTCGAGATCCGTAAACAGGCAGGCAGGGATCAAAAAACCGGGCAGGACAAAAATCTAGGCTAGAGCACAACACTCACTGGAGAGCTTGGCGGAAACGACAAGACAATCTGGCAAAGGACAAGTGATAGTGAGGTGGTATAAATACTGTGGAGTGATGAGGGAATGAGTACCAGGTGAGGGGAAGGGCTGGGGAGACCAGTCCCCTCGGGGACTAATAAACGAATACTATACTATACTATACTATACTATACTATATACTAGGTGAGGGAAATGAGCTGATTACAAGGGCCTGGAGGAAGGCGGGATCTGAAATGACAGGAGAGTTTAGATGAGCCACCAAACAAACAATAATACAAGTGTCTAACTTGTGACAGAACCCCCCCCTCTATGGACGGCTCCTGACGTCCCACGTGGTTGATCGGGATGAGCCTAGTGAAAGTCAGTAATGAGAGATGGGTCAAAGATACTGCGAGCGGGCACCCATGACCGCTCTTCAGGACCATAACCCTCCCAGTGTACCAGGTACTGCAACCCTCTACTACGACGCCGGGACTTGATGAGGCGACGGACAGTGTAAACAGTCTCCCCGTCGATAGTCCGGGGTGGTGGTGGGGGTCTAGAGGGGGGCTGAAGAGGGCTCACATTAACTGGTTTGATCTTGGACACGTGGAAGGTAGGATGAATCCTCATAGAAGGGGGCAGACGCAGGCGGACAGCTGCAGGATTGATGACCCTAGCTATGGGAAATGGGCCTACAAAACGGGGAGACAACTTCTTTGACTCAACTCTGAGAGGGAGGTCCCGTGTGGAGAGCCAGACACGTTGCCCTGGGGAGTACTGTGGAGCTGGCTTGCGACGGCGATTGGCGGTCCGTTGATAACGGTCGGAAGAGCACAGGAGCGCGGAGCGGGCCTTTAACCCTCTGGAGTCGGTGGACGCGCCGGCACGTCCACGTACGCATAATTTTACATAATTAATCGTATATTTTCGATTATAAGGAGTAGAAACATGATTTAGATATCCGCGGAATCGCTGGAAGGGTAGCTTTCCAGCAGTATCTCCTGTGAGACTGTAACCAGGGCACAGCCAATATAGCTCAAAGCAGCTTGACTTTACACTGTGTGGGATTGGTGGATTCGTGTGTCCGTCAAGGAAATCTCAGCCGGCAGACATCATGGTCTGAAATGACCAATGGACATCGAGAAATCACTAAGGACCTACCCACCAAGTAAAAAAAACATAAACCACGTGTCTCCCATCAGTTTACGTCTGTGTGGAGAGAGAGAGAGACAGAGAAAATGGCTAAAAAGGCTAAAAAAAGTTGCCGACTTCACTCGAGATTTTTTTCGCTAGCAGCAGTGAAGATAGAGCCTCAGATGTTCAGAACCTGAAGTCTTCGACTCTTCTGAAGAAGAAGAACACAAAGACAACAACAAGGATCCATTTGGACATGGGTAAGTGTAAATATTACAGTAAGAGTGTACTGGCAATGTGTGGGGAATACCGCGAAAATGAACAATAGGTTTATTGATATATATTTGTTATCGATAGTCATGAACTTTTTCTTGGGACAAAATAGACTCCATTAGCAAACGTTTACTCTGTGTTAACGTTATTTTGGTGTGTAAAGTGAGATTACATGTGTAGATTAAATTAATCATTTATTCGTCCCACAACGGAGACATTTACAGTGACATGTTTTTTTTTTCATCATACTGTTCTGTACAGATGAGACTGTCATAGATTTATTTATGTGTGCCTGTGATTTGACCGTCCTGTACAGATGAGACTTTGTAATCAGATGTAGCCTATGTATATGTGTGTCTGTGATTTTATACTGAATGTAAAGTATGAACACAGGCGGCGTTTATCCAGCAGCCACAACATCCATCTGTGCCGGCCCCCAGGTCAAGATCTACTGTGGCTCAAGGGCCTTCACTAGAGCCATCACCACCAAGGACCAGCAGACCAGCATCACTACAGCAGCCTCCACCTCCATCTGCGGCTGCCACCAGGTCAAGATACACCTCAGCACAAAGGCTCCACCACAGCCATCACCTTCAACCCAGCCAGCAAGGAGGTCTCCTGGAGGTCTCGTATAGCACTTGTACACCCCACCTACACAGCAGCCCATGCACCATCACCCCCACCTACACAGCAGCCAGACCCACTGTCTTGGAAGACAGACAAAGACCTTGACACTGTCTTGACATTTATAATGAATAGTTGGTTGAAAGTTTTGATGTTCAATATTGTAAATAGTTATATTTTCCAGTTTCTTATATTTATATAAATAGTTGGTTGAAAAAAACATTTATAATAAATTGTTGGCTGAAAAAAAAAGTTGAATGCTCAATTTGTATTTGTACACATCACATGAACCTTGGTATGTAATATGAAGTCATTATTCAGTCCTAATGTATCTCAGTCCCTGCTGTGGTGAAAGTAGAGTGATAAACACCTGTTTTACTCAAAATTCGAATTACATTTTTTTCATTTTAGACATGAATTACACATTTATATACAGTGTAATTCAAATATTTCACTGCTTTTGTGATCCTAAGACTTTGGTAACCAAATCTAAAACACCAAAACATTTCGATCACATGAGTACATTTGTGTTTTCATAAGAGTTTTGAAGATTTTCCGAAAATCGGATGTAACATTTTAAGCTTTTGAGCTACTTATCTCATCAAACAGTGCTCTAAGGTGAGTAATTTGCATATATAGCAATACCAGAGATTGTCCTGAACATTTTGATATTTAACACATGGGGTGCCATGTTAGAAGAAATACATTTAAAAGGGGATTTAAGAAAACATCAAAAATTCGAGAAAATACCCTTAGACTCCAGAGGGTTAACCACATGCGTCGACATCGGCTTACAAACGCCTGTGCAGATGGGACGCTGGCCTCCCGTTCCTGTGCCGGGAAAAGGGGCGGCTGGTATCCGCGGGAGCATTGGAATGGAGAAAGACCAGTAGCAGAACTAGGAAGGGTGTTGTGGGCATACTCAACCCATAGAAGCTGCCTCGACCAGGAGGAGGGAGTGGAGGAGGCTAGACAGCGTAAGGCAGTCTCCATCTCCTGGTTCATTCGCTCTGCTTGACCATTGGACTGGGGATGAAATCCGGACGAGAGACTGACACTGGTTCCCAGCAGTCTGCAAAACTCGGACCAAAAACGAGAAGTAAATTGTGGTCCCCGATCAGACACCACGTCACATGTTGTAGCATAATTTCAGCCGTTTCCTTGGCAGTAGGTAATTTGGTTAATGGAATAAGCCGGGCAGACTTGGAAAACCGGTCTATGACTGTGAGTATGACTGTGTTACCGTCTGAGGGTGGTAGTCCAGTGACAAAATCCAAGGAGATGTGGGACCAGGGACGATGAGGGATAGGCAAGGGATGAAGAAGACCGGAGGGAGCTAGGCGTGAGGTCTTATTTTGGGAGCAGACTAGGCAAGCAGCAATGAATTCCTTGGTATCCTTCTCCGTGGAAGACCACCAAAATCGCTGTCGAATCAGGGCTAGGGACCGTTTCACTCCTGAGTGACAAGCCAGGCGAGAGTTAAGACCCCACTGGAGAACCTGGGTACGGAGAGTGGCAGGAACAAACAGACGGTTAACAGGACAGGCACTTGGGGCTGGGTGTTCAGTATGAGAGCGCTTGACCTTATCCTCCACCTCCCAGGTCACCAGACCAATGACACATGTAGAAGCGATGATATTCTCAGAATGAGATGGAGAGCTCTCTGGCTGGAACTGGCGAGACAGGGCGTCAGGTTTGATGTTCTTAGAACCAGGTCTGTATGAAAGAGAAAAATCAAAGCGTGTGAAAAACAGAGCCCACCTGGCTTGACGAGAGTTCAGCCGCTTAGCTGAACGGATGTACTCCAAATGTTTGTGGTCAGTCCACAAAACAAGACCACTTTAAGGTCCCAGTAATCCTTGGGAACACCAGAAAGGTCTTGACACTCAGAGATCCTCGGCTGACTGGAATCAATTGAGGAACTAGATCTTAAGCAGACAGCATGACAATGAGCACTCCACTCTCTAATAGTCCCTGAAGCCCAATCTATATGAGGATTATGCCTCCTTAACCAAGGAAACCCCAAAATGACAGGCTGATGTGGTGCATGGATACGGTGAAAAGAGAGTGTTTCGCTGTGATTACCTGACATGCTCATTTGAACTGGAGTTGAACGGTGTGTTACTCTGCAGAGAAGACTACCATCTAGAGCTGTAGCATTGATGGGCTTCTCCAGAACCTCCCGACCAAGTCCCATCTGAAAGGCCAGTGTTATGTCCAAAAGACTGGCATCAGCACCAGAGTCAATAAGAACTGCCACAGTGTGCATTTTCCCCAAGCAGCTCAGCTGAGCATGGGTTAGGGGTCGAGAGGGCATTTCTAAATTCATCATACGGCTCACCAGCGCCCTCTGGATGACTGGTGAGCCCTGCCTTTTACAGGACAAGAGGAGGCAAGATGACCCTCCTGGCCGCAGTAAAGACAGCAGTTGTCCCGCAGGCGGCGCTGTCGTTCTGCCTCGGAGAGCCTTTCTGTTGGGAAGGCGGAAGGCTGAAGCTCGAAGGCGAGGGAACATTGGACCAGGAATGGTCTGCACGAACCTGGGGCTCCAGAGTAGCGTTCCGGAGGAGGCAGGCGTGCATCCGATGCCGGAGGACTCTGGATTCGAACAGCGGAAGCTGGAGTTAGTTCCGGACTTTGGACCGTAGCAGGAAGGATCTGAAGATGATCACGGAGATTCACAAAGGTCCGTTCGGGACGAGCGGCCATCTCCTGCATTGCTTCAGCCATGAAGGTAAGCTGCTGCTCGTGGCGTTGTAACATGATATCGTGCGTAGGCGGTTCTGTCGCTGAGTCGGCTGGGTTCATGTTGGCCAGATTGTACTGTCACGATCACAGGTACAGATCAGAACCCAATAGCACGACTCAGATACAACCAGTGTATAGCAATGTTCAGTTTATTCAGGTCAGGGACAGGCAGGGTCAAAACCAGTAAATCTGTCAGACAGGAAGCAGGCAGGAACTCGAGATCCGTAAACAGGCAGGGATCAAAAACCGGGCAGGACAAAAGTCTAGGCTAGAGCACAACACTCACTGGAGAGCTTGGCGGAAACGACAAGACAATCTGGCAAAGGACAAGTGATAGTGAGGTGGTATAAATACTGTGGAGTGATGAGGGAATGAGTACCAGGTGAGGGGAAGGGCTGGGGAGACCAGGTGAGGGAAGTGAGCTGATTACAAGGGCCTGGAGGAAGGCGGGATCTGAAATGACAGGAGAGTGTCTAACTTGTGACGAGTGGAGCTGTGCCTTTTACACACAATCTTCGCTGTGTTTACCTTCATTAGACAGCTAAAGAGCGACTGCAGGCTACTTCGTTAAAGCCACACACACCTCTATACACATCGAACTGCCCGATTATTCCCTCTATTACTCTTACTTTTATGAAGGAGATGTCCGGTCCACAAGGCACATGACGTGTGTGTTCAGTGTGTTTGTGTATGTCCGACATCGGCATTTGTTTTAAAATTACCATGAACAGTAATTTACACTCCATCGGTATATGTGTGTGTTCCCAAATTAAATAAATGTGTTTAATCTTAATCTCGATGTAGTGCTCAGTGCTGTCGGAGTGCAGGGCAACACTGCGATCAGCTCAGCCGTCTCTTGCGTTTGCTTGGTCAAATCAGCAGCTCTTCATTTGTGAGTGCGCCATTAATCGCACACTCACAAATGAAGAGCTGCTGATAAACTGACACTGTTGGACTCACTACTAGTACTTGACTGCTACCAACAATAAAATGGGTAGTACTTTTACTGTGTAGTTTTTCAGTTATTCTCTGTCAATCTCCCCTCCGAAGAACAAATTCAAGCCACTTCTGCTATATTTGATGAGGGATATAATTATTTTTAGCCATAAGTTATTAACACCATTGGTAGATGTGAGTGCTCGTATATCCGAAAATCGTTTTAAATGTTGCCAGTTTTTTAATGATTTTTAATAGTTTGTTTTATTTCGCATATTGACTGGCTAATGTACCATTTGATTTGTGTTTTTCAGCTGTGTTTGTCTGCCTGTCTTGTCTGTGTTTTATTTGTTGCAACTTCGTTCATGATGCCCTTCTTGGTCAGGTCACTCTTGGAAAAGAGATTTTAATCTCAGAGTCTTTTTACCTGGTTAAATAAAGGATATATATTTACTGTTGGACTCAGTACTTGTTAGACTACAACCACAAATACAATGAAGTACTTTTACTGTGTACGTTTTGAGTAATTCTCTGTCAAACTACCCTCCTGAGTACAATCATTCATGTATTCTGCTATATTTGTTGAGGGATAAAAAGATTTGTTACCATAAATTCTACATGAAATTGATACTGTTGGACTCAGTACTACTTGGACTACTACCACAAGTACAATCAAACATTTGTACTCCGTACTTTTTGAGTAATACTTGGTTAAACTCCTGTCCTGAGTACAATAATTCACAATACAGGAATGATTGTACTCAGGACTAGCTTCTAGCTTCATGTCGAACACTGACAGTAAGTCAACATTTCCCACAGAGCTTTCTTTGAAATCACCAGGGGCCTGTACTACGAAGCTGGTTCAACCTAACCTGGATATGTTTGAGTTAGCCGGTTGGCCTAATCCAAAACATACGCGCTCTCGCTAAACTGTCCTACGACGCGGGTCATCAAGTGGATCGCTCAAGCCATCTAGTTAGGTGCGCGTTCACATGAAGGGGTGGTATCTGGAGCATTCGACCAATCACAAACATGGAGAAGCGCACTGACAGCGCAGTGTCATACTTCCTGAATGAAAAGTGAACTTTAATACTAGTCAAATATGAAGAAGTTAAACTTTAAACATCCATGACTTAAACACTTTATCCAGGATCAAAGCCACAGAGCTGCACCTGCAAGGTGAACACAGCTGGTAACAGAACAAGTGTTTGAATGTGTACATTAACAGGTTTATGATATCACTGCCCGTCTAAAACACGATCTGACTTTCATTACGTTTGTCTCGAGTGTTTCGTCAACTTATGTGTTGCTTAAAATAATCCTTCTGCATACAGTCTGTGACACTGTGAGTGTTGCACGGCCAGATACGGCTCAGCTGACTCAGATAAGGAGATATATGATACATTATGAAGTGATATGCCGCGGACTGTACTTAATGTACTCTGATCCGGTTACTGATGTCGTGGCAGATATTTAAGTAAGCTTTCTTAACGCTAATGTTATAATAGTCAGATTGCTCTGAAGATGGAGGTGATATTCTATTAATGTTCACGTTCACACAGTCGGTGATCTTTGCCGGCCGTCTTTCCTGCAACGGCAGTCTTTCTGTATTTCCTTTCCCCTGTAATATGACTTGATCGCTTTAAACTCCGCACACTGAGCTCTGATTGGTCAGCAGGCGGTGCTTTCACTGAGTTGAGCTCTTAGCCTGCAACCTAACCTGGTCCCGACCAGGTTAGCCGCTAAGCATAAGTTACCATGGAGATCTAGCCTGCTAAAAAGAGAACCAGCTTCGTAGGACCGGACAGCCGGAGTGTTCCCTGAATTTAGCCCGCTAAGCGAAAATCTTGCTTCGTAGTATACCCCCCTGGTAACGCTAAAAAACACAACATTTAGATTGTATAACAAAGTGTTTATTTAATATATCTGGCTAGCTATAGCTACTTGCTAACGGCTTACCCCCGCGATTCAAAGTAACGTCAACGTAGCTGTAATTTATGCTTTTCTTACATGTTCGCATAACTTGGAAGTTTACTGACATTTACATACCTTGTTCACCCGGCTCAAGTGGTGGCTCTGGGGTTGTTGTGTGAGCCACCACTTGAGAATTGTCTTCTTTTTTAAGACATTTTTTTCTTATGTCCATCTTCAAAAACTCTGAGTCCGACTGAAATATTGTCATAGCCACAGGATAGGTACCTGTCAGCCAATAAGACACGTTTATTTCCATGCAACTCTCTAGTGATTGGTCTGGTGTTTTGCCTCTGTTGCATTCACTGAACAGTGAACACGGGAAATTACAATCCTGCCGTCCTCTCTAGTGTCATGATGAGGTTCAGGCAAAGCACGGTTAAAGGTGGGGTAGATAATTTTGGAGAAACCAGCTTGAGTGCGCTAGAATTTGAAAATACACAGCCGGAACAAATCTGCCACTTCCTTACAGAGCCCCTCCTCCAACACACACGAACGCGCACATGACCAATGAGGGCACGAGATAAGTGTGTGCACAGGTGGAAAGCTGACAGGCAGGTAGGCCATCCAGTTACTTTAGCCGGGCCGGCTAAAGGGGGTAAAAAAGGTTCTGATGAACTAATTTTAGTTCCGGCTCTTTTTGGTGTGAACGCGACATTTCGGAACTATATTGGAACTAAAGTGGGAAAAGTACTGTGGTGTGAACGCGGCTATTGGCGGCTTCAAAACACTTTTCAGAGTTTTACGGGGCATGGTTTGCAATTCGCCCAGCCAATAGAAATTGGTACTTTTTTGGTACCACCAGGCACTAAAAATGGGGGTAAAAGTTCCTGGCACTAAGTACTCTTTTTGGTGTGAACGCGACATAAGGGGTACTAACGGAACAAAACGGGAAAAGTACGGGGGAAAAGTACTCCGGTGTGAACGCGCCTATTGCTATCGGGATGATAAGAGCATTCCATGGAATATAACAAAAAGTGTATCTCGAGACGGTTTCTCAAAGTAATAGTGCCCAATAAAAAATGTTTTAAGTGTAGGAGCACAGAGCTTTACACATTTTGTAAAATTGAAATGATAAAACTTTCGCATGGGTATGTTTCAATAAATCAAACAATGTCCCCACAACATGCCCACAATCAGCTCAGTTATTACTTTGTATTTACCACTAAGATCTTTGACTTAATATGTATTATTTTTCAGCTGCTTTGAGTATGACATGGTTTATGCAATATAGTGATCAAATAAATGACAAACAGCCTCCACTCTGTATTGCTCGGGTACAAACTTTATTAACAAAACAGAAGAAGGCAAAGCACAGCGTAAGCTCACTTCAACAGCACAGCAGCCTACATTACCCTTCTGTCCACCGCTAAAAGTGCCACTAGAATAATAATAATAACATCCATCATCGTAACGGTTAAATATTCAAATAACACAGCCACTCAGATATAATGCATAATATATAAATGTACTCTATAGACCTTTACATCAACAGCTTCTACAGTCATGCTCTTCTCTTGTGTTGGAGCGCCATCTAGTGGAAGCTACAGCAGTAGTACAATCAGAAAAGGGGGGGCAGCCACTTTGTAACATTTACATTCTGCATCAGCAATCTGTAATACTTACAATCTGAGAACAAGAGTTTTGAATCCGGCTGAAGGATGGAAAGTGTTAGATAACAAGGCAATGAGGTTATATTAGTATTTAAAGGGAAATGCCACCTATTTTAGGAATTGTAATACAATCTTCCTTTGCCCAGGACAGGTCAGTTATTCTTTACAAACATGCATCACTCATTCTTGAAGCCAATTATACACCGACTTCAAAATATGACAATCATTTGACTACATCTCTGCGAGTTGATCACAGGTCTGAAAATGTATCTCCATGACAAAGCACAAAGAAGAGTGTTGCATTATCACAATAATCTATTACGCTCGCCTGGGGCAGAAACACATGAATTCTTAAAGGGTAATGTGATACCACATGTTTTAACCCTAATATCACATTTTGTACACTTTTGAAAGAAATGTGCAAACCAAGCTGCTGATTTATATTTATCTGTGAGTTTCTATTTTCTTGAGTGCATGCAAAAAGCTATTTGAAAATATGTTAGGTGAGAAATAAATTAGTCAACATGGATCTGTATTATTTTTGTGGATGTTGGGGACTGATCTGAAATGTTTTAACAGTCTGTACTTTTCATACTTAATGGAAACCAATAGCTTCTTGGAATTTTAGAAACAAGTACCTTAATATTAAACCCGGTTATATATATATATGTAACCCAAAATATAACAGTGTAGCATTTACAAGTGTACATGATTTGTTATTAAAGAGCAAAAAGTCACTTTTCCTTTAAAACAGGTGGATTTCCCATTAAAGGGATGGAAGATAAATACAGTTAGGCACAGTAGTGCTAATGCTAATGACCAGATGAGGGGGGTGGACACAGTTCCTGCATGGCAACAAGTCTCTACATTCTATCACAAACACTAAATAATATTCCATGTATTACAATGATACTCATGATCTCATCCTGGGGGACAGCTGTGGGACGCATTCTGTTAGACAGGACAGAGAGGATGCTGGACCAAGCCTGTTGGGGGGGGGGGGGGGGGGGGGAGGTGTGGGCATGAAGCCCCGCCTACACCCCCCACTGCAGGATGCTGGTGTCTTTCCCTCCAGTGGAGATCAGGTGACTGTCGTCGTGCAGGAAGGCAATGTTGGTCACGTGACTGCTGTGGCCCCCGTACTCATGGCTCGGAGCCTGGAGACGAGAGGCAGAGGAGGGACTGAGTGACATGTCTTTCAGGAAAATATATTCACTTTTGTTAACGTTACTCTAATTTCCTAATAATTGAAAACAACTACGGAGAATACAACAGTAACCATGTTAAACCATGTTTAATTGCAATATTAGCTTGTGCAATATCAAAATTGCAGCAGAGCCGATCTTGCATTCAACATCAGTCTAAATATTATAGTGAATTAAGTGTTGTGATGCCAGGCCTACAAATCCTATTCTACGGACTTAATAAAATATCGTGTTTGGTAGAGATCCTCTACATTTTAATTTTTTTATAAATCACCCCATGATATTTTTTTTAGGGCTGTCAGTCGATTAAAATATTTAATCGCGATTAATCGCATGATTGTCCATAGTTAATCGCGATTAATCGCAAATTAATCGCACATTTTTTATCTGTTCTAAATGTACCTTAGAGGAATATTTTTCAAGTTTTTAATACTCTTATCAACATATGAGTGGACAAATATGCTTTATGCTAATGTTTATGATCATTTGAACAATGACAAATATTCTCATGAATATTAAACACAACAACCTCTGAACATTACAAATATTCGCCTCAATTCAACCTGGAACCTCTCTCATACAATACAAATGGTGTGTGTGTGTGTGTGTGTGTGTGTGTGTGTGTGTGTGTGTGTGTGTGTGTGTGTGTGTGTGAGTGTGTGGTGTGAGTGTGAGTGTGAGTGTGTGTGTGTGTGTGAGTGTGTGTGAGTGTGATCGTTGGAGCAACGTATGTGCAACTCAAGGCATATGCTCGAACGGGAGCTGCTTGGACGCTGCAATCATGTTGCTGCAATCATGAGTGTGCTGACTTCTCCTACAATGTCCCGCTGTCTGGATGCCTGCATCAAGTCAAGTGCTCGGCGCAGTTGTGTGGATAGAGCACTCCTCTGTTTTCATTTAAACAGCTCCTTATATCCGTTAGCGCAGCTAGCTGGCACCAGATGCTAACAACAACAATAGCCGCGTTCACACTGCGGTACGGTAATGCACGTAAGGTCTCTCTCTCGCTCGCTCGGGCCACCCAGACACACACCCTCCCGGTCCTCCCGATGGCCAGTCGGTGCCTGCCGGTGAGCGTGGAAGTGTGGTCTGCCACAAGCGGGCGGCAGGAGCGGGGCTGTCAGCATCAGCTTGTAGATGGTATTTTAAACTCGATGCGCTCTGAAACTACGGGGCGGCCGAGGGAAAAAAATACACATGCGTTAATCGAGTTAAAATAATTAGTGGCGTTAATTTTTTTTTGCGTTAACGCGTTAACTTGACAGCCCTAATTTTTTTATATATTTTTCAATGATTTAGAGAGTAATAATGCAGAAATGACAAATCCCAGCAATATTGTCACAATTACAATTGCAGTAAAGTTGAAATGATCACGTAATTTTTCCAAATCATGCTGCTCTAGCAGAAATATTCTTATACCTTTAAAAAATATCTCTTAACCCTTCAGATTTATCTTAAGAGGAACTTTGGGGGGTCCCACCCCGAGGCTAAGCAACACTGACCGTAAGAATACGAATATTTTACAGTGACTACAATTTCTGCCTCAGAATCCCTTCTTCCCGGAGCACAGCTGCACCTCACTCAGCTTTACTCAGCTGCACCTCACTCAGCTTTACTCAGCTGCACCTCACTCAGCTTTACTCAGCTGCACCTCCCTCAGCTGCACCTCACTCAGCTTTACTCAGCTGCACCTCACTCAGCTTTACTCAGCTGCACCTCACTCAGCTGCACCTCACTCAGCTTTACTCTGTGCAAACGAGCTGCATCCCACCAGCGTCTTAAACAATAACAACGTGCGGTAGTCTTTACAGCAGGCTTTCTGAGCTAATGGCTGCCAGCTCGTCTGGGCGGAAAATTCACTTTACAGCTCCAGTTAAAATGGCCTTGGGTGTACATTTAAAGTTGATAAAAAATACCTTAAGAGTCGTAACGCGTTTGTGAGCACGACATAAACACCTGGTAGAGATTGGTGGTGGTCCCACACTGGGAGCCTGTGGGTGAGGATTGTCTTAATCCTGCTGAGCTTCACTGTCTGAGCGCTCATTAACACAGGGGAGAAGGCACAATTCCAAACCGACCCATACCCCCTCCCCTCTGCACTTCCACTATGTTTGTGTATTTGTGTGGAGGGTCCACAGCTGTTCAAACCAACTAGTGGAAAGTGAAAGTTATAACCCCTCCAGCAGGAACTTAATAAACCGTCTAGCATGACGTCTGGATTGGTCCAGATGAACCTAATGCCCTACCAGAAAACATGTACTCGTAAACCAGACAAAATAACAATCTATATTTTTTATACAGATATTAAAAATGTTCGAAGTACAATTTTATTGTTTTAATTAGGATCATATAAACCTGTGTCTGGTCTGGAATTTTTTATTTCATTATAAAGTTCCGCATGTTTAAAAGGGACTCTGACAAAATCCCAAGGAGCTCATAAGCATTAGATTTAAAAAGGCCAGTAGGACTTTTCTTGTTGTCTGAGAGATGCTGATACAAAACTATGGCTTCCCAAGGTTTCTCATGTCCTGTTTCATGCAGGACAGAGGAGAGTTGGTCTCCTCACCCTCCACCTTAAAAGAATGAGCCTCATTCAGCTGATAGGGACTACAGACGGAGTTCACTCTGTCACAGAGTGGGGGGTATAGGGGTTGGTTTGGAACTGGGCCGAACACTGTGGCTGTATGGCTCTGAGCAGAGCAGAAGACATTTCAAAAACAGCAGGGGTAAACTGTTTTATAGCTTATTATTAATATGTCACTGAAAAAGTGTACACACACAGTGTGTGTGTGTGTGTGTGTGTGTGTGTGTGTGTGTGTGTGTGTGTGTGTGTGTGTGTGCGTGTGTGTGTGTGTGTGTGTGAATGAACATGACTGACCCTTGGTTGGGAGCATGGGAAGGAGAACAAGTGCACTTTGCCAAAGTCGTCGGCAGAGGCCAGCAGGGATCCGTCATGTGACCTGCACACGGCGTTAATGTCAGTGCCGTCTGCTCCATCCGGCCAGATCCCTGAGAGGGGGAGAGGGGGGGGGGGGGGGGGAGAAAAAGGGTGAGCGATAGGGTGAGAAAGACAAACCGTCAAACATTGAGATTCACTACATGTCCCGAGTCAAAGGTCAATCTGGACACACTCCTCCAACACAACTGACATGTCAAAATTGAAGTGAGGACACACACATTGTTTTCCACAGCGCTGGGGTTTAACACCCTGATTTCAAAAGGTGCGTTGGACTGCTTTAGTTCAAATTAGCAGCCATCGTGCACATTTGTTTTGGGTCAGATTTAGTCCGCTTTCTTGTTGCTAGTCTTACATTGTTGTTCTTGTAGAGTTTGCAATTTGAGCTGCTGTGATAAAAACAAACGAAAGAAAAAATCAGACTTGATCTGACAATAAAGTATTATCATATCGTATGATTGTATCATCTTATCTTATATTATCGTATCCTCGCCTCATATTATCATATCGTATTATTATTGTATAAAGACAGCTGCTTTGGTCACTTTCAACATTCGCAGCATCAATAAGCTTATTGTACGTATGTATTTTTCTGACCTGTATATAGTTTACTTCATCTGCATTACTTGCACATTGGTCTTGCAACATAATCTGCACTATTTTATTCTAATCTGTTTAATTTTGTACTATTTTTATTTTATTTTGTATTTGTTTTATGTCCTAAATACCTATGTTGCAATGTTGGGAGGAGCTCTGGACTTAAGGTCTCCAGCGCCCTTTGTACACTGTAGCTAGAGTTCAAAAAAAAAAAAAAAAATCGTATCGTATTATTATTATTATATGGCAATATGTTATTATTGTTTCGTATGATCTTATCGTTTTATCTTCACGTATCCTTTCTGCTTTCTGCTCAGAGCCATGCGATCCTAAAACGCACGGTGTAAAGAACAACGACACTGCGAGAAGAAAAACATGTTGTTCGTCTCAGGCGGGCTCGTAGGCTCGACGATGAAATCCCACCCAGACGCTGAAGAGAGCGTGACCCACCGAAGGTGTTGAAGCTCAGGGTGCAGGTGGAGGACGCCCACTCCTGGTTACGCATCGTGTCCATGCTGGTCACATGTTTACCACTGGATGCCTCCCCTGAGAGACAAAACACACATTTACATTTTGTCTGTATATTTAAGTCTTACATATTTTATTATAATGTCCTATATTTGCAATGCATTTAAAGAGTAAGCTACTGTACAGGTGCATGTAAACAGAGGGAGGAGGGGAACGTACAGAAGAGGGTCTCGTAGTCTCCTGAGTTGGTGACGATGAACTGGCTGTCTGAGGACCAGTCCAGGTGGGTGACGAAGCTGGAGTGACCCTGGAGGGGGGGGCAGGAGGAGGTTATATTGCTTTATTAAAGGTCACACAGGGTTTCATTGATGACATCACATCAGTCAGTGGGTTGAGTTTGGTTAAACGGAATGGAAGAAGTGTTACATTGTCTTGTTATCCATCTAACTATGAAGGGGACATCTTTATTCCTGTAGTAACTTCTTAAAGGTCCCATGTCATGCTTTTCCGGTTCTTACCCGTCCCCTTGTGTCATGAAGGTTGTTCTGCATGTGAACGGTCGCAGGGCCGGCCCTGACCAATTTGCTGCCCTAGGCAAGATTTTAGCTGGCGCCCCCCCCCAAATGCAGACACTTACACTTACTATGATTCACGCATGCATGGTTGTGGCATTTCCATCAACACAGAAAGATATGGACACAAGATGTGTGCAACTGTATTTAGTTTCCTATCCATTTGACAGTGGGGGGGACCTCACCTTCTCTAGGGGGGTCCGGGGGTATGCACCCCCGGGAAGACTTTTTTTTTTAATATTGAAGTTAAAAGCATCAATCTGGTGCACTTTGAGAGCAACATTAGGAGCTCTATGGATACATCTCTCAACAACACCCATATGAAACAGAACTGTAAGTAGATTTTCTTTTTCTTTATGGATACTTTACAAATCACTCCCCTTTCAAACTGTATTCTTGTTTATTAATAACAACTTTTTTGTACTGTCATATATTATTTTATACCTGTTTTTCACTTATTCTCTTATTTTTTTATAACTATAATGATCATATAAAGGTGTGCCTTTACCTCACTGAGCTGAGGTTATCAGAGCCTCTCAGTCTTTCAGTAGAGAGCTCTCTAAAGCTCTCCCCCCGCGGCCGCATACACAGTAAATTCCAATGTTAATAAAAGCACACAGAAGCTGTGTACGTTTTTTGGGAGTTTGATTTATTTTAAATGAACACAAATATAAAATTAAAACCTATAATTGCACACTGCCATTATTTAAAAAAAAAAATAACAATTTCACATAAACCTCTGGTTTTTACTGGGGCTGGGGCAGTTCAACTTGATTTTGGGGGGGGAGGTGTGCCATAGTTTATGGGCGCTGTACGCAATATAGGCGTAGTTCTGTTAGTATAAGATAATAAGATGTACTTTGTTGATCCAAAATCGGGATATTGTGTTGTTATGAAATTTAAAAAAATTTTTTTTTTTAATTTCTAACTTTTTTTTTTTTCTCCCCAATTTGTGGCGCCCCCTATGGGTTGATGCGCCCTTAGCATTCGCCTATACTGCCTATGCCGAGGGCCGGCCCTGTCACAACCCCTCAGAGTACAGCCTGTAGCGAGTAAAGCTCTAACACAGAGAAGAAGTGTCTGTGCTGCCAGAACGCCTCGTTGGAGAGTTCTCTTTTCCCATTGTTTACTTCCTGGTTTCTGTGACGTGCCCTTACCCAAATGGACCCATTGGTCCAAATAGACCAATCCCTGGAACACACACACACACACACACACACACACACACACACACACACACACACACACACAACACACACACACACACACCACACACACACACACACACACACACACACACACACACACACACACACACACACAACACACACACACACACACACACACACACACACACACACACACACACACACACACACACACACACACACACACACACACACACACACACACCACACACACCACACACACACACACCACACACACACACACACAGCACACACACACACACACACACACACACACACACACACAGAGAGCGAGGCTGTGAGTCGGTGTGTGAGCACACACACAAATTCCCAGCTAGGCTGCGGGTGTGTGTGTGTGTGTTCTGGCTGGTTTCGCTGTGTCTTGCTGTCTCGCAGACGACCACTGGGCTCACAGGGAGGGGGGGAGGGGGGGGCAGGAGCTCCAACAAGCTGTTTAGGACAGAGAGTGAATACACAGACTATACAGACGGAGATGCTGTGAGAAACCAATGTGAGTTTGGAACATTGAACGATATAAATCTATTCTAGTAGACCTCAACAATGGAATTATGATCAGTAGAAATGGCCGTGACATGGGACCTGTAAGTTATCAACACACAACCAATATTCAATTACGTTACTTAATGTTTCTGCATTTGAACTATTTAAAGTTTAGTTTGGGGACTGAGATATAAACAGAGAGCTGCAGGAATGAGTCCTAAAACCCAGATATGAGCTAGCAGCTAGCATTTGACCACTTCCAGTTTCCTCGCCTCAAAGTCTTTTCAAAACAGTTTTTGAACGCTTGTGTGGTTAGAAGTCTGAAATATATACTTTTAAGGTTTTGTTCTCTGACATAAGATACGTCAGTAAAGACCCAACTGGTTTCATTTAAAAACAGTGGTTACTAACAAGTATCCAAATGAGACGACTAAACGCCATCACGCCGCACATTAGCCGCCTTTAGCTTAGCGCGGGTGACTTGAAGTAATGTCACCTTAGTAGTTCCTTTATAGCAGGGGTGGGGAACCTTTTTCCTCTCAAGGGCCATTTCAATGTTTTCAACATCCTCCGAGGGTCGTACAAATTATTGACCTCTGCTTAAAAAAACTGAAATCACAGCCCATTCATTTGGCCTTCCTTTCATTCTGTGCAAAGAAAAAGCAACCTCTGAATCCAGATATCTCACCATGACTCGCATATGCATGCACGGTTGTGGCATGACCACCCAAACAGAAAGATATGGACACAAGATGTGTGCAAAGTATTTAGTTTCCTATCCATGTGAACATGATTTAAGTGGGGGGGACCTAACCTCCTCTAGGGGGGGGTCCGGGGGGCATGCTCCCCCGGGAAGATTTGTTTTTAAATGTTGAAGTTAAAAGCATCAATCTGGTGCACTTTGAGAGCAACATTAGGAGATCTATGGATACATCTCTCAACACCCATATGAAACAGAACTGTAAACAGATTTTCTTTTTCTTTATGGATATTTTACAAATCACTTCCCTTTCAAACTGGATTCCTGTTTATTAACAACTTTTTTTTACTGTCATATAGTATTTTATACCTGTTTACTTTATTCTCTTATAACTATAATGATCATATAAAGATGTGCCTTTACTTCACTGGTTGTAGAAAAAGCTTCTTATATTCGTTAGCATAGCTAGCTAACCAGATGCTAATAACAACAAAGTTATTGACTGTATGATCAGTGTGACAGATGAACAGATCGCCACTGGGCTTTCAACTAAAGACACAGCCACGCAAAAACTGCAGCATGTGGATCCTTGTGGATACTGCAATTTTTGGAATTGCCGGAGCGGAGCTGCGTTCTGGTGCTCTCCGTCAGAACTACACCCCTGTCAGAGATACCACCTGATGACATGTTAGGCTTGTGTTGTGTTCAAGGACCCTGACCGTGGCCAGGAAAAACAGGCACTCACTTGTTTAATTATTTTGCGGTCTAGATTTCTTTAATTTTTTTCTTTTTTGCGTGTGTTTATAAATTACCTCGAGGGCCACACCAAATTGTCTCGCGGGCCGTATACGGCCCGGGGGCCGGAGGTTCCCCACCCCTGCTTTATAGCATAACATTAGCTTTTCACTTCTGCTGAAAAGTGGAGATTATCCTGCTGCACAAAACGTGTAAGTATCATAAACATGTGTTTGCCACGGAGCTTATTTTCTGCAATATTCTGAAAACCAATACAAAAATCTCATTGTTTTTTGGTCAAGGGAGCGCTGTAATGCTAACTCCTGTGAACATGGTTATTTTAGAAACATATACTCACATTGCATTTCCCAACACGGCTGTACTTGCGGCCATTCTCTGTCACAGCGTAGATGTAAACAAAGTTGTCATGTGATGCGACAGCCAGGAAGTTGCCGTCTGCAGGAGATCAGGAAATAGTTAGTCTAAAGAGTTCATACAGACACACCGAGGACTGAGCGTGAACAGCTGATGCTCTACCTGGAGAGTACTTGATGTTGGAAATGATCTCATTGCCGTCTGTGTGCATAGAAACAAGATCCCGGGTGTCAGTGTCCAGCACCAACCACCTGCAACACACAAATACAAATAATGAAATCTATAGATGCAACAAGTACATACATGTAGGTTAGGGTAGTTCTATTTCATATTTTTTATGATTTCTTTATACTAAAATTCAATACATACGTGTGTTTGAATACCACATGTAAATGAAAAATAATTCCCCGTTTTGCTTGGCCTATAATATTTTTCTAATCTAAATATGTATTTCTAAATAGATATTTAAAACAAAACAATGCAGATATCCGTCTTAAAGCAGCCCCCCTGCAGAACTATAGCCGAGCTGTGGTGAATAATAGTTGTGCTGCCTGCTCCGAGTGTTGTGTTTCAGTGTGACTGTGAGGCCGACCTTCCAGTCATGGTTCCCACAGCCAGAACCGCCCCGCTGGGATGGAACCCTGCAGACCTCCCTGGATCCTGGAGCAGACACAGCATGCATGAGTACATGTAACCCTTAGTAACAAAGACTTCTCAGTCCTTCACATCCTGATGTTTCAGGACCAGACTACATCTCCACCCCCCAGCAGACAGTCACCTCGATGGTCTTGCTCCAGAGGGGCTGATGGGAGTTGGTGTCCCAGAGGTGAACCTGTTTGTCCTGAGAGCAGGTGACAAACTGCTCCATGGACGGGTGGACGTCCAGACCCCACAGCTCGTCCGTGTGACCCTGAACACATCATACGTCTCAGTTAATACACCAGACTGCAGCGTGCACAGATATGTCTATAAGCACCTTTAACTGACGACAAAATGATCACGATTCTTACTTTATTTTCACATTTCGTTTTATATTGTTCTTTTATTTGCACATTCCTACTCCTGATGTTTATATTCATATTTTTTGTTTTCATCTTATATTTTATGCTTATATGGAACTGTCACAAAACGTAATTTTTTCTGGGGTAAATAAAGTATTCCTGATACTGAAATGTGCTCTTCTTAAAGCTTACAGTGTGTCGTGTGTGTGTGTGTGTGTGTGTGTGTGTGTGTGTGTGTGTACCTGTACAATAGGAGTCAGTGTATCAGGGAAGGCGGCTCTGATGATGGCGTTCTTTGTGGTTCCTATGAAGAGTTCTCCAGGTTTCCCCTCAGCCAGAGCCCGCACAGGACCCAGAGACTCGCCCACCTGAACACACACACAAACACACACTCCCTTACAGACAGCTCACATAGGATCTTAAACCCTGTATACAGCAAGAAAGACACACACTTTAAAATAATGCCAAGAAAGAGGGACCTATACAACAGATGCCTCCCAACTAATGTTAAAGACGCACTGGTTTCCTCCTCAACAGGATTATGTCTCAGTCTCTCTTCCCTCACCTCCATGTCGGCCTGCTTCTTGTAGTCGTGGTCCCACAGCACCACTTTGCGGTCCTTCCCCCCCCCGGACAACATGGTGCCGTCCTTCAGGACACAGACAGAGAAGATCCCGCCCTCGTGGGCCCCCGACACCACCTGGCTGATGCGGTAGCCACCTGTCAATCAAAACAAACAGGTCAGTCTAAAACCAGATGTTTTCCAAGTGAGACACAGAGCCAGGGAGCAGGAGTACAATTTGGAGGTACTTGTGCTATACTTGAGTATTTCCATGTTATGCTACTTTGTACTTCCACTCCACCCATTCAGAGGTACATAATGTACTTTTACTCCACTACTGTGTTTAATATAAGAGCTGAATCCCAGATCAAATGCACGCCAAAGGTTCTTTGAGCATGTCTTCTCTCAGTGATAGTGATTGTGTCATGTATTGTGTCTTGATATTTGTCCATGTTGATGTTAAAAATGGAGCTGCTGGGATGTAAGTCAAATTTCCGACTTGATCTGACCATTAAAATATTATCGTATCGTAAAGTCAACTCTGGTACTTCTACTTTTAATCAAGTACAAGATCTGAGCAGTTCTCCCACCTCTGTTAACATTTCCTCATGACTTCTTTTAGTGTCGGAGAGAGCATCTCTAAATATCTGTAAACAACATCTGTATCACTGTGATGCATTCAGGCTCCACCTTTGGCCCAGACGTAGATGTTCCCACTGGAGTCTCCTGTGATGGCGTCTCCGTTCTCAGCGAACGCCACACACAACACGTACTTTGGCTTCTCGTGTTTCTATAGAGCGAGACATAGACATAGACAGAGAGAGAGAGAGAGAGAGAGAGAGAGAGAGAGAGAGAGATAGAGAGAGAGAGAGAGAGAGAGAGAGAGAGAGAGAGAGTAGAGAGCGCTGAGAAGAGAGCGAGCTCTCGCGAGAGAGGAGGGGGGGGGGGTTTGGTTAGCTGCATCTAATGTGAAAAGAAAAGGAAGGAACACATCCTTGACGTCTCGGTGCTGTTGTGAATATGTAGATAAGGGGACGTGCTTACATCTGGAGTTAAATGTACCTCTTTCTATGCAAATGGCTTTAATTGCAAAAACCATCTAATTCAGATCAGTGCTCACAGCCGCATGGGGAAGCCAGATTAGATATACTTTATTTACACTAAACTGGACCCAGAATCCACTTCAAGTCCTGCCAAGTCATGTAGCTCTTGCATTTGTCCCTATTATTTCATGAGAAGTGCCGTATAAACACTAAACATTATTATTATAATCATCAGGCTTATTATTTACAGTCAGACTGGGTTACTGTTTTCAAAAAGGGTTTCTCTCCGCCACGATTCCACTCTGTGCCGCACCTCATCAGGCAGCTCGTCAATTATTTTTCTCTTTCATATTTAGTTTTCCTCGTCTGTTTTTGGCGCAAAGGCAACCTAAATACTTCTTCACAACTGCAGTTGATAATTGCAGTTAGCGGCTAAAGACGATATACAAGTATTTGTGTTGTTCACTATTAGCATAATACATATTTTAGAATGTTTCTTTTTTAAGAGTATGATGTTTAGGAGAGTGGTATGACCGGTCGCCGCACCTCGAACAGGCCCTGTCTCTTGGTCAGAGTGCTGCCCTCCATGGTCCAGAAGTTGATGTGAGATTTTCCACAGGTGACAATCAGGTTGGCATCCATTGGATGAAACACAGTGGCCAGGACAGAGTCGTTGGAGCACTGCAGAGACAGGAGGAAACATGTTTCTCTACCTCAGCAGGCGTTTGTAATACTGCAACCCATGCTGATAATAGCTCCTGTTTGTTAATGATAAACAGGTAACTATAATAATGCACCTGTATGAAGAGGTTCAATTGTCAAAGGTCACAGGTCAGCGTACCTTAACATCAGCCAGTTGCTTCTCCTTCTGCCAGTTCCACACACTCAGGACGTGGTCGTTGGCGTCGTCCGCAGCGCAGAGGAAGGAGCCGCCGTTCTGAGGGAAGACAAGGAGTTTGTAAAAAGCATGTTGTATCAAATGAATGGACGGTATATGAACTGTGCTCATTATCAGCTCAGCTCTGCAGGATGCTCACCGACTTGGAGAAAGCCACGCAGCTGACGGCTCTGTCGAACACACCCATCCCGATCACATGCAGCGTGTTGAGGCTCACAGAGTCCCACACGCGCACGTGAGGGGCCAGCAGCTGGACACAGGAGAGCAGAGCGTTAACATCCACACAAACGTTGGGAGGACTTTGTTATTAGTTCCTAAGAAGTTGACCAAATAAAAAAAAACAAGGACGCAACCACAAATGCAAAATTGTAAACATTAATAAATCATTCCATTCAGCCAATTGGAAGTTGAAGGAACAATGTCAGAAGAAGAGAAAAGTTCAAATGGCATGGAGTGTGTGTGTGTGTGTGTGTGTGTGTGTGTGTGTGTGTGTGTGCGTGTGTGTGTGTGTCAGTGGCGAACCGTCAGGGCCTTCAAGGTGTTCAGAGAATACCCTGGAACACTCAGATAAAATAAACACAAAATCGATTTAATTTTATAAATAAAATGTATATACAATGAATAAAGGAGAATGGTATCTGTGTTGTTGATCTGTAATACTACAGTGTTACGTTGATTTGTTTGTCCTTCTCGGACCATGCACTACGCATTTCAGTGGTTTTGTGTTAGAAAAGAAAGCGACCAATCAGATCTTGTTCTGGGTCTCTGGGTAGAATATCCTTCAACAAGGTATTCTACATCCTTGATCGAATGCCCTGGCCGTTGCACTGAATGAGAGCGTACGTTTGGACTGACAGTTTGATCAACCAATCAGATATTGATTTGTAGCCAATGGGCGTGTTCTTTCAGAGTTCCCCTCGGTTCCAGGGTGTTCTAGAAGGCCCGCTAGTTCACTGGCTCGAGACAGAGGATCTAGATGAATGCGACGAAGCAATTCATGCCGTTTTATTGTTTTTAGCGTTGAAATGACAAGTGCAACAGGTGAAGATGAAGTTGTTGCGGAATCGTTGTGAGTACCTTTTCAAGGCGACAAATCAGTGAAAAGACGGACATTATAATGCCGCGGAGGGGGGGGGGGGGGGGTGCGTCTACAGAAGGTCCAGTTGTGATAGACACGGTTCGCCAATGGTGTGTGTGTGTGTGTGTGTGCAAAGGGAGGGTTTGCTTGCGTGTTAATGTCTGTTATGACAACTGTTTTTCATCAACAGTTATTTGTTTCCATCTTCTTTAATTAATTAAAAAAATATGTTGGTAAATATGAAAATGATCTAACCCGTTATAAGTAATCATACGGTAATCAAACCCTTACTCTCTCAGTAAACAAATAGAAGTAGAAAAACCTGATTAGCCAGTGTCAGACAGACTGCACATCTGCTCATGTATATACAGTGTATAAAATGTTTATAAAATGTCTTAGTATTTTTACTTGTATGGTTTTCTCTGCAATCAGCTATTTTGGTCTGTTTGCCTTTAAAGTCATCTGTGTCCAAATGTATTAAGTGAGTGAAACAGAGTCAGTAGGAGGATGTGAGCGGTGCTTTCACAGTACCTTTCCATCTTTAGAGTTTCCAGCCACTTGCCCCGTTGCGATGGTAACCATGTCAGGATGCACACTCAGGCTACGAAGAGAAAATGCAAATGAGTACATTTCTTTCCCGCCTCTGGCTTTTATGCAGATTCAAACAGCTGATTCGGATCAGACATATCACTGGGAACATGTAATCACTACGTTTTGTCACGACAGGAGATGTTTTTAGGATTTACCATCACTTCATATTTGTTCACGACTGACGCGGTTTTAATTTGGCACCTGCTTTCTATCTCGGACATTAAAA
Organism: Pseudochaenichthys georgianus; assembly: GCF_902827115.2. Classification (NCBI taxonomy): domain Eukaryota; kingdom Metazoa; phylum Chordata; class Actinopteri; order Perciformes; family Channichthyidae; genus Pseudochaenichthys; species Pseudochaenichthys georgianus. The sequence continues at coordinate 3,240,638 of NC_047515.1, forward strand.
CTACAAGAATCAACACTAGAAGGAGTATTTGATAAGATGGCGTGGGAGAGTTGTTTCCCTGCAGAGAGGAGCTGCTTTCCCAGCATGCCCCAGGGGAATTCAGTGTATTTACATCCATGTGGCTCCAGTCCGTATGCCGTACCACTCACCAAGTAAATCCCATTCATGATAAACACCGTCCGGCGTGGAGCTGTGATGATGTGTTCCATATAAGCTAATATCTTCTAAATAGCACTAAAAATGGGGGTAAAAGTTCCCGGCACTAAGTACTCTTTTTGGTGTGAACGCAAAATAAGAGGTACTAACGGAACCAAACGGGAAAAGTACTCCGGTGTGAACGGAGTACAAACTCACCACTTGACGTCGTCGTTGTGGCCCAGGTAGTGCCTCTGCTGCTGCTCCTCCGTGTTGTACAGCACCACCACGGAGGCGTTGAAGTACACGATCTCTCCGGTGGGCAGCAGGTAGAGGTTGGAGCGGCAGTCACGACCTCTGTAGCCGTACCTGGTCCACGATTTAGTTAGGGAACAAGAGGGGTGCAGCTGGACCAGCAGAGAAAACACTGATATGCAGTTCTTCAGTATTTCCAAGGAAAGGTAGACCCACAGGGAATGAAGCTAATGCTGCTTTTACAACTTCCATAACGAAACCAAGCATATTGGCTTTAGGCAGTGGCGACTGGTCATTAGGGGCAGGTGGGCCACAGCCCACCTAGTGTCAGCAGAAAGTATTACAAATAATGATTACAACAAAATTTAAATAAATATAAAATATATTTTTTAGGATCATGTTTAATCATCTGATTCGTCTGTACATTACTGTTTTAGTCTGTGTTCTTCTAATTAGTGTCTACAGTGTAATTAAAGTGAAAATTAAACCACAACTCCACTGATTGAAACAAAGTCGGCTCCCTCCTAACTTCATTAGCTTGTGTTGAACTCCAGGGACTCACATCCTTCCAACCTACACTGTGAATGTTTGAATGACTTATTCAATATGGACAACACCTATGCAATTATTTGTTTGCTTGTTATTAAACTGATTGGGTTTTTCCTTTCTGTAACAAACCATATTTCAGGATCATTTGATACCTACCTTTAACAGTTCACTCTCATTTCCTTGCCTCTGACTGATGGAGCATCTGAAGGTTGTACGAGCTAAAGTGTATATGTAACCCTGTTTATTAATAAAGTCTAGCATTCATTCAATTATATTCCTCTGTTCATCTATGTTTCAGGTTTTCAAATCTGTCACTGAAGACACAGAACTCCCGGTGTCACATCCTCTGGTCACAATAATAATCCATTCAGTTCTTATTCATTCATCCAAAGCTTCATCAGTGTCCCTCTGCGGTCTGAAGGATACACCCACTGCAGTTTGAGCTTGCGATCAGGCAGCGCCCCCTTGTGGTCCAGGCTGTAGCTCTCCCTCTGCTGGTCAGGGAGGTGCATGGTGACGGGGCGGCCTCGGAGGAACATCCTCACATAGCCGTCCTCTGGAGGCCAGGAGAGGGGGTGGGGGGGAGAGAGACGGGAGGTTCAGTGGAGAGAAGTAAACAGAGAAACAAAAGTGCAGAGAGAAGTAGGAGAACACACGTATGGAATGAGATAAATAAGACTATAACAAAGTATTTGATCTGTGTCTGTCTTTAAAAAGAGCTTACAGCTGCAGCAGTTATTAAAATGAATTTGAAAGTTAGAATACAGTAAATGTCTGTGGAGTTCTTAACAAGTTACTCGCATTCAATTTGTATCATTATTTTGATGATGCTGCTGCAGAAACTCTCCTCTCTACTCTCTCTTCCTCTCTGGACTCTCTCTGTCCTCTCACATCTCGGCAGGCTCGTCAGTCCCCTCCTGCTCCCTGGCTAAATGACGCACTGCGTGCTAATAGAACCGTCCTTCGGGCAGCAGAGCGGAAACGGTGGAAATCCAAACACCGTGACGACCTCCTAACCTATCAGGCTCTCCTCTCCTCTTTCTCTGCTTCCATCTCTCAGACAAAAAGCACTTTCTTTCAAGATAAGATCCAATCTTCCTATTCCAATCCCAAAAAACTATTTTCCATCTTCTCCACCCTCCTGGACCCCCCCAAAGCCCCTTCCCCCTCCTCCCTCCTGTCAAGCGACTTTGTTAACCACTTTGAAAAAAAGGTTGATGATATTCACTCTTCTTTTTCTGACTCACCTCTACTCACCGCTGGGTCACCAGACCCTCCTTTCACCCACACACTGACCTCCCTTTCCCCTCTCTCGCCAAGTGAGGTTCTTACCCTCATTACCTCTGCCCGCCCTACCACCTGTCCTCTGGACCCTATCCCTTCAAACCTCCTTCAGACTATCGCTCCTGATATTCTACCGTTTCTCTCCCATTTCATCAACACTTCTCTAACATCTGGTCACTTTCCAAACAGTCTCAAGGAGGCGAGAGTAAACCCTCTCCTAAAGAAACCCACTCTCAACCCGTCTGATGTTATAAACTACAGGCCTGTCTCTCTCCTCCCGTTCCTGTCTAAAACACTTGAACGCGCTGTCTTTAGACAACTCTCCTGCTATCTCCATCAGAACAACCTTCTGGATCCGCACCAGTCTGGTTTCAAGGCAGGTCACTCCATAGAAACTGCTCTCATTGCTGTCACTGAGGAACTGCACACTGCTAAAGCAGCATCCCTCTCCTCTGTCATCATCCTTTTGGACCTGTCTGCTGCATTCGACACGGTGAATCATCAGATCCTCCTTCGCACTCTCCAAGAACTTGGAGTTTCAGGCTCTGCACTTCCCCTCCTCACCTCATACCTCAAAGACCGCACCTACAGGGTTACTTGGAGAGGGTCCGAGTCCGACCCTTGTCAATTAACTACAGGGGTCCCTCAGGGCTCTGTTCTTGGTCCCCTCCTCTTCTCCTTGTACACTCGCTCGGATCAGTCATGAGCCCGCATGGTTTTTCATACCACTGCTACGCTGACGACACCCAATTCATTCTGTCCTTTCCCCGCTCAGAGACCCAGGTCGTCGCACGCATCTCTGCTTGTCGAGCTGACATCTCTCAGTGGATGTCTGATCATCACCTCAAGCTCAACCTTGACAAAACTGAACTGCTTTTCCTTCCGGGAAAAGATTGTCCCACTCTTGACCTGACTATCAACATCGGCACCTCTGTTGTTTCCCCGACTCAGACTGCAAGGAATCTGGGCGTGACCCTAGATAACAACCTGTCCTTCACTGCAAACATCGCTGCTACAACCCATCTGGTCTTCAACCTTCCTAAATTCTCCCACACCACGCCGCTCCTCCGCTTCAAGACAATGGTACTTGCGTACCGTGCTGCGCATGGATCTGGCCCTTCCTACATCCAGGACATGGTTAAACTGTACACCCCAGTGCGTGCACTCCGCTCTGCATCAGCCAAACGACTCACTGCAACCTCGCTGCGAGGGGGACCCAAGTTCCTATCAGCAGAAACACGTGGGTTTGCTATCCTGGCTCCAAGATGGTGGAATGAGCTCCCCATTGACATCAGGACGGCAGAAAGCTTACACACCTTCCGGCGCAGACTGAAAACTCATCTCTTTCGACTCCACTTCGAGCGATAGAATTACTAACAAAGAACTGCTAACAGAGCACTTATATACTAATAAAGGACTGGCTTATCTAAAGCCAGTTGAGTAGCACTTGAAATGTTTGGCTCTATGAAACCTGATGTACTTTATGATTCTGTTTTCTTCAAGTTTGTATTTTGTTGGTCGAACGCACTTATTGTAAGTCGCTTTGGATAAAAGCGTCAGCTAAATGCAATGTAATGTAATGTAATTTTACCTTGCAGGGTTTCTTATATTTGACCTATTTGAATCCAATGTTTAAACTTAATGATGAATGTTTTGGGAACATTTAGTAGTTATTGTAGGGTTATATTAGTTTAAGGGTATTTGTGTTCATTTGTAGCTCTTAAGTGTTCCTGTATAATACATGTTTTTTTTCCAATTCTAGATGTTTTAGTAATATTTATTGCACAAATACCTTTTGTTTAGAGTCTGGGCCTCTATTCTGAAGCTTTGGGTAGTTTTTCGGGGTGTCCCATTTGACATATCTTCATTTTAAGCTGTTTGTAGATCAAATGAATTACATTGAAATAAAAGAAGGTGAAGGGACACTTTTTTTGAGAGTTGTCTCCATTTCAAAGCCCACACATGAACACAGTGTGTTGAGATCAACACACCTTCAGATTATGTATTTCTTTCCCTCAAACCCTGCCCTCGCACTCAAATAGTTGTGCCAATGTAGAGCCTCCTTAGTAATTCTAATGAATGTTCAATATTACTTATGAGAAATATTAAATCCTTGAAGAGTACTTCAAGGACTCCTGAACACCAATTAATTTCACACATGAGAGGCTGCTCATCCTCGGCCAATTAAAGTGATGGGACTGTAGGACATAATGACTATGACATAATCATAATCATAATCATAATCTCACACACACACACACACACACACACACACACACACACACACACACACACACACACACACACACACACACACACACACACACACACACACACACACACACACACACACACACACACACACACACACACACACACACACACACACACACACACACACACACACACACACACACACACACACACACACACACACACACACACACACACACACACACACACACACACACACACACACACACACACACACACACACACACACACACACACACACACACACACACACACACACACACACACCGTACCTGCATTAAAGGAGCATTCTTTGGTTTTGCTGAAACAGAAAACAGAAAAATCAGTTAAATGTTTCCAATAAAGATGAGCATAGCAGGGTTCTGGGTTTGGCTTTCATCCATAATGGGAACATGATGGGAACATGATGGGAGTACCAGTAAGTACATGTAACAATACACACAGAATATATCATCGTTTTTTTTTCAAAAGCTCCAAACACTTTGTTCCACAACATCAGGATACTACATGATGTATGGTTAGCTGCAACCCCTCACCACACGTCACACCACCAGACACTCAGGATGTCGGTGAGAGCTTCAGAGCACCGAGTCAGCAGAAACAGACCATGCATCACAGAATGGACACCTGGAGGTCAGCTCTTACCCCTGCACTTATTGTCTGAGAGGATGGACTCTGGAGGCAGGATTAAGCTTGGAAATAATGTTTCTATTAAGGGTACAGATGAAATAGAATGTTCTACATGCATCACACTCGTGAAAGCAACAGTACCATATTTCTGATTTGCTTTTTTAAATCAACATGTATCATTTCAATGTGAAAAGGTGTCATTAAAAGGTTTCTAGGGGTTGTTGTCCAAAATCAAAAGGGGGTCGACCATACAGTTTTACATTTTGTGTGTTTTTTGGGGGCAATTTTCAGGCTCTGTACTTCCAACAAACTCCTCCTACAGATTGAATCCGAGTCAGATATGGTCATAACCTTTTTACCTTCTTACTTTGAAGATCAAAAGTTATTAAAGGGGCCCTATTGTAATCATTGTAAGGTTCATGTTTGTATTTTATAAGGGGGGAGTGTGTGGGACAGAGACTACAGTATATGTATAGGGAACACAGGGATGTTAGCCTTTGCAGACCATTTACATGCACTAAAACCTTTAGAACACACTCAGGGAAAACCCCAGAAAGTATAATAGGGCCTGTTTAAATGATTTCTGTTACTTGGAACGCTCCTGCCACGGGGTGATAAAACAGGGAGTGGTTGTAACTTGAACGTTTGCTTTCCAAACTGCTCCAAATGTATTGTGCTGGATACAAATCCCAAGCTTGCTTTGTACAGATCCACATTGTGTCACAGTGCAGCACAGCACAGGCGAGACATCATGTCCACTCGTGAGTCCAGGCTCACACAGTTACGTTGGGCCAGTTCTCCCCAGGCTCGTTGATGTGCCAGGACCTGCTTATACATTTCATTTAGTCTCAACAGTCTTTGTTATTGGAAGAGATACAGAGCTGAAAACACAGCTCTGTATTCCTTTCATGAAAAGAGGAAATGGAAAACTAATGTGACTGTGAAGACGGTTTGATAAGAGTGTTTGATCGAGTCAGCCGACGCAAAGCAAACAGAGAAGCCTTATTATTCACAGTGTTATCAGCTGAACACACAGAGAATGCCAACCTGTGAGACAGAGGACGATCAAAGAGACGGAGAGAGAGAGTCCTGCTGTCCCCAAAGGTCATATAAAAAGGCTGAATGCACTTGTATCTAAACATTACAACAGTGAGTCAGCCACATTGCCAACATCCATATTTACAGCTGTCAATCAAAACCTGCAGCTGCGTCCTCAGCTGTTCCTGAATCAGCCGTCTGTCAGGACTGATCAGGACTGCCCGCTGAGCATTGCAGGATGCTGTCAACCAATCAGATCAGTTGTTGGAGCGCTGCCTCAGCTGACAGGTGGATATCTCCATGGCAACAGCAGTAAAAGTAAGGCTTGACTTATCAAGCCTTACTTTTAAGGGAAATGGAAGGCTTGTCTCTTGCTGCTCAGCAACAGGAGAGTCCGGGCGATGGGTTGGACTATCCTGAGTGTGTGGTGGAAATGCAAAGAGAAGAAGTGACGAAGCGGACTTAAGATGGTATAATAAGTCAACTTAGCAAATGTTTATCAAACTCAAACAGTGCCATTTAGGGAGCAACACGGAATGTAAACCTTTGCTTGTTAAAAAAACACTGAACACGACACCTTAAAACAACACAATGAACTGTGTGTTGCATTTGTCCCTGAGAAACGCCTCAGAGCACCGTCTCTGAGCCCGTCAGGTCTGAAGTGTTTTCCTAGAACTGTTGCTCTTTTACCGTAAAGTAGGTCTGCAACATGTGTTTCCATAACAAGGCACACGAGAGAAGAGAATAATGACGAGGCAGAGAAGATGAGGGCTTGCACTGTAAGTGTGTGTTTGAACACAAAGCATGTGGAGATCAGGAGACCGTCTCTGGGCAGCTGGAGGTGACCAGCCTGGGTGTCGGCTCTTCAAAGTCCCCATATAAAGTGTGTGTGTGTGTGTGTGTGTGTGTGTGTGTGTGTGTGTGTGTGTGTGGTCTGCTAGGAAGATGAGGCATGGCACAGTGCCAGCCTGTAGGAGTCTGTAATGAGTGCAGGGCATGCTGGGTAACTGGCAGCCGGACAGGGCAAATAACTGTGGATCTTAAACCCTCACGGCTGTAGTCCCAGAGACCAGATTTCCAGCGAGAGGGAATGCACAAACAGACCTCTCATTCCCACGCAGCGCTCAGTGTGTTGCCGGCATGTTCCGCCTGGCTGCACACAAACAACTGCTTTGTGTTAGAACCGATGAGCAGCGTAGGCCAAGAACGAAGTTAGCATCCCAAGGGCTCCGTCAACAGAAAGCACTGGGATCTTTAAATTTGTATTTTGGAATATTGTAGAAAATAAGATCTGTATCAAAACACACGTTTTTGATGATTCCACGTTTGTTCAGCAATATAATATTAACATGACTTTTATCGTTTTGAAGCATACCATTTTTTTGCCAGGAGTAAAAAGCTAACAGTAGGCTATAAACTGTATACCAGTGCTAAGCTAAAGGTGGCTAATGTTCGTCTTGATGATAAGGGAACCCACAATGCCAACTCATTTCTAGGTCTCATTCCTATACAACTCTACAGGGTTAGAAGCAGACCAGCAACTTGTAAATAATGATTTATGTATCTACAATTTGATCCCAGTTTGAGATGTTGAGTTGGTGGTTTATTATAGTATCCATGTAGAACTGCTTCTTGTCCGCATCTACTTACTGTACAGTCCTGAGATTGCAAGATGTGATGGCATCTGGAAAGCTAAAATGTTTGGATTTTTTTTTGGCTTTAACGCTCAGTTCCGATTTATTTCTCAGATGCGATTTGTTCAGCTTCCTACAATAGTTTTTTTCAGAATCAGATTTTAGTGGACCCTCACGTCCCTTAAAGGCGGGGTAGGTAAGTCTGAGAAACCGGCTCGAGATACACTTGTTGTTATATTCCATGGAATGCTCTTAACATCCGATAGCAATGAATATCTGAAGTGCTTTGACAACAAATACATAAAAAATTGTCATCTGTGGAAGCCGTAGTTCTGTAAAAAGCACGACCAATCATCTGAGCCGGCCCGGCTAAAGTAACTGGATGGCCTACCTGCCTGTCAGCCTTCCAACTGTGCACAAACTTATCTCGTGCACTCATTGGTCATGTGCGCGTTCCTGTGTGTTGGGGGAGGGGCTCTGTGAGGAAGGGGCAGATTTTTTCCGGCTGTGTATTTTCTAATTCTAGCGCACTCGAGCTGGTTTCTCCAAAATTACCCCACCTTTAACTTAGCTTCAAGATCAACAACAAACATTTGCTGTTGTAAAATAAATAAACATGTAGGCTATTAAAGTTAGAATATCATTTCAGGTTCATGCGCAGGGTGCAAGCGGGTGCAAGAGGGTGCAAGAGGGTGCTTTCGTGACCAGTGATAACGTGGATTAGAAAACAATAATTGAGGGGCCGTGTAGGCCAACATTCTAACTAACCTCGCACACACACTACTGAAATACTCTCACATTCACTAGTGAACACCTCACACACACACAACTGAAAATGAAACCTCACACATTAACTACTGAAAATTAAGTAAGTGTGTGAGGTTTCATTTTCAGTTGTGTGTGTGAGGTGTTCACTAGTGAATGTGAGAGTATTTCAATAGTGTGTGTGTGTGGTTAATTTTCAGTTGTGTGTGTGGTTAATTTTCAGTAGTATGTGCGTGCTGTTTAATTTTCAGTTGTGTGTGTGTGAGGTGTTCACCAGTGAACGTGAGAGTATTTCAGTAGTGTGTGTGCGAGGCCAGATGTTTTTAATCCTGACCATTCTTTCCATAAATGAACTTATATTTTGTCTTCAGTTACATGATATGATTACAAGATATTCCTCATCATTGTATCTTATTAGTAAAGTGCTTGGTCAGAGTACTGCAGATGGATATCGGTCATTAAAGTAGTGCAGGCGCAGAGAAGATGGATGTTGTGGTCTGACAGACGGGTCTTAGCCTCTGAAGTGTGCGAGCGGTGAAACGGTCACATGGTCTTCCATGTCCTGCTCCATTATGACTGAAGTGCTGCAGTGGTTAGGTTCATGGACACACACAAGAAATACACTGAGATACATAATCCCACATCGCACTAGACTGCTCCGCTCTCAAGTGACTGTGGCTTCAGACGTACGAGATAACAAGAGAAGGAAAGTGACAGATTCCATTTCACAACAAGGATGAATCCTTTTCAACATGATGCAGGTGTTTTTTTCAGAAACAGGGCAAACCTTTATTTGTTCTAGTTGTTGAATTGTGTTTACTTACAAATGTTGTTTGAAGTCCATAATTATAAAAATATGTTGTTTCCATTGTAAATGTAAAGTAACCTCATTATGGATCTACTTCTTCTGTCCGATTAAACAAAGTCATTAGAATAAGACTGCAAGGGGGAACATCTATTGCTCGTATCTTTGTACAACATAAACAAACTTACATTTAAAGGCATTTAAAGAAAAGCTAAACTGGTCATGTGGCTATCCCTGCTGCGAGTCATGCACACTGTCGCATGTTAACAGCAGGTCCAATCGATGCTATCGAGAGTTTCTGCAAGCTGGGCGGAATCAGTAAATCCGAGCCACGTCAGCTGCTGGTTGAGGCACCAGTGCTGCGGGGGGGTGTATACACACAGTTCCAAGCTGCTCTACAGGGTTAGGACATATATTACAATGTCTTTGAAGAACCTTACAATTAAGGTTGTGCAAAAGAGCACCACATGCAAATATTCTACATGTAATATGTATTATGTTCTCATCAGCTGTGATCAGCTCTTTCCCGTCTGCTGCCAGAATCAATTCGACGCAACAGAACCATCAGTGACAGAACTGCTGCGCACAGCGGGACCAGTCTTCTGTCCCTTCACATTTACTCATCCCACATTCTGCGTGTGTTCCATAACCTCACGCACATGTGACATGTCATTGAGTCCACCCTCATGAGACAAGAGAGCCATTAGGACACTTAACCCTATGCTGAAATAATCTGTGACATTTACTTTAGAAACAGGCACCACATCAACACTTATTTATGACATCTATTAAACTCAATGTTTAAGTTGAAGACATGTGGACCTGAGAGCTTTCTAAAAGAGTAGCACGTTCCGCAGCACATGCTCTCCATGTCCTGCTGCACTCTGACTGAAGCACTGCAGTGGTTAGGCTCATGGACACACGCCATCAGCTTCACAATCAATCTATGACCACGCCTCAACAGCATTGTGTCCATTTATCCTTTTGGTCCACAAACTCAACCAGCTCTCGTTTCTGTGGTATTCGTGTTACTAAGCTGCAGCCCCTCCCCACAGCCACACACGCACTGGAGCAAACTGTTCGCGTGACAACAGAGTTTCAGAAAGCAACACAACTTCCTTCAGGCTTTCGTGCAGCCACAGCCAAGTGACTACAGATGTTTTAGACTGAACAACAACCAACAACTTAAACTGTTAAAGCGTTTTAGAAACCAAACCACGCTGCGTTTCATTGTGCAATCTGTAATCTATTTAAGTAAAAGTTAAACATCCACCCAGCAGACTTTAAAAGTAGCTATGCATTTTTGAAGACTAAAACTGAACACTGACTTCCAGAAAACACATACTTGTACTTGTTTTAGTTCTATGAATAAGTAAGAACAGACATATGTTCTTCTCCTCAGCATATCCTCTCTGCCCCTACTCTGAATCTATCTGTTGTAAAGTCTTCATTTACCTCGTCGATCTCTTCATGGCTGCAGCTTCCCGTTACAGTAACAGTCAACAGAGGAGAGTCAGAGTGGTTCCTGTCCTGCTCAACAGCTCCAGCAACACACACTTCCTCCTTCTCTGAGCAAACTTTTAGCTCAGCCTGTCATCCAATCAGAACGCATTTCCTGACTGTGCAGACCCACCCCCTCTGCCTGGTGACCATCCCCCTTTCACCCAGAGCTGCTGGAAAGGTGATCCATCAGCAGAAACACAGAGAGGGAGAAGATGAAAAGAAGAAATGGAAGAAAAAAAAGAGGAAAGAGGAAAGCAAATGAGGAAAGGAGATATGACGCAGATGAAAAGGAAAGTGTGGATGTTGATTAGAGACAGAAAAGCAGAGGGAGGAGAAACACAACAAAATAAACAGGAAAAACAAAGTGGTCAAGAAAATGAAAAAACGATGAAAGAGTCCTTATTATGCTCTGTGGGGTTTCCCTCTCCTGTCGTGTGTGCTATAGGTTTGTGTGCATGTGAATGGTCTGCAAAGGCTAACATCCCTGTGGAGTTTCTCTCCCACACACCCCCCCCCCTGCCTGAAACACCTCCATTGGACTCCTTTGTTTACTTATGTTACAAAGTGACATCACTATGTTACACTCGTGCTTCTATTGGTTAGCGCTCCAACACATTGTACGTGATAGACTAAGGGGCGGGACATCTCTAAGCAGTTGACCAATAACAACAGAGCCGGCCAGCTAACCAATCAGAGCAGACTGGGCTCTGGTTTCAGACAGAGGGTGAAAAGAGGTGCTGCAGCACAGGCAGAGAACAACAAATAGCTTTTTGAACATTAAAGCATGCAGACATGTCCCAGTAGAGGCACTAGATAGTACATACAACCTGCACATGAGCAGAAGAGAGCGCCTTTAAGAAGTGAGACAAAGAAAAACATTGGAACAGGTGTGTGTGACATGACCAAAGATAAAGCCCCTCCGGGTCTGTTATTGTGGCCAGCCTAAGGCACACCTGTGCAATAATGTGTGAACAATATTTGAGAGAAATGGTTATTTTGTGTATATAGAAAATGTTTTAGATCTTTGAGTTCATCTCATGAGAAATGGGAGCAAAAACAAAAGTGTTGCATTTATATTTTTGTTCAGTGTACGTAACCATTTCACCAGGAGACTGTGCTCCAGTTCAAACACTGAGTAAGTGCATTGAACAAATCAATGACTGGATGTGTCAGAACTTTCTCTGATCAAACAAAGATAAAACTGAGGTAATGGTTTTTGGCAGAACATATAAAAGTTAGCGCTGAGCTTCTGTCTGCAATGTTCAAAACAACAGATGAAGCCAGAAATCTAGGTGTAGTCATGGACTCTGACCTGAGTCTCAACAGTCACATTAAAACAGTTACTAAATCAGCCTACTATCACCTAAAGAACATATCTAGGATTCAAATATTAACCCCACCATCTACCATCTCTGTAGGTCAACCAGGGTTTTTCAGTCTGGCCAGAGCCATACAATAGAATTATAATAGAGTTACGACATCTCCGTTCACTCCAATGGACCACTTTTTTTACAACAATGGCGGATCATGGAGCCCTCAATAGTTCCCCGGAAATTAGATTGCCTATAGCCTCTTTCGGCTCCCAAAGGGCTCTTCAGTTTACCACATATTATACCTTTTATAATTAAATCAAATGTAGCGCTGTTTTGACTAATGAATGATTTATATGTGTACACATATATCACTTGAATTATTCAATACATCCTTTGTACTGAAGTATTCAAAAGTAAAAATTACATGTTTAATATAAATGATTTGCTGTGGCCAAATGTTTTCAATGCATTTACAGACCCGTGTACCTCTCTGATCCCACCCAATGAATGCACTCTTGCTTGTAGAACCACGCTACACAAAGCAGATAGCAACACCTATAAAAACTCAAGCATAGACATTTAAAAAGGGGCTACTGGATCGACATTTTAAAATTATATTTAAAGAAAAGCCCCTGACAAAACAGCAGGGCTCTTTTTCAGTAACTATTAACTATAGAAAAAAAGACAGCAGCAGCTGACATCAAATCTTTGCTGAGCCTAAGGGTAATCATAAATAAATAACAGAGTGAAAATAAATATATTGCAATGCTCAAAACAGCAGCATCCAACCGTCTCTAATCCTTGGATATTACATGTCACTGCATGCATGCACGGAGCAGCTGTAGCACGGAGATCATCATCATCACCATCACCATCATCATCATTCTGTCTTGTATTACTTAACAAAAAAAAGCCGTTGGCGACCGACACATCACTACAGCATAATACAGGGTTCTAAACCTTTTCCAAAGTCAAATTCAAGCACTTTTCAAGGTGCATTTTCCAGCTTTTCAAGCATCTTACAGCTGTTGTAAATTACATATTTATATACACATACTCAAATTATTATTTCCCTACCTCACATATAATCAGATGTTCTTTATGCTATAAACAACCAAATGTGTGTTTCGTGATAGCATTCTACACGAGGATGAAAAATTAAAGAAAAGAAAACTAAGTTTAATATTTCAAAATTAGTGATCTGTACGTAGACTGGGCCTCCCATATAACCTGGCTGAGCCGATATACAGCAATCAGCCAAATAACTTTTCAATAAATTATTGATTACTATAGTCAGAGGTAAATGGTGTACTTTCCCTCCACTACATGTATTTAATACCTTTAGTTACTTCACAGATGAATGATGTGAAATATAATCAAGTGTTGAATCAGACTTTAGTTCCACCTGGAGTGAATCCACCAGCTACCCTGCAGTCTACAAAGTACTTCAGACTAGCTGCACCTTCACCAGCTACCCTGCAGTCTACAAAGTACTTCAGACTAGCTGCACCTTCACCAGCTACCCTGCAGTCTACAAAGTACTTCAGACTAGCTGCACCTTCACCAGCTACCCTGCAGTCTACAAAGTACTTCAGACTAGCTGCACCTTCACCAGCTACCCTGCAGTCTACAAAGTACTTCAGACTAGCTGCACCTTCACCAGCTACCCTGCAGTCTACAAAGTACTTCAGACTAGCTGCACCTTCACCAGCTACCCTGCAGTCTACAAAGTACTTCAGACTAGCTGCACCTTCACCAGCTACCCTGCAGTCTACAAAGTACTTCAGACTAGCTGCACCTTCACCAGCTTTGAGAACACTTTCATGATCAGTCATTATAAAACATATCAGATATATTATTCTGAAATGGACCAATCTGCACAACGACTACTTTTACTGTCTTTCACTTTTGATGAGAATACTTTCTACTTTCACTTGAGGACATTTTGAATGCAGGACTTTTACTGTGACAGAGTATTCCTACACTCTGGTACTTCTACTTTACTCAAGTACAAGATCTGAGTACTTGTACTTTTACTCAAGTACAATATCTGAGTACTTATTCCACCTCTGGTAGTGTATTAGTCTGAATTGTAGCCACAAAATCACGCAGAGCTGCATAAAAATAGACTCACAATGGTAACAAGTGGAAAATAATATCTACAAATGTGTCCAATGATTTCAGGTAATGTTGACTACTCAAGACACCCGACTTAGACATCTTCAAAGGAAGACTGTGTTCATACATGGGATTAAAGCAAAATGTAGTTTTACTTGTATAATACTTCAATTTTATATAAAAGACCGTTTGTTTTCATGTTTTCAAATAAACAAAGTCTTGGCTTTCAGAATATTAAACTTGTTTCGGCAAATTCAGATGATAAATACAACTTTGAAGCTTCGGCATAATTACAAGCAGAGAACGGACTAATGCAACGTCACAGCAGGCAGAACAGCAGCCGGTGTTTCTTGTGAGTGTTTCCCCGGTGCACAAACGCAAAAATACACACACACACATACACACACACACTCACACACTCGCGAGCTTCCCCCAGACCAGTAATACAAACGAAAATGTGTCTTCGGGTCAATGTGACTGATTTCGATAGAGCAAGTCACATTTGGTTTAGGCACGAAACATACTACCAGTAGAAATACATCGCTTTCAAAATCGCTCTGTGTCGAATCAATAGATTATATTTCGTGACTATAACACGAAATGCCGTTAGAGCTTCATCCTCTGAAGACCACAGGATGGCGTCTGTAACGCACATAACATATGTACGCTCCTATGAAATGGTTGTCCCCTGCAATTATTATTATCCCTCAATCGAGTTCGCTATTCAGCTCGCTAACGTTAGCTTAAACAAACGTAACATGCAACGTTAGCCTAATCTAAAATGCTCTACTACTACTATTAAAGGAAGCCTGCTAACTTGAAATGCAGTCATATTGTTTGGAAGATGTGCAATATTATTTATTTTAACTCACACATTCACACAGTTGGAGATGTATTGCCATCTTTCCTGCACTTCAGCCTGGATTACCACTCGAGAGCCTTACATTTCTACATATTTAAGTTGTATTATTTTAGGATCCTTGCACTAAGCTTTGATCGGTCGGCAGGTGGAGTTTGTACTCTATTTCATTTCTTATATAGAACATAACCTGTTTCAGAGCAGGTGACTTGTTCAGCATAAGTTACCAAGGAGATCTGCTCTGGTAGAAAGGGAAGTAACAGCGTAGGCGTGAAAAGCCAGATAACCCTGGAGAGACTTTACTAACCGCAGATCCTGCTTCTGCCTCTGTGTGAAATGTCACTGCTGTTTTCCTTTTCTAGTATTGCAGAGGCCAAGAGGGTATTTTAGATAACAGTGAATAATATACATGTACAGTATCCCACTGGAGGAGGCTGATGCGTTACCCTTTGCCTCCGGAGGAGCTGCTGGAGGAGGTGGTCCGACTCCGACTCTCCACCCCCATCTCTCTCCTCACCATAGTGAGGCGCTCGGTGGACATACTCTTCCTAAAGGAGACAATATTGTGTTTTAAAAACATATATTTACACTTCTTCTCCTCCTCTATTCAACCAAGATACACTCTGGTTTTGTGTACCTCTTGATGGACTGGAGCACCTCCTTCTTAGGAGAGGAGGGGGAGGAGAGGAGGCGCTTCTGCTGAACGTAGCCGTTATTCAGAGGTCTGGAGGGCAGAGCCTGCAGCAGCTGACGCACTGAAAGGAACACATTATGTTCATCAGCAAAACGGGAACTGAGAGACGATAATAATTCTGAATCTGAGACTTTGTGCTGTGTGTGAGGCCATGGTGACCCTGCACTGTGACCGATAGGACATGCAAAGTTCGGTTTTATTTTGTATTATCTTGATTAATGACACGTCATTCTGCGTTACTTGTTGCACTACATCACAATGCTTTGAATGCTTTTCGTATAGCCCTTTGAATGTGCTGTATAAATACATGTGCCTTGCAACAGTATGTGCAGTAAGACTTTAATTAGCGTTTGCTGCTTTCCAGATCCATGTCATGAAGGAGAATGTCTTGGCCATATTGATGATACTGATGAGAACATAGGTAGCGATGCTTCTGGGCGCTGGTACACTTTTGTCCGGTTACCTTTCTTACCCTTGGTGGTATGTGCTGTCGCTGTGGTGGGCAGGGGTCTCCTCCCAGCAGCGTGGCCCCCCGGCAGCTGACCCAGGCTCTGCTCCTCACAGCAGCCCAGCCTGCGCAGGGCGTCGGCCAGAGCGGCCTTCAGCAGCTGGATCTCGTCCTCCTGCAGCTGCAGCTTCTGCTCCAGGTGGGACACCCGGTCCTCCATGTCCAGGTTACTGCCCGCCGACACC
The DNA here is from genome assembly GCF_902827115.2 of Pseudochaenichthys georgianus. Classification (NCBI taxonomy): domain Eukaryota; kingdom Metazoa; phylum Chordata; class Actinopteri; order Perciformes; family Channichthyidae; genus Pseudochaenichthys; species Pseudochaenichthys georgianus. Next base: position 3,257,187 of record NC_047515.1, read on the forward strand.
GTGTCATCTGGACCGGAGGAGAGAGGGTTTCATTTAGATTCCACTTACAGAGACTAGCAGCAACAAGGCAGCCTTCAATGGGTCCCGATTGGCAGGAGTGCTAATTATTGTACTCCTGTTTATTATAAAAGTGTATAACAACTATGAAGTGCTTGTGTCAAGTATTTAACAGACTGGGTTTTATTTTGATATTATATAAGATATACTAAATGAATATGCCATGCCCCTTTAAACAACGCAATAGAAAGATGAACAAATAAAAGGAGAGGACAAACACTTGATTTGATCCAGTGCTGAAAATAAGCACTGGTAGTAAGTGGCTACAACACGAAGATTAGCAACTAGAGTGTATAAGAGAAACAAAGACATTAAGAAGCTGTGTGTGCATCAGAGGGAGTGTACACAAGAATAAGAGGAGATAATGTATAAGAACCATGAGTGACTGGATATTTGAACAGTTGGACTATCTATAGTTTATAGATATAAACACAAGCAGCTAGGGGTGTAACGGTTCGGTTCGTACCTCGGTTTGGAGGTCATGGTTCGGTACAACAACAAAAAAGCAAAAAAAAGTCCCAAATGCATAATTCCAGGTTTGTTGTTATTTATGTTTGAACAGTAGTGCAAGTTTCAGTTTAAAAATAAAGAACTCTGACATTTTGAATAATTAACTGTATTAAACAGTTAAAAACAAACCATACACAGTCCCACACACACTCAGGTGGCCATATTATCTATAATGGCTGATGTCAAACAAAAAGGTTTCATCAAGCTGTAAAACTAAAAAGAATGTCTTGATAATCATAAATAATAAGAAAGTGTTTCAAGAGCGCAAAGTCGTTGAAAAACATATGCCAAAAGCTTCCGTTATTTATTTTGGTCTCTCGGCTCTCATGTCTATTGGCTTCTTAAAAACAGCGGGGATCAGCTGTTGAACTGCTGTTGTCTTTTGCCGGGCTCCGGTGATTGGCAAATCTGGGTGATGCCTTCTGACATGATTTAGCATGTTTGGCGTGTGTTACCATTAGCATACCGCACCGCTATCGAACAACGCCGACACACCGTCCTCGTCCGATCCACCACTCGCACACCTCATCGTTGTTGTAGTCCACAGGGAACCCGAAATGTTCCCCCACAGCTGATTTAAAAGAAGCAGGTGGGTTCTAGCTCCTGAGTGTTATCTGAACTCACCATACTAACTTTTCTTCTTCTTGTATTTTGTTGTTTTGTTGTTGTGTTTCTTCTTGTTCTTCATTTGTTGTTTAAGGGCGGCTGGCAAACAGCTTTTAGGCGCAATACCGCCCCCTGGATTATATATAGTGTAGTGGATGCTGCCCTGAATGACACTTTTTTTCCCAGTCTAAAAAAAAAGGCGTATTCGCCATGTGACTGCATGTGCCGAACCGTGACGTCCGAACCATGACGGTACGGGACGAATACGGATACCGTTACACCCCTACAAGCAGCTGTTTAGGTGCAGTGTTAGATATCTCCTGCTGCTGCTGCTGCTGCTTTGTGAATCAATGGTTTAGAGTTTCCCAAGAGCATGAGAGAATACAGGACACTTGGTTTGAATCATTCAGACCCCATGTGCATGTGTGACTCAGACAGGACAAGGACACCAGAGAGCAGGTTGTGGTGGGTTTGTCCGAAGAGACAGAGTGTTGTCCTCTTCATTACAATCTGACACATGAAGAAGTATAGGTGCCCTGTCGTGTTCTCAACCATCAAAGGTTCAAGGTTTTATTGTCAAACGCACGTTGTGTAGTTTTAGTATCAATGTTTTGATTGGTAGATTCAGATTGTGTTTGGATGTTTGCATCAGCGTTCCAGTGCATAGGACAGTCATGGAACTGTGAGGAGAACAATAAAGATGTTGTAAACATGTAAAGCAGATTTTATTTGAAAGTTTGGTTTTGCTAATGCTTTAGGTTGGGGAAAGGAATGTCTACATGTGTATACTTGAACTGAAAGTAGAAGTCTTTGTCCAACATTTCCATTTAACCAATACTTTAGTCGGCCTGAACATCTAATAGCCTCAGCTGTACCTCTTGTTTAGTGCTTAACACTAGAACCGCCAACGGGTACATTTTACCCGCAGCTGTTTTTTTATTGTATGTAACTTTTTTTCAATAAAATATTAACGTCTCCCAGTCCGTGACTTTTCCTGAAAGTGTGTTATGTAACACCCTGTGTTGTTAAAAATGGTCAATATGAAGTCAGATTGAAAAAATCGCCCAAAAAAAAAAATGGATATTTATACCTATTTCCGCCAGCGGGAAATATTTACCTCATAGAAATGCAGCGCTCCTCGCGCTATTGATTTTGCGATCAAAATGATCAAAATACTACGGAGGGAAGATATTTATCATCTGAATTTGCCGAAACAAGTTTAATATTCTGAAAGCCAAGACTTTGTTTAATTTAAATCAGATGAAAACAAACTGTAACGGACCCTGCCGTGTTATCTATGATTACTTTACTCTTACGTTCATAATTTCAGCCGGAGGGGGGGGGGGGCGGCGCTGCTGGAAGAGCAGATTGCGAGTGAGAGGTGCCTGTCTTCGTCCCTTTACAAGCTTCAAAAATGTATTTATCGTGTGATTTTGGAAATAAAAGTTTCATATTCTGAAAGCCAAGACTTTGTTTGTTTAAAATCAAACAAAACACCCGAACCCTGAAAAAAATAGTTGTTTACGTAAATCCACGTTTACTCTGAAATGAGCCGTTGCGACTTCCGACTGATTTTGATAGAGCGGGTCACATAATATGAAAAGCTGAGAGTCCACAGATTATATTGGTATACATGTCATCCCTGTGCGATCAAAACTCACCGTTCTGTATGGTACATTGTACCTTGGAAATCAATAGCGGGTAAACTTTACCCGTTGGCGGATATAGGTATACAGCGACCTCTGGCGGTTCTAGTGTTAATAGCAAATATGTGCATGCTAAACTAAAAGGGAGATGGATGTATAAAGAGAACTGGACAGTGTTGGAGGCAGGGCCCTTTCGTTCCTATGAAAGTTGCTCAGTGGGACTTGAAGCCAAAATGGCTCTCAAGTACAGAAATACCCAGATCTTAAGGGGGTCTGGGCCCATAGAGCGTGTGCATGTGCCTTTACTTTAGTCAGAGCTCCAATCAGTGGGTGTTTCTCAATGTCGAGTACGCTTGCTTGGTAGCACATGTCTTCGGAGTCACTTCCTTCAGAAGCGAGGCAAGAATCCTTCCTGGCATTCGGAAAACAAAGAGTGGAACAGGCTAGCAAGTGTGCGTCATATGAGAGTCTTACATTTTCCGCCACAGATTTGGGGAAATTGGTCCGTGCGCAAAGCATTGTGGGGATTTAAAGACCGCGGAGTCTACACATGTGCAGCCTCGAAATGTCTCGCTACGAAGTACGCCGGGCTCGGTAGAATTCCAAGTATGCTGGACATTGGAACAGTCCTTCGGTGGCACTCCATGACGTAGTATGCTTGAAATAGTGGCTCTGGAGCAGCTTTCTTCGACATTCAGAAACACCCAGTTACTTCACAGCAGCCTCCTGTCTGGTCTCAGCTCAGTCAAATCAATGGAGAGGGAAATGAACCCTGGATTTGAATATCAGCGCACTTTTAGAATCTAATAATTTAAATAAAATATATTAAAGTGTTTGTTCTAGAGTTGATTTACATTTTGAAAAAAATATCAAAATATTTAAAAAGGTCTGTTTTTCAATATAAGTCAAAGGTATTTATAAATGATAGTAGTTTTGGGCCCAATGACGTCACGACACTGACGTTGCAGTAACACCAGTTGGCCACTACCAACATTTGCTTCAATGCCCAGCTCACTTCCTGGTATGTTCGTGTGAACATGGTAAAGATGAAACCTTCTAAACATCAACGTGTTAGCATTTAGGTCAGACACTTGCTGAAGTACAACTTGGCTGCAGACACTGCTCATCACTGCTGCTGAGTCCCGGCCCCTCACATCCCTCCATCCTCTTCTTTATTCCTCTTCCTGAACTCTTTCCAGCCTAATCTTCCAGCACCCTCACACCCACCATGATAACATCATCAGTGTGTTGGAGGCAAACTGCCCAGTGCAGATTATGAATCTGTGGCCCACGTCTACAGATTACAGCCAGCATGTTTCTGGGTCCACTTTTCATCCATCCTAAATTGTAAATCCTGACCCCTCTCTGTCAACAGTCAGCTCTGTCACAAATGTGTCCTCACAGATTATCATTAAAGAAAGAGACATGTTACTTACTAAGAAAAAGTTATGTTCAATCAGTCAAATGTTAACAGCAATGCTTGAATATACTGCATGTACTCCTCTTCACAATGTAGTCTTTATTTAAAAGCCTAATGTGTCAGAGGTTTCTGTTGCAAACATGTTCAACAACAACATGTGCAAACCAGCTTTTTCAGAAGTGTTTCTTTCCACATAGAATGTAACCAGTACTATTTAAGAACATAACTGACAGTTAGCCATAACATAGCTACTGTATTTCAGTATCAGACTTCCAAATCAGTGAAGACTTTAGTTAGTCCAATGTGCTGTATCAGGAAGGCCAAGCCATAGAATAGAATGGGAGGGATGAAACCCTCTTTAAAGGTCACACATGCAGAGCACACAGCACACACAGTGACATGTGTTCTCTGCTTTGAACCCATCCTATAGTAGGAGCAGTGGGCAGCTATTGCACAGCGCCCGGGGAGCAATGGGAGTGGGGGGAGAAGGGGGATGTCCGGTGCCTTGCTCAAGGGCACCACGGCAGGGCAGGAGGTGAACTGGGAGCTCTCCAAGTAACAGTCCACACTCCATATTTACCCTACTGACTGAGCCACTGCCGGACATAAGAGTGGTGCAAGTCCTAAGTCCTAAAACCCAGAAATGATTTAACATTTTAGGGCTACCTCGTTTCGTGGTCAAACATTGTGTTGATGGGTTTTTGGTTAGAACCCAACATAGTGTGGTATATACAAGTGTTTCACGTTTTGTAAAAGGTGGTGTTAATATGTGGAGATGATGCTGCCGTAGCTCGTGTGTAAGTTTACCATACACGGGTTTTTCTGCAATATTCCAAAATCCAAGGGAAACTTGCAAAACTGACTTCTGGGTTGGCCAACACACATACATCATCCATGCACCACTATATAGCTAAAAACATCTCAAATTAGAAAACGTTTATTTCTCTCAATGCCTGCTTGAAAAATAAAACCGAACAAGCTTACAAACAAAAGGCCAAACAAACAGCATTACAACAGTATTTTATAACGGGGTCTATGCAGGAATCCTGAAGTCAGATGTAAGACTTTTTAAGACCCTTTCCATACATTTTAAGACCTCATCCCCACTTTGAGTTTTCACCGGTTGCCTTGGCGACACACTTTACCTCACATTGACTATATACAGTATTGATTGTCCTTCCTCCTTATCTTCCAACCATTTGGACGAACACTTGCGTTTCCCCATAACGATGTTGCTTAGCAACCGGCGTAAACGGACCTGCTATCAAGCAGTGAGCGTGCGATGTCCTGTTCAGATGACGTCAAACCCAACGGGATGCCATAAATAAACTCCACAGAATCACACTACACACCTACGCCATGATTACATTCAGGCAGACTGTAGAACACAACCTCTTTGGACCATTTATATACTTATTGGAAACAAGCTACAAAATGTAATACCTTGGAAAATGCCCTTTAATACTTTTTAATAGCCTTAATTTTCGCTAAATTGATTGATCAACTTTTAATACTTTTTAAGACCCCGCGGACCCCCTGTATAAAGTGATTGTATAAGCCACACTGCTTTAGCACAAGTTGATACATCGCTCCCAGCATGCATCAGTTCAGCCCTGTAAACCCGGACACAGAGAGTACTGTTACAGTGACTGTATCACATCGTGCAGTCAAATGAGCCGGGCCACAGGGCAACGAGCTTCAGATGTACATACAGGAAGGAAGCCAGAGGAGCTCTGCATGCAGACGGCAGCATATCATCACTCTACCTCTACCTTCGTCACCGTTCTTACACTAATGACATTAACATTGTGTTGAAAAATTATTTATTATAACAAATAAATAAAAAGTATTGCATTTATTTGTCTGGGACCATGAACTAAAAATATTAGGTAAGAGAAGATGAGATGAATCTATCCGGTTTAAACTCAAATATATTTCTTCCAACAGTCAATAAAACAGTATAAATAGAAGAAAATTACATTTGAAAATGCATACTTACATTTGACATGAAATAACAAAAGCTCATTTCCATTTCAAGTTTTTAATCCTATGAATATATCCCTCTCCTCTGTCATCATCCTGTTGGACCTGTCTGCTGCATTCGACACGGTGAACCATCAGATCCTCCTTCGCACTCTACAAGAACTTGGAGTTTCAGGCTCTGCACTTTCCCTCCTCACCTCATACCTCAAAGACCGTACCTACAGGGTAACTTAGAGAGGATCCGAGTCCGACCCTTGTCAATTAACTACAGGGGTCCCTCAGGGCTCTGTTCTTGGTCCCCTCCTCTTCTCCCTGTACACAAACTCGCTCGGATCTGTCATTAGCCCGCATGGTTTTTCATACCACTGCTACGCTGACGACACCCAATTAATTCTGTCCTTTCCCCGCTCAGAGACCCAGGTCGTCGCACGCATCTCTGCTTGTTTAGCTGACATCTCTCAGTGGATGTCCGCTCATCATCTCAAGCTCAACCTTGACAAAACTGAAGTGCTTTTCCTTCCGGGAAAAGATTGTCCCACTCTTGACCTGACTATCAACATCGGCACCTCTGTTGTCTCCCCGACCCTGACTGCAAGGAATCTGGGTGTGATCCTAGATAACAAGTGTCCTTCACTGCAAACATCGCTGCTACAACCCGTTGCTGCAGATACACGCTTTACAACATCAGGAGGATACGTCCCCAGCTGACCCAGAAAGCGACCCAGCTTCTGGTCCAGGTTTTCGTCACCTCACGCCTAGACTACTGCAACTCCCTCCTGGCTGGTCTACCTGCATGTGCCATCCGACCTCTGCAGCTCATCCAGAATGCAGCGGCTCGTCTGGTGTTCAACCTTCCTAAATTTTCCCACACCACGCCGCTCCTCCGCTCCCTTCATTGGCTTCCAGTAACTGCTAGAATTCACTTCAAGACACTGGTACTTGCGTACCATGCTGCGAATGGATCTGGCCCTTCCTACATCCAGGACATGGTTAAACTGTACACCCCAGCACGTGCACTCCGCTCTGCATCAACCAAACGGCTCGCTGCGAGGGGGACCCAAGTTCCCATCAGCAAAAACACGTGGGTTTGCTATCCTGGCTCCAAAATGGTGGAATGAGCTCCCCATTGACATCAGGACAGCAGAAAGCTTACACACCTTCCGGCGCAGACTGAAAACTCATCTCTTTCGACTCCACTTCGAGCGATAGAACTATTAACAAAGAACTGCTAACAGAGCACTTATATACTAATAAAGGACTGGCTTATCTATAGCCAGTTGAGGAGCACTTGAAATACTTGGCTCTATGAAACCTGATGTACTTTATGATTCCGTTTTCTTCAAGGTTGTGTCTTCCTGGTCGAATGTACTTATTGTAAGTCGCTTTGGATAAAAGCGTCAGCTAAATGCAATGTAATGAATATATTGAATAGTAAAACAATACAAATGAAGTCCTTTCTAAGCTTCTGAAGGTTGATAACACACAAATAGAAACTTGACTTCCTCCTAATGCATGATATGTATTGAAGTCAATGGAGAGAGAAAGATTATCTTTGGATCCCGTTTGAATTGTGCCACGAATTACACATATGATGTTTGTCGATCTAAGAGATCATTTTGCAAGTCAAAAAAAAAAAAATTGTCGTAAAACTGTGAAGTTACACTTTTGTTTGTGTGAAGCGCTGAATGAACTACATCTCTGGTCTTGCACACGTCACCAACACCAAGATGGCCGTCACGTTGGCACATTTCACCTCTTTCTTTGAGAATGAGGTGAAAAGTATTAAAAGAGGTGAAAATCACTACAAGTCTGGGCATGTTGAGAGCGCATTTAGTTTAATAGTATCTTTCTTTAAATGTAACTAAACATGTCAAATGTTGTAAACTAAAGAGAAAAGGACAGAGAGAAAAGTGTTGCATCGCAAGCAGGAAGAGAAACAGAGAGCAAAGAGAGATCAGCCGGGTTCACCTTCATCTCCTCCCCTGTCAGGACACCTGTTCAAAGAATGCTGCAGAGCCGGCTACTTTCCAATGTGCCCTTGAATCACACACACGCACACACACGTCACGCACACGTCACGCACACACTTTACATTTTAAAAGCCAACTTCCCCCTCCATCCCAGCACACACACGTTACTGTACAGTGTTACTTAAAACCAAGCTGCCATGAGGCTGACACACATGCTGCTAACAGGAAACACTCCACAGAGAGGAAGAAGGGACGTGGACAAGTGATAGAGAAGGATGGAGAGGAGGAAGAAGGAAAGAGATGGAAAGATATGCAGTGGGTGTGTTTGTTTTTCTATCCTGTTGGGGTCCAAAACCTGACATTTCACTTGTGCTGTGGGGACCATTTGGAGTGTGTGTGTGTGTGTGTGTGTGTGTGTGTGTGTGTGTGTGTGTGTGTGTGTGTGTGTGTGTGTGTGTGTGTGTGTGTGTGTGTGTGTGTGTGATGCTGCCAGAGACAGAGAGATGGACAATGGGAGGTCGGGCGCAGGGCATTAGGAAGACTGAAGGCTTCTGAAATATTCATGGTGCAGTGGAGTAATGGTGAAGGTGGAGCTGCTTCGCCTACCTGCCATGGTGCCACGCTAAGTGCCTGGTCCCTCCTCCTCCTGTCAATCAACCAGCAGGCCGGTCCACAGCAAACACTCCACTTGCTCCCACTCTTCGTCCCCTAGAGGCTTTCTGTACTCCCTCCCCTCTCCGTCTCCATCAGTGCTCCACCACTCTGTCTCTCTCACACACACACCACTTTCCTCCTCTCACCCTGGACCCCTCCCTCTTTCTCTCTTCTCCTCCTTCACTTCCATCATTCCTCCTCCTCTCTGGCTATAGGCAGGGAGGACACAGGCAAAAGGGGTGGAGCCTGGCTCAGGGCCACACACACACACACACACACACACACACACACACACACACACACACACACACACACACACACACACACACACACACACACACACACACACACACACACACACACACACACACACACACACACACACACACACACACACACACACACACACACACACACACACACACACACACACACACACACACACACACACACACACACACACACACACACACACACACACACACACACACACACAGATGCTGCAGAGCCGGCCTCTGGATCAATGACAACATTCGATTGCAACACAACCTTTGCGTTCTTCAGAATAATGATATTCTGGTCCTAAATAACAGGCTCTGTTGGAATCATTCTTTATGAGACTACAACTAATAAGTATAGATATTCCACTCTGTTGTCTGTGTATCAAACCCTGATATCTTCTTCCTTTATGCCGTAGATGCCCAAATCCTTGATAAAAGCATCAGGCAGCCACACTGTCGCACTGGGAGACATCAACACACACTGTTCATAACTAACCCACCTCCTGCTGCCACACACACATCCAATGCACTATTTACTCAGATGTGATGATTTTTGCCAACAGAACTTCATCGACGTGAACCGCTTACTGAGTGCAACGTGCTGTGACTGATAGCGACTGATGCTAACACTGCATACACCGCCCCCATCATTTCATGTCCATCTACAGCTGAATGGACACGTTGTACTCTGCGCCACAGCATGCACCTGGAGTCGACTATGCTACACTTCACACTGATGTCCTGCGGTCATCACACTCCCTGTACATGTTCATGTTCAGAGTACAGAGTTCAGCCCTCAAACCAAGCTGAATCATAGCATAGGATTAGAATAAACTGATTACACCCTCCTAGCCCAAAGTAATTCTGGATGAGCACTTCTGAGAAACACTATCCTGCTGCTGACTGAATGACATGTGAGAGTGAAGCTACTGAGAGAAAGCTGGATGCACCAACAACAGCGCAGAAATCCTGCGGGCTCTGAACACAACAGGTCTGAGGTTTCCTGACGTGTCCCTCTTCCTGCCGCCACGTGGGGGTGCTGTTGGGTCATTTGCGCAGTGCAGATGGAAGTGACTGAAAGCACTTGAGCCTGGTTTCACACACAGGTCGATGTGCTGGGACAATCACATCATCAAATGGTGCAAGGTCGTCTTCTGAGGCTCTGTACTTCTTTTGTGAAAATATAAAGTATGATATTTTTTCACCAGGATGTGGAAATGAATGCCAGAATGTTTAAAGCAGGTGATTTAACAGTATCAGGGTTCATACACTTTTTCACCAATGATTTTCAATGACTTTTCCATGACTTCTCAATGACCTTTACCTCATTTTTCATGACCAAAAAAAAATTCCCACTGAAAATGGTTTATTTGAACATGGAACAGGAAAATAAGGTCTGCATATGAAACATGTAGTGCCTATCTAAAACAAATCAAATAGTAGGCTTACTAGCTTCTACACGCTAAAGCAACTGTAGTCAGGGAGGCAAAGTCATCAGGTATGAAAAAGGTGGCAAGGACCCGACCCCTGACCCCCTGAAAGCAGCAGTGTCAATAATAACAGAAAAGCCAAAGAGTCACATCTAATAGAAATATATAAAAGCATTTATTTTAATTGCGTAGCAGTCAGTTTATAATTCTGGCAGCACTGTTGAGCATTTTGAAAATGTATTTTCATGCCTCTGTGCAAGGCTTAGTCTTTCTATCTTTATAGCCACTGGTGTAACGTAACTAAGTTCATAAACTCAACAAGTACTATACGTGGGTAAAATGTTGACATACTTGTACTTTATTTAAGTATTTCAATGTTTTGCTACTTTGTACTTCTACTCCTCTACAGTTCAGAGGTACATGGTCTACTTCCACTCCTCTACAGATCAGAGGTACATGGTGTACTTCTACTCCTCTACAGTTCAGAGGAACATGGTGTACTTCTACTCCACTACAGTTCAGAGGTACATGGTGTACTTCTACTCCTCTACATGTATTTAATACCTTTAGTTACTTCACAGATGTGGATGAATGATGTGAAATATAATCAAGTGTTAAATCAGACTTTAGTTCGACCTGGAGTAAATCCACCAGCTACCCTGCAGTCTACAAAGTACTTCAGACTAGCTGCACCTTCACCAGCTTTGAGAACACTTTCATGATCAATCATTATAAAACATATCATATATATTATTCTGAAATGGACCAATCTGCACAACGACTACTTTTACTGTCGCTACTTTCACTATATTTTGATGATAATACTTTTGTACTTTTACTTGAGTAACATTTTGAATGCAGGACTTTTACTGTATCAGAGTATTCCTACACTCTGGTACTTCTACTTTTACTCAAGTACAAGATCTGAGTAGTTCTACTTTTACTACAAGATCAGAGTACTTCCACTTCTACTAAAGTACAAGATCTGAGTACTTCTACTCGAGTACAATATCTGAGTACTTCTACTTTAACTCAAGTACACGATCTGAGTACTTCTACTTTTACTCAAGTACAATACCTGAGTACTTCTACTTTTACTCAAGTAAAAGACCTGAGTACTTCTACTTTTACTCAAGTAAAAGACCTGAGTACTTCTACTTTTACTCTAGCACAATATCTATACTTATACCACCTCCGTTTATAGCCTATGAAAAAAAACTATTAGAAAACGAAGGCTAAAGCTAACGTTAGCAGATAGTGACAATGTATGCTAGCTAGCTAGCTCAACAATTCCTTAATGATATTGTGACAGAAAAACATTTCAGTTCACATCACGCTCTGCCGCTCTGCTCTGAACACCTGCACGGCCCGTTCTAACAGCTGTTCACCAGCGGTGCAGTCTGTGCTAGTGATGGCAGTTTGACACTGAAGCTTCGAACGGAGCTTCAACCCTGGACTTCCCATTTCATAGAAGCAGTGCTTCAAAGCTTGCTTCAAATCACGTGACATGTGACGTCCGAAGCAGCAACTGCTTCAAATCACGTGACGTCCGAACCAGCAACTGCTTCATTTCCTGAATGAATCACTTGACTGGTTCACGGTCCATTCACGCGATTCAATGCACTGCCTCGTCTCGATTCTGACAGGTGACAGGTTGAAACAGTTTCAAATTTGAGTGCTTCACTTTATAACCGTTCTAAACAATGCGCAATGTGTGGGTTGTTGAGTTGTTGTTGGCATTGCATTTGAATTGGATCATTAAAGAGCAAGCCAGGAAGAAAGATAGGTCGTTATGGCTCGTGAAACACTTCAAAATGTGGAGAAGCTGTGAACAAAAAGAAAATGAGTAATATAAAAACACTTCAATGGTCTAAGGAATAGATAGCCCAGTGGATAGAGCCGGTGGCCAGGATGCAGCGATGTCCTCCGCGCAGCTGGTTCAAAGCCCGGAATAGTTACACTTTTAATCTTTGCTTTTCAACTTTAATACTTTAATGACTGATAAAAGGCCCTCTTCGCCCAAAAACATGTCTAGCACTCTCTAGTCTCTTCTCAATAACCCAATACACACAAATATCAATCTTTAATTGCAAATAGAACATGATATTCAGTCTTAGTGTGTGTGTGCATCGAATATTTTTCAAGGCACAGATACGTTAAACCCACTGCAGCCTTGCACTTCGCCAGGAGAGGTCGCTGTAACTGAAGCTTCGATAAATTAACCTATTTCCGACACAATTGTCCAAGTGGTTCGACGCTTCATTCAAAGCTTCATTTTGCCATCACTAGTCTGTGCCACAGTGACTCCGCACAGTTAACGAATGCACCGTAGCTGATGTAGCTAATACCGGAGCAGCAGAGTTCAACCGACAGGCAGGAAGACTCGAGCACACAGCTCGCGCTTCATATATTAAAAAATAACACCATGCGCGTCATGATGGCACATAACATTAGATCAAATGTAAATTATATTTGACGCAACATTAGTTACATTTCCATGACTTTTCCAAAACTTTGGGAAAACATCGTTTTCCATAACTTTTCCAGGGCCTGGAATTTGCATTTTGAATTTCCATGACTTTTCCAGGTTTTCAATGACCGTACGAACCCTGCAGTATGTTGGTGTTGAGTTAACATGAGGAGTTACACTAATGCTTAATGGTTTAAGGGCTATAAGTATATGTCAAAATAATGTGTTCCATAATTTATTTGAACAGAGTTAATTTCTTAAATAAATTGGAGATTTTTTAAATGTGTGTTATAGAGTTAGGCAGTTAATTTGCATTTAAAAGCTTCAGGCACAGCATCAGTCAGATCCAAACACTTCAGAGACATGTTCTGTGTTTATCCCAGACCTATAATATACTGTTGAAAGGAGTATAATAGGGGGCCTTTAAAAGAAGACGAACAAAGGAAAGAAGTTGTGCGATGTGCCCTCCAGCTTTTCAAGTTCAGGCATTGAGAGAAAGCCAACAAAGCCAGGACACGCAATAGTGTTGTTGGAGTTGATCTAAGCAGCATCATTTAGATCAGTGTTTCTCAAACTTTTTCATACCAAGGACCACTTAACCAATATAAAAACACTCGCGGACCACCTAACTCCACAAATATCCAAAACACATCGTTTTTTACAAATTGCCTGAAAATTGTACAAACAAGTGGCAACATGTGTGACGAAGGTGTTGCGCTGGGCTATATCATGCAATCAAAAGTGAAACTTAAGCTCGTTCCATTGCGGAGATATTCCCGCGAGAGTGCGAAAAACTTAAAAGGAATGGTATGCTCATGACACTCATTTTTAAATAATTATCATCCGATAAAACAGACCAGTCTCTGCCAGTCTCTCTTTTTTTTTTTTTAATCCGATGACATTATCAGTGATTTTAAACTGATTATATACCGAAATAACATCAACACTGTGGGCGCCGCCATTTTCCGGACGTGACGTAAACCATGCGTTTGGTTTTCGAAGACACGTTGATCTCCATGTTATTTACTGTAGTTTCTCTCTTCAAATATGCCTCACTGTATCGCGAAATATTGCCACAATTCTGATAGGAACAATCCACGGAATGCTCGGTTCCATCTGTTGCCAAAAGGTAAGCGTAAGAAGTACATTCGGAGGCAGTGGCTAGCGAAATGTGGCCGGCCCGAACCGAGAGATTCACAGGCTCATGTATGCAGCGAACATTTCAAATTTCCGGACGACTACTCTGAGAGTATGATAAAACATAACATGGGATTTATGGAACAACCATTACTTAATGGAGATGCAGTACCATCGGTCTTTCTGGTGTCATCACCGACCAGGACACCAGTTCGGCCAGTTGAGAAATCGCCCTCTGCAAGTGTGAAGCGACGGAGGAGCAGAAGTAGTGCTCGGAGTAAGAATAAGGTATGTTATAGCGCATTTCCATTGCAGCGGCTAGCCCCGTTTTAACGTCCAGGCCAGGACAGTTTTTGGTGGCCTTTCCATATAGCGTAGTACCGACTAGTGTGTATTTCCCCCCAGTTTTTTCCGGCCCCATAAAATCGTGATTCTATGGCCAGGGACAACGAAGCTGAGTATGCTAAACTAGAGAGGGAATCGCTAGCAAGGGTGGTACTACATGCATACATATAGTATCTTATATCATCTTCCTATTATACACTAGGGGTGTAACGGTACACGTACCCGTACCGAAATTATTCGGTACGGGCCCTTCGGTTCGGTACACGTGTGTACCGAAGTGTACCGAACGAATATAACGTTAAACGTAAAAAATTGAGAACGTGAACAACTTCTTGGAAGTAATCTCAGGTGCTGCTTCGCAGCATTCAGAGTAATTTCCTCACATTGGGCTCATCGCGTCAGAGCAAGTCATTCCATTGGATGAGAGGGCATGCTATGAGAGCTGGTCAGAGGGATGCGTTCAAATTTAGTCAGTAATTTGAGGAACTGTCGAAAATTAATGGCGAACGCAGATAAAGTTGAGCTCGAAAATCCTCCAGCATCATTGAGGTCTCCGGTTGGGGAACATTTTGGTTTCGCAGTTACATACAAGGATGACGGACAAAGACAGGTGGACCGAACCAAAGCTGTTTGTCGGCATTGTTCAACTAACATTGGTTACGCGGCTGGCAATACATCAAACTTGCACACTCATTTGAAAAGGCATCACCCGAACGTGAATATCACCGGTACCAAAAGAAAAAAGACTGAAGTGCAAACCCAACTCCCACTAGCATTTAGCCTCCACCACTCGCAAAAACTTCAGACCGAGCCAAAGCTATTACAAACGCCAAATATCCTTATGTTGCCATGTTAGCAAAGCGCTACCTGGCTGTATCTGCTACCTCTGTCCCTAGCGAGAGGGTGTTCTCCACAGCAGGAGACATTGCTAGTGCCAGCAGATCTGCCCTTTCGGCAAGCAATGTGGACAAGTTCATCTTTCTTTAAACAACATGAAAATACAATGACAAGCAAGTCCTAATGTCAAACTGGCTGCTTAGGTACTACAGTTCAAATACAGATTATTTCAGTTCATCGAAAAGCTGCACCTTAATGTTCATTTGATTATATTTTGTATTTATTTGAGTGAATGTTCACAGTTTAATAATAATTAAAAACCCAAAACTAATAGTTTATGTTTTGTGAGTACTTGTACAGTAAAGTTCAAATAGAGATTATTTCAGTTCATCGAAATGCTGCACCTTAATGCTTATTTTATTATATTTTGTATTTATTTGAGTGAATACATTATTCACAGTTTAATAATAATAAAAAAAAATATATATATATGTTTTGTTTTGTGAAAAAAAATTCTGCTGTACCGAAAACGTACCGAACCGAACCGTGACCATAAAACCGAGGTACGTACCGAACCAAAATGTTTGTGAACCGTTACACCCCTATTATACACACATGCATTTCCAAACATTTGGACTACCTATGTTGCAAATGTATTATCTTTTCAATTTACACACGGCATCTATTGCACGTCTGCCCGTCCTGGGAGAGGGATCCCTCCTCTGTTGCTCTCCCTGAGGTTTCTCCCATGTTCTCTTTAAACTGTGGGTTTTCTTCGGAAGTTTTTCCTTGTACGATGTGAGGGTCTAAGGACAGAGGGTGTCGTATTGTCATACTGATATGTATGGCTGAATTCCCCCATCCAATCTCTTCACATTGGTCAAAACTTGTTCCTCTGCTGACGAGTCCGAACTGAAATACTCCACCATGTTTCCGTGTGTTGACAAAGTGAACGCATAGATGACGTCACGACCATCACGTGACTACTGAAAATGGCAAACATGGCGGCGGCCAGACGGAATATACAGGTCTTGATAAAAAAGAGCTATAAAATCATTATTTACCGGGGAATATCGCTGATTTCTTCAGGGTATGGTTTAAACATAACGTTTCACTAAATACTGAAGTTTTGATTAATTATCTAATGAGTCGACCATTCCTTTAAATAAATGTATTTATTTCAAATGTGAAATGTTACCAACATACTCACGGACCACTAGGGGGCGCTCACGGACCACCAGTGGTCCGCGGACCGCACTTTGAGAAGCACTGATTTAGATAAAGCCACGAAGGTTCTAAACTCTAGAACATCGTTCGTACAATACAAGTCGAAAAGGGAGACAACTCTTCAGTGGATTGACTGAAGATGTGAGCAGGTGGCAGAGGACCTCTGGTTACAGACGGCAGGTGGCAGAGGACCTCTGGTTACAGACGGCAGGTGGCAGAGGACCTCTGGTTACAGACGACAGGTGGCAGAGGAAGAAAGACAGAAAGCAAAAGAAGAAGAAAGGAATAAACAAGGTGTTGAATGACGCTCACTTTGCAGACGCTGAGACTTCCAACGGGACCCAGTGTGTGATGGCGTCTCCTCCTCCTGCCGTCTGTCTGAGTCTCACCGGCTGCAGCACAGCAGGGAACGCCCCCTGACTTCATCACTTCTCACACAGGCCTGTTTTCATCAGCAATTTCCGCACCTTTCATTAAACGTGTTTGGAATCCTAATTGAATGTGCTATATACGGTCCTATAGACTGCTTATTTCTCTGCTAAGCAGTACACATAATAGAAACATTCCCCCAGACCGTAAAGCAGTAGGAGCACATTTCAGATGGATGGGTCGCTCTGGGGTCCGACCGTCCAAAGATCAGCTCATGTCGTCGTTTCCTAACCGCTACTCCTTGACCTGCGTGTGAAACGTTACGGGCTAAGGAATAGTGGTTAGGACGGAGGACTCAAAAGGACTTGGTGAAAGACGAGCTTCAAGAGAATCCGACTGCACTTACGCTATCAGACGTATGGATGACGTGCCTGCGGATGTTAGAGCGTCTGCTGAGCTTCCTGTGCAGAGGACCGATACGAGCATCTAGAGATACTTTGCACCGTGCGCTCTTACGATGGTGTTCTATGCAGGCGTGTTAGCCTTCACATCCATTATTGTCTATATCACTATTCCAACGTTTAGGAAACCGCTCAGTAAACACGCCAAATGTTGACTTTATGTGTAAAAAGTAGGGCAGGGACTTTAACGCGTTAATTAAGATTAATTAATTACAAAAAAATTAACGCATTTTAATCGCACTTATTTTTGCACAGCGGAACGTTTCTCACTGGATGAGTTTCCGGCGTACCGATTATACTGGAGCACCAACTAACGCATGGGACTTCAAACAACAACAAACCACGGTGATCAATAGTCAAACATGAACGAACAAGCTGATGAGACCGCTTTGGTCGGCCCCGTGGATGGGACATTTTGTTTTAAAAAACGGACGGATGGAAGCGTCGACAAGAGCACGGTTGTGTGCAAATTATGCAAAAAATAATTTGCATATCACCGCAGCACATCAAGCCTAAAGCATCACCTAAATGCAATGCATGTAGCAGCTAGCGTGGACGTTAGCCCGACTCCGAGTGCAAGGAACCACACCCTGACCCAACCCACACTCAGCCAGATGACTGGTTTCAGGGCCAGGATAAGTGAGTCCACGTCTGAGAGAATAACCAGCTCCCTGGCTCACTGGATGCACTCGACTGTAGACCACTTGGAGTCAAGTCCATGTGGAAATTGCTTCTCACTGTTCTCAGGTCAAATGTGTATATTTGATTAAAAATGCGATTAATTTCGATTAATTAATTACAAAGCCTCTAATTAATTAGATTAATTTTTTTAATTGAGTCCCGGCTCTAGTAAAAAGCAAAGAAAGTAACGTTCATATTTCTCCAATTTGATTATTATAGTGTTGAACGTTGAACACGCATGTCTCGGTCATGATCGGATGTTTCCGTGACCGGCTGAATGTTGTGTCACGGTTAATGTTGCAGCAAGGCATTGTGGGACAGCATGTTCTCCTTGCATCAATGTTGCATGTAATATCACCTCTGCTAAGCTAAGGCACACTTGTGTTGGCATGACGACGTTCAGCAGTCTCATTTATACACTCGTTAGCAACCGCCGTGTTAAAGAAACATAGAAGCTGCAGACGTTGGCAGTGGGGTGATTGCTGACACGTGGATGTCGTAAACAAATCCTCTCAGTCTTCAGCTTGTTTCAACCACAGACCTTTCTTCAGGCATCTGACCAAAGACACATGCACACAACCATTCAGTTCAACATGAGGGGACCTGGAAGACGGCAAACAAAACAATGCCTGCAAATATCAGAGAACACATACAGGCCTCACACTCACACACATACAGGCCACACACACACACACACACACACACACACACACACACACACACACACACACACACACACACACACACACACACACACACACACACACACACACACACACACACACACACACACACACACACACACACACACACACACACACACACACACACACACACACACACACACACACACACACACACACACACACACACACACACACACACACACACACACACACACACACACACACACACACACACACACACACACACACACACACACACACACACACACACACACACCTGAGTGATCAGTGCAGATAAAGACCAGCATGAAGTGTGTACTTTGATGGCAGCTCTTAGCAGAGACCCTGCAGACTCAAGGGCACACTTCCCTGGACACACCGGAGCATCTGACCCTCACAGCAGGACCAGCTGTCACTCAACCTGCAGCTGACATTATCCACGTCATAGTTTCTATTGGATAGTATTCTAAGATCACCTGCACTAAGCCCCTGTGCGGCTCACCAAACAGATCCTGGGTGTCTCTCCTACAGTCTCATTTCAATGTTGAGCTGAGGAGCGGCAGGAGGCCTCGGACACGGCTCGGATCGGAACACACTACCCATGATCCCGCTGGCTCTGCACCTGTCACTCAATATGGCTGTCTGTGAAGTTTAGCAGGCTGCAGCCATGGTTTGTGGAGACAACAGTTTACATGCATTCAATTGACATCATGGGTAATATGTACATCACTAAGAAGCAGTGGCAGCACTGAGAGATCAAGTGTTGTGTGTGAAACAGCTGGAGAGACACATGTAATAATAAGCTCCCACAGTCCTCCATTGTCCCCACAGATATGATCGTTCCTTCAGCAGGTATTTGCATGATATTTGTAAAGCAGGATATGGCAGAGACTGTGGCCATCATTTATTCAAATACCAAAAGTGTATCCGGTTCAGGAGTTGATGCAATGTTGCAAATGTAACCATGTTCTCATCCATGATACCCAACACCCTACAGGCGTGTTGGTGTTACAGGTGAGTGGGTTTAGAGACAGAGCTGTGGACTGAGAGGCACCTGAACGCATCACAGGTAAATAACCCTCACAGCACGTGATCAACAATACAACTCTCATAATTCACTCCAACGGTTGGAACATAGAATAGGGGGGAAGCCTTGAGAAAAACATTTTGTTTGTTGTTTTTAAATGTAAAAGGTGGATACTTGTTTCTTTCAAAAAACCTACAACACATTGAATGACGATATGATACAATTCATTCATAGATTAAATGGCATTCATGTATAATGCAGCCAATCAGGCTCAAGTGTGCGGTCACTTAGGCGAATATGCAGATGGCAAATGTGTTCTTAAGTATTTTTCAACGAATGCATGACAGTGTCAATGTTGTACTCGATGTTTGCACATTTCTGAACACATATCCCCGTTCATGTCTACATGTGTGTGTGTTGTGTGTGTGATGGTTTGGATGGGGGCTCACCGTTGTTGCAGTACTGTAGCAGCAGGTTGGTGCTGTCATACAGACTCCCACACGAAGAGATCCTCTCCGACATCATTCCCTCTCCTCTGACTCCTGCTTCCTTCCCGGCTCTCCCGCCCCTCTCTCGGCTCCTTTTTTCTCCTTTCACCCCTCTCCGTCTCTTCTTCACGCCGGCAGCCCTTCCTGTCTCCCCCACATTCATAAACAGACAGACACATACACCTGTACCTGCTCCTTTTCCCCTCCACTCTCCCGCTCCTGCCTCTCTGCCAGCGTCAAACTCCACACTATGTCATGTTCTGCACTTCCGCTTAGCACTTTCAAAATAAGAGTCACAGCGAAGCACAACACACCATTTACAGGACTGTCGTTGTGCTCCTCTACTCTTATTTTTAAATCAAATGTACAAAATGTAATATTCATATCCGTAAAGTATCTCTTTTTGAAAAACGTTTTAATATTGAATCCCCCTTTCCCTCCGTAGGTTAACATAACATACAAAAAGATGAAAACAGTTCTGTTTCTCAAATGTTGATGCTGAACATGTTGTTCATTCCTCACAGCTGAGCTCAATTATTTCCATCGGTTGGATTTTCTGGATTTTTCAATTATTTACAACTCAAAGAAAATAACAGCCAAACACTCCACTTTAGCCTATCACATTAATCTCCTAATAATGTGAATTTAACACTATGTCAAAGCCTTTCTGTGTTTTCAACATAATTCTAGTTAAAAGCAATTTCTATTCCATAATTATACAAATATCATGATCACTTTTGGGTCTTTATTGATTCTGCATTTTGAGCTTTATTATCTGTGCTGATCCTATGAGTAAGTATGATATTTTTTGTTTCAGTAAAG
Organism: Pseudochaenichthys georgianus; assembly: GCF_902827115.2. Taxonomy (NCBI): domain Eukaryota; kingdom Metazoa; phylum Chordata; class Actinopteri; order Perciformes; family Channichthyidae; genus Pseudochaenichthys; species Pseudochaenichthys georgianus. The sequence continues at coordinate 3,278,294 of NC_047515.1, forward strand.
TATGTACCATTTCATTTATTCATTCATGGATGTGTAGCCATACTATCTTTTGTATATCCTGTGCTTTTATTTTGAAGAGTGAACCATTACTTTCCCGGTAATAATCTATTTGACACTCGCTGGCTTGACGAAACTTCCTTGCCTTATCTGCCCTGCGTACCGTTGTTACTATAGCAACAGGCTCTCCACCAGCTTCGGCTCTTGATTGTTGGAGGCGGGAGCGAGGCAGATGAACGTGACTGTAGCTGATATTTTATGAATCAAACCGGAACTGCTGGTGTCGATTGCCTTTACGTGCAATTGAAGCTAACGTTTCTGAAAAGAGAAAGGTAATACCGGTGTGGAGTTGTGTTCCTGAATAATTCATTGGGAAACGGTGTGGAACCATAGACTGTCTGTAGAGACACACGTGCTCGTAATTTATTCCAAAGACCATTAAGCAGAGCAGGATGTTAAACCCCCTGCGCAGCGGCCATAATGCATGGCATGGATTGGCTTCTCGCTGAAATGCTGTTCATTTCCCCCAGGCTCCAATGCACATTCACGTTCTGTCACAATTTCAAATATGTTTTTGATTTCAGTTGACTAAATGTCACATGAGGCCACACTGATGTCTATAATATTATGAACCCATGAATCTTTTATTAAATCAGAAATCCTTTATCTGACATAAAGCTTGGACATGTACAATGTTTACAGCAAATGGAACAATTATAATTAAGGCAAAATGAATTATTGCTGACTGCTTCTGCCAGATAGAGTTCTTTTTTAAATAAATCACAGGAAGTAGGCTACGTACTATCTTGTCGTGTCCAGAGCCATTTAATAGAAGAGTTACGACATCTCCGTTCACTCTAATGGACCACTTTTTTACAGCAATGGCGGATCGTGGAGCCTCTCAATCGTTCCCCGGAAGTTAGCGCCAAGGCTGGCAGAGCTGTGGAGTTGCAGCATAATACACCGTTCGTGACGGACTTTTAAAGGTAAGAAGAAGTTTAAAGATGTATATTGCGGATATTATCAGTACATCTGATTCAAATGAACATGTGTATTAAAGGATGTCAGTGGATTATCCCTAAATTAGTAGATTTAGGGAACGTTTACAGATAACAGATTAAGCTAGCATACCGAAGCAAGTTAGCAACACACGTTGAACAGCCTTTTAATTGTAAATTCCGTTCTCTCTATGTCATTTCGTCCAACATGTTGAATTAGAGAAGAGGGGCTTCTAAACGGGATTGTATGCGGGGGTGGAGGGAGTTAAATATTAGATAAATATAACTTTGGTGAGTGTAAAAGTGAGTGTTTTTAGCAGAGCCATATTGTGTCCTTGTGATTATGTATAATGTTGCAGCCCAGCTGATTCTGGATTGATGGCAAAGGGAGAGGGACTTAAGTGAGAGTGAAAACACAAGGTACGTTTAATACTACTGTTTTATATAAGTAAACACCTTATCTCCCCAAGGCAATAGGTGTGCTATATAGGTGTGTATAACCCTTTCTCCTGTCTGTTGCTTCCTCTCTCAGCACAAGAACCAGAGGGGGGTTCAATGGAGCCTGAATACCTGCACTGAGACCCTCACCCTGCAACCTGAGTCTCAACTCTCAGTGTTTTTCAAGCCTTTCCCTGTTTTTTTGTATTAAACAAAACATTAAGCTTTCCCAATGGTGTGGTTTTCGTTTTGTGAAAAAGTGCAAATGCAGTGTTTGTATATAAATCACATATTTTGTTGCTGTTGGTCGTGAAATTGCTCCTGCTGACTTGAGCCAGCCATTTTTTCCTCCGCTCTGTGTCAGTGGGGAAGCCGTACATTCGTACTCCTTTCTCTGAGCGATTTGAGCATCCCCAGGCAGCACATCAAACCATGGTGGCTACTAGGAGGCAGCACATCAAACCATGGTGGCTACTAGGAGGCAGCACAGCAAACCAGGACAACACGGAGGAAAAGGCACCGACAAACTGCATGATATGCTATTCAATGTTTATTGAATTCCATGTATTTGCAATGGATGTTCCTAAAGCAACACATTTAACATCATCACCATCATCATCATATCCTGTCGGTCTCCTGTCCTTTCTGAAAGCCATAAAGATGACATTAGTCATTTAGATAACTTGTGTCCTCAATTACCAGGGGATTACTGAAACTACCATGAATTTAAGAAAATGGTAGAAATGAATCCAATCTGAATTTTAAAGCATTACTTTAGATCCCCTCCCTCTAAATGTATCAATAAACATTAGAAAGTGATCCTCCTGACTACCATACAAGTTTAAGAAGATAATATTGGTTTGAAAGAATTCAAAGCTATAAATAAACAGCAACAGGCTCTTTAACCAAGGCACTGTTAGTAACATGTAAACTAGTTGTTCACACTAATCCTAATATTATCACTTAATATTAGCAAATTCGATTTTATTTTTGAAAACATATTGATGTAAATACATACACATATCGATTTGTTGTATAAATATTGCAAATCAAAACCTTTATTCACTAATAATTACCAAAAATCGTAGTTCTATCTCCTGTTATCAATGCATTCACATTGCCCGCCATGAACTTCCGGGGAACGATCCCTCGTCTACATGAACCACGTGACGATAACCGTTTTTGGACTTCCGGTGTCGTAACTCTTCTATTAAATAGCTCTGGTCGTGTCTAACTTGACGTTTTACCTTTATATAGGTCCTCACTGCGACCACTAGAGGGCAGCATGCATTTTCAATTCTACACGGTAACTAACCTTTGAATGAGAGAGAAACAAACACTGCTGTTCTACCTGAGTCAAGGTAGAAACTAAGATGTAAAAGTAACAATGTTGTTCATACTAACCTCAAATAATTGTTACTCTCTGTACTGTTGCGTAACTGCTGAATCTGCGTCATTGAAATCAGTAAATAAAAACCTTGCTGTCTTATGGGCTAGCAGTGCATTCTGGTGTTCATCCGTTAGATGGCAGTCGTGTTTCTAGATGTCATCGGTAAGTTCTGTCTACTAACACTTCCCGTGAGAACTTTAAAAAATAAAATACATAATCATTGATGCTGAGAAATACTGGATGGACATCTGGGTGGAAATTATGTATTATTATGAAACGGTAAGAGGGGGAAAATGATCAAAAGAGACAATAATGTATGTATATAAATGATCATAGCGTGTTAAACGGAATGCAAGGTTTGTTTACGTATTACCTGTGGAGGTTCTGTAAATAGTGGAAATGTAAAGCGGAGAAATAAGACATTCGAGCAGCGTTAGGAGTAGGAAAACAACTGGTGAATATGTTTGAAGTGTGCAGAACAAATGTATAAGCTAGACGAATAGGAAGTATCCATAATGCGCATGCGCCAGTTACGTAGATTTGTTGTTGTCACGTGACAGCCGACTCAAACTACCCACTTAAGCAGTTACTTGAAGCTGCTAGAAAATGATGAAATATAGAGAAACACTCTCTGCTGACGTGTGACTCAGATGTATAAAGGTACACGGAAAGCTACCTGATAGCGCTGAATCATTTAAAGCGATGTTCTTGTGGAGCTGAACAGACTTGTAGACCTCTTTGCTTAAAACTGCAAACTTATTTTAGCGTTAGCATTAACATTAGCATCATAGGAGGAGGAGGTGTGCCAGCTCCCCGACCACAGACACCACTGACAGTAAGTCCATTTCCAGTCACTAGTATGTGGATACATATGTGTTTGGGAGGGTTTTATTAAGGTATTTATTAAGTGTTATCAAATGTCGATGTTAGCCAACTTTCAGCATTTAGCTCAGAAGTTGTTAAATGACCCTCAATAACTAAATGAATGTATACAGCCTCCAGTTAGTAAATGCTAGCTTGGTGATTTTACTGCAAAAAAAACAACTAAATGTACTTTGAGGCAGTTCCAGAACGTAGTGTGTCAGTGAGTGTGACTGCTGCATTTAGGTTTAATAGATATTTAGGGCATACACCAATTTTAAACATGTGTATGTTCAATGTAAAAGTCACACTCTGGGCCTACAGAGGTGGTCACTATCTCTTTATAAAAGTGTTGCTCGATTAAATACAACTGTACATTTAAGTCTTGAAGCCTCTGATTCAGATTTACTGATTTATCCGACTCATGGTTACAAAACACCAGAGGTGGGAGAAGTACTCAGATCTTTTTCAAAATGTTACTCAAGTAAAAGTAGAAAAGTATTGGCTTCTTGATAAACTAAAAAGTGACCAAAGCAAAATTATTCATTCAGAATAATATATATTATATATACAGGTTAAAATGACCCCTCATGTCCTAAACCGTCTTACTCCGTGCCATTAGTCCTGTCACGCAGAAATGAGTAACACTCTGACGTTGTCTCTTCCCAGCTGCGTTCAGCATGCGGCCCCGACAGAGGGGGTCCCACCTGGGCCTGATGCTGCTGGCCTCCCAGCTGTTCCAGATGGGACTGGACAACATCCCCCCCGTCACGCTGGCTGTGCTGGGACTCAACGTGTATCTGTTCCTATTCCCTGCTGCGCCTCTCATGCAGGTAATGCACTGATGATAGAGTTTTAATGGGACAGAAATAACACCATCACATGTTGTAGAAAACAGCTTACAATTTATTTTATTAATATGAGTTTGCCTCTGGTAAATGTGTTTTTTTATTTTGTCTTCATCTTTACACTCACCTTTGCTATAACAATGTCATGTTCCCCGCTGTGGTATGAATGAAGGATTTCTGATTGAATTTGCTGCTTTTCTTTCTCCCAGTAAGTAGAAACTATAATGTCTTATGTCTTATACTCTATCAAGGTTATTCAATATGAGCCCCTTTAGACCCCTTTTTAAACACACACCTTTCAACCTATTTGTTTCTACTCCTGTTTGTGAAGACTGTGAAGCTGGCTTTATATTATGCATTTTGTGTGATCAATACAAAAAATAGAATTATATCCAATCTAATTCAACAAAAATTAGAACTTTACAAGATTTAAAAAAGGCGAAAACTCAATTTAAAAGAATAAGCAAACTTATATTTTACTTGGTTGTTAGATAATAAACCTTAAGGAATACAAACGGTTACGAACTGTGTCTTGCTTCCACACATGTTGTCCTTATCTGTGCATCTTAATAGGCTAGCACCGTGGGAGTTGTAGTCTCTTATCTTCCACTCGAGACTACTGAATTTCCCACTGGGGCTCTTCTTCTCATCTCAGGCCCTGGCCACGATAACGGTCGTATCTGCTACAGTTCACTATCAGAAAGACGGCCGACATGGAAACGCAGAAAACGATAACGGGTCCCAAGGTGGGTAGATCTGCAAACGAAACGCTCTGGGTCGGGAAACGGCTCCGTGTTTACGCCTATACGATCATTTCCGGATAACGTTGAAGCAATAGCCCCGCCTCTCCCACCTCTCCTGCTCAGAGATCAGCTGCTGGGCTGTCAGAAGAGGGGGAGGAAAAGAGAGGCTCCGTTTTGTATTATTGTATAGAGTCGTTATTCATTTGTTTTAAAGCTCAATAAATAACAAAGAAGACCTCTGACCGGCACTTTTCTAATTTTGTTCGGAAGATTTCAACTTTAACGGACATGTTGACCGGCGAAAAAAAATCTAACTGAAACTCTGCTGCACGGTCCCCTCGTCCCTTGGAAGAGGCCGAGAGGAGGGTGTTTGTCATCTGCTGGTGGACTACCGGAGAGACATACAGCAGGAGCACACGCTTGCTTCGGGGAGGGAGAAAAAGAACCAGAGCGGAGAATAAACAGAAGGGCAATCAGAGCTGGCCCGACCCATTAAGCGACATAAGCGGCCGCTTAGGGCCCCGCAGCCACTAAGGAGCCCCCTAGCAAAAAAATAAAAATAATAATATATATATATATTTTTTTTAAATTAAAAACAATTAAATCTCAGTACACCGTCGCCGTGATAAGTATGTTTAATTAATTGTGTTAATATGCCTAGATTGCCTACTTTCAAAGTCATGTATTATATTGTTGAGTCAATCATATAATACATTAACCGTGCTTTACCTGAACCTCATCATGACACTAATTTCCCGTGTTCAGTGAATGCAACAGAGGCAAGACACCAGACCAATCAGAGAGTTGAATGGAAATAAACATCGTCTTATTGGCTGACAGGTACCTATCCTGTGAGCTGTGACAATGTTTAAACTGTCAGTCGGACTCAGAGTTTTTGAAGATGGACATAAGAACATTTGTTCTTATAAAAGACAACAATTCTCAAGTGGTGGCTCTGGGGTTGTTGTGTGAGCCACCACTTGAGAATTGTTGTCTTTTGACTTGAGCCGGGTGAACAAGGTATGTAAATGTCAGTAAACTTCCAAGTTATGCAAACATGTAAGCAAAGCATAAATTACAGCTACGTTGACGTTACTTTGAATCGCGGTGGTAAGCTAAACCGTTAGCAAGTAGCTATAGCTAGCCAGATATATTAAATAGGGCTGTCAAGTTAACGCGTTAATAACGCGTTAACGCAAAAAAAAATAACGCCACTAATTATTTTAACGCAATTAACGCATGTATATTTTTTGTCCTCGGCCGCCCCGTAGTTTCAGAGAGCATGGAGTTTAATATACCATCTACAAGCTGATGCTGACAGCCCCGCTCCTGCCGCCCGCTTGTGGCAGACCACACTTCCACGCTCACCGGCAGGCACCGACTGGCTATTGGGAGGACCGGGAGGGTGTGTGTATGTGTGGCCCGAGCGAGCGAGAGAGAGACCTTACGTGCATTGTTGTTGTTAGCATCTGGTGCTAGCTAGCTGCGCTAACGGATATAAGGAGCTGTTTAAATGAAAACAGAGGAGCGACATTTCGCCGACAACTGCGCCGAGCACTTGACTTTATGCAGGAAGCCAGACAGCGGGACATTGTACGAAAAGTCAGTACACTAAGCACGGATAGTGCGCAACATGATTGCACCGTCCAGGCAGCTCCCGTTCGAGCATATGCCTTGAGTTGCACATAGCTCCAACGATCCATCACACACACACACACACACACGCACACGCACAAGCACACACACACACCATTTGTATTGTATTATTGTATGAGAGAGGTTCTAGGTTGAATTGAGACGAATATTTGTAATGTTCAGAGGTTGTTGTTTAATATTCATGAGAATATTTGTCATTGTTCAAATGATAATAAACATTAGCATAAAGCATATTTGTCCACTCATATGTTGATAAGAGTATTAAAAACTTGAAAAATATTCCTCTAAGGTACATTTAGAACAGATAAAAAATGTGCGATTAATTTGCGATTAATCGCGATTAACTATGGACAATCGTGCGATTAAATATTTTAATCGACTGACAGCCCTAATATTAAATAAATGTTTTTTAGCATTACCTGGTGATTTCAAAGAAAGCCCTGGGAAATGTTGACTTACTGTTCGACATGAAGCTAGAAGCTACCTTACCAGTTGATCCGGAGTCCTGTCAGTTAAAGTGTTTCATAGTTAGCTTAGCTAAGCATCAACCTAGCACTGAAATATATGGATGTTATGTGACAGTATTTCTGAGAAAAAGTCAGCTGAAATGGTGGCATAGTTGCCACTGCTTTACGTGTCAACAGCATTTTTGAACGTATTTGCAGCAGTAAATGTGGCTGTTGGGCCACTGACGTTGCCATAACACCTGCATTTAAATGTGCAACCTCTTTTTGTGACAGATTTTTGCAATAAATTATAATTCTTCTGAATGATATTCCTATTGACAGCTAGTTTATATGTGAACATTATGAGATGGACAGCCAGAGAGAATAAATGAAAAACAATTATGAAATACTATATGACAAAACAAGAATACAGTTTAAGTGATTTGTAAAATATCCATAAAGAAAAATCTGCTTACAGTTATGTTTCATATGGGTGTTGAGAGATGTATCCATAGATCTCTTAATTTTGCTCTCCAAGTGCACCAGATCGATGCTTTTAACTTCAATATTAAAAAAAAAAAAAAATCTTCCCGGGGGAGCATGCCCCCGGACCCCCCTAGAAGAGGTGAGGACCCCCCTAGAGGAGGTTAGGTCCACGGTGTTTACATGCTTATTTATACAATATGTGTGCTTATGCTAACATCATAAGACAAAAGTTGGTTCCGTGTTGTTACGTGAGAATGCGCTAGAGTGAGGGGGGCCCTCAAGTAAAAGCTCGCTTAGGGCCCCCAAAAGTCTAGGGCCGGCCCTGAGGGCAACCATGCGCGGGAAGTCTTCTTCGCTGCTTTTGTGGCAGACTACAGCGCCACTTACAGGCCTGGCATATGTACTACAGCGTCTCCAGCGCTTTCGAGCGGTCTTGTGTGAACGGACACGTTTCTGGTGCCTGTTGCGTGTGGACGGAAGACTTTTTTGATATCGATTTCGGTCCGTTTGCTTTATCGTCCTCATGTGGCTCCAGCCTCAGCTCCACCCTTGTAAGACCATAGTCCTCAGTTATGATATATCCTCAATCACTGCGTCACTCCTAAACAGCATCCTAGTTCACAAGACACAAGAAGCAGTCCGCAATGATTTCTTTGTTTTATATATGTATTTGACACACACTTTTCTGTTTATTTATGCAAGGGATTTATATGTTTTACTGAAATGAAAGCACAGTAAACATTTGATGACTTTGATCATCCTGAGTCCACAACAGGCGCCATCCAGACAACTGTGGGGCGGAGTATTGATACGCTTGTAGCAATAACACTTCCCCACGCCATGTTTCCTCACTCCTCTCTCCTCTGGAAGCCTCCTCCTTCCTCGACTCCTCTGCATCTCAGCAGCTGGGACGTCTTTCAATATGGCGTGTGCTGATGGAGAAAGAGGGGTGGAGTCGGGACATTGGGATGATCCTTGGCTCTAACAAAAACTAATTCTGTGTTTCCTCTCTCAGGCGTGTGTGAGTGTGCAGCAGGCCTACTGGCAGGGGGGCTGGCGCCGCCTGCTGCTGTCCCCGCTGCACCACGTGGATGACTGGCACCTCTACTTCAACATGGCCTCCTTCCTCTGGAAAGGGACCAACCTGGAGCGGCGGCTGGGGGGCCCCTGGTTCCTCTACCTGCTGTGCGTCTTCTCTCTGCTCACCGGGGGGGTGTACCTGCTGCTGGAGGCCGCGCTGACAGAGCTGACCCAGGACCAGTCCTACAGCACGGCCTGCGCCGTGGGCTTCTCAGGTACAGTGAGTCTAACAAACTCACACACAAAGCTGGGAGATCTGTGTTAAAGATTGGACTTTAGATGTAGCACAAAATGAAAATGAGAAATGACATTGTCTTAAACGGGAAGCTTTATAATGCAGAGAAGTATTTATTCTTAAATGAGTAGGTTATGGATTGAAAGATAACAGGCGTGCGTGCGCAGGTGTCCTGTTTGCTCTGAAGGTGCTCAGTAACCACTACCACCCTGGAGCTGTGACCCATGTGATGGGCCTCCCGGTGTCTAACCGCTACGTGAGCTGGGTGGAGCTGGTGCTGATCCACATGATGTCACCTGGGTGAGTTACCTGTCAAAGGTGTTCACTCCGCAGATCTGCTGTAGAGATAACAGAACTCGCTTGATGTATGTTGTAGAGCAATGACCCTGCTGGGCTTAGTGCTTCAGAAACACATATCAATCAGAAGTCCTGTATATGTCCTGCAACGTGTAAATGTACATTATTAAACAGCAGATACTGTAGACTTAAAGTCAATAACACAATTAGTAAAACAAATAGCAGAGATGTACACCATGGTTAGGGTTGAGAACCGAAACTCGGTTCCAGGTGAGAACCGATAAGAGAATACCGGGTACCCATATAAAATACACAATTTCGGTTCTGCTTAACGGTTCCTAAACGCGGTAGACCCTGTATTCCACCGGGTCCGTCTGCGCCGCGGTGACCCGGTGGAATACAGGGGCGGACTGGCCATCTGTGTGTTCTGGAGAATCACAGAACGGCCGGTCGTCAGCGGGAAGTTGACGGCCGGCTCGGTTTGCTGTCGGCCGGCACCGCCCTTAACGGCGTCATGTAAGTTGCGCTGACAGGCGACAAAGGTCTACAGTTGCCCCGCAGCGAGGCTCCCCCGCCCCCCCGTAGACAGTTCACGAGCTCAGTCACTTCATAACACCAAAGATGGGTCGCGGTAAACGCTCTGAAGTGAGGCTCCACTACACTAAGAAAGAAAAAGACGAGGCACAGTGTAATGCCTGCTAATAGCTGGCCACAGGCAGCTCAGTTAAAATAAAGCACAGCTATTGTGCAATACATTTGTATTGCATGTATATTTTTTATTTGTAAAAATGTCAGTTAAAGCTTAAAAGAATAAAGATATTTTTATTATCTAAACATTTGACCTCTTTCTTTTACAATTTTGGAATCAAAACGGGGAATCGATAAGAACCGGAATCGATACATTTCAAACGATACCCATCCCTAACCATGGTAGAAGAAAAGTGACCATATTGAATTAAAGAGCTAGCTGGTACTGTATGCCAAACTGTAAGTAAACTGAGATAAATAAACGTGGAATTGCAGGAGGATATATTGCACAGAGTTGTATATTTACAGATATTATATTGCACATCAGAGGTATTCCAGTCTGTGTGTGTTTTATCCATTACTCACCAAACAACACTCATGTTTCGAAGTTCAATGATAGAAGGTTGTCCCTATTTTCTCACAACTTGGCAATTGTCGGACTTTAAAAAAAAAGGTGAAACTAAATCATTGCAAACTATATGTCATGAAGTTTGATTTTTAAATAAATTTAATGTCCGGAGTGTATTTTTTCTTATTTTGATTTGTATTTAGTCATTAAAAAGAGTTAAGAAAAGTCAATAATATTCATGAGTAAATTGAAGTTGCTAAAGTATTTAAGGTAGAAAAACTGTATCACAGTTGTTCTTTAGATAAGTTTCCCTTTTGTTACTACATGCTGTTACGAATGAAGGTGTCCACCAGGTGGCAGTGTTTGAGTAGTCAGGAGTTACTGTGTGTCTCCTCAGGACCTCTCTGATTGGTCACCTGGCTGGGATCCTGGTGGGTCTGCTCTACACGTTAGGACCCCTGAAGGCCGTCATGAAGAAATGTGCAGGTCGGAAATCATCAGATTCTGTGTTGCCTTGTAACGTGTTCAAAACCCACTCTCTGGTTAGCAAATATATGAATGAATAAAGATAAAGGTTTCATCTTCCTTAAATTCTTTAAATAGATTTAGTTGTGATTCAGGTCATATACTAGCCTCATGGAAGCTCTCAGTATCTATTAGGGATGTGAACGATTAATCGAATATTCAACATTATTCAGATATTAGAATATGAGTTATGAATATTTGTATTGTAATCTTTATTTTATTTTTTGGGAGGGGTGCCTAAGTTGATTATATATTATCAAATGGAAGAATTCAATGTATACGACAGTGCCATCGCTAAGCGTGTTAGGTCTCAAGGTGTGTTTTGCTCTGCTCACCGGCCCCTCACAGCGGGCAGAGCTGCAGCTGCTGCCCCTCCCCACACGCAGATCAAACCTCATCTTAGTCCCACATCCCAGCTGAGAGGGTCTTCTCTACAGCTGGCCTGATTCTGACCCGCCTCTCCCCTGAGTAGACATGCTCATATTCTTAAAGAAGAATGAGTATTGAATAGCTGCATTCTGTGCATAGGCCCTGTTACAGGTCGATCTCTGTTGTCACGGGTTACGTTACCCTGACCCGTTATGTTGTTCGTGTTTGATCCCTCTTTCATTTAAAAACCCAGTTATGTTTTAGGCATGAAAGCTGCAGGCCTATAGCTGTCAACTGTTCACACTGTGATCACCAGCTCAATACATTGACACATTCTACTTGGTTTCTATACCTATTTGAACATGTATTTATTTATTTTTCTAAATTACATTTTTTATTTATTTATTTTTGTCAACATTTGTCCCACATTTATTTATTTTCATAGGATATGTACATTTCGGTTAATCGGTTAACCGTTTTTTTGAGGGTCGAATATTGGAATATACATTTGCTTTCAAATTCCCGCCCCTAGTATCTATGACTACGAGGTGACAGTTCATGTGTTAAAACAATACTGGAGAAACATTAAAACACTGTTTGTCCTAAAATGGTCTCTTTATCTATATTCCACCAGGGTTTGTTACATCGAGCGGATATGACTCCCGACCCAGTGCATACTACAACTCATCAGGCTCGACAGGTACCAAAGCATTCTGGGAAAGTCATTGCATGTACACAAGTTTAGCTAGAATTTGATTGTATCTGTGTGTCCAATGCAGGGTGAGCGCATGCCGCTGCATGTCATTGTTGTCCAGACGCTGCAAGCGTTTCCAGTTGAACATATTGTCAGGAAAGCACCACTGATGTGATGTCACTGCAGAAATGGGATGAAAAGCGTGTTTTTGGACGTGTTTGTCAGACAGAAACAATAACAAAGATAAAAAAGGCTGTTATTCTGAGCAGATGGGCCGCTGTGAAGCTCGTTCAGACAGTGTGCGAGCAAGCAACTCCTCGGTGCTCAATGTGAAAACAAAAGTAGTAGTAGTTCCACACACAGAACATAGAACTCAGAAGGTATTGAAAGACTGACATTTGGTCTCAAGCCTTAACCTTTTTCAATTGTGTTTCATTGCTTATTCCATATTGCATGTGTGTGTTTGCATACTCAGGATACCGTCAGAACCATCCTCCAGACTACGCCCCCCCCCACACAGCTTCTTATAGCAGCGGACTGACAGAGGAGGAGCAGCTCGAGGCGGCCATCAGAAACAGTCTGAACGACGGGGGTAAGGGAGGGGAGTGTGGGGGGGGGGGGGATTCTAATGACACTATCTTCCATTAATGAAAAGATTTTCATAAGGTTTCAATTATTTTTTTTTTGCTAATTTCTTTTAAATCTCTTTTAAAAACTTGCTTTTATGTTATTGTACTTGTGTTTTATTACATTCTATTTGTTTTACTCTTCATTTTATGAAATATGTTTTAGTTCACGTTTTCCATGTGTTTATGTGAAAGCACTGCTGTTTTTAAAAACAAGGCCATTCCAAGTGCTTAACAGAAGAATATAATACATATACAATTACATTTAAATACATTGAAAAACAGTCATTAAAAAGATCTTATAATTGTTTTTAATGTGAAGCCTTTGGGCAAAGTTAAAATAAAATAAGACTGGTAAAATACAGAAATAAAAGTTACAGTTCAGTGTGAGATACAAACCAGTGAATAAACCGGCAGAAAAAAAGCTTTCAGTTTGGATTTGAAAGTTGTGAGGGTTACAGTGGACCTGGAGTTTGCTCCTGATAGATGGAGCATAATGACTGAACCCCGCTTCTCCATTTATTTTTCTGGGGACAAAAAGCAGACCTGCGGGTTCATAAAGCCACTCTGAGTCAGCTGACAGCCAGTGTCTCAATCTAACGGTGTGTTGTTCTGTAGGACAAAGCAGCCAGAGAGGAGCTCCTCCTCCCTACGGTCTTCACCTCTCTGGTGAGGCCGGAGTGGAGGAGATCAGGTTGAGGAGACTGAGGAGGTTTGACAGCAACAGTCGGCAGTGAAGAGGAAGAAGGAAGTGAAGGTGACAAGAGAAGAGGAGGCGTTCCCCCTGAAGCTCCAGACTTCACAGGATGAAGGTCCGCGCACACGGACTGACCCTTCATCAGCTCGGTGACAGCGCTGCTCTGACCCGAGCTACGCTAAGCTGCTCATGTGAAGATGCTTATGAGCCAGTGAGGTTGTCTGGTGATGAAGACTCCAATGGGGAATTAATAGGACATATCAAATGCCGTAAAGCTTTTTTGACGTTGTATTTTTTACATTATTTTGTATGTATGAAACATATACACATAAAAGCAACTACAGTATGATGAGATGCGGCAATTCATTTCATCCAAAGGGAATTGGCTCCGCAATCCATTTTTCATAAACCCTAAAGTTGTTTAAAACCCAATTTTAGATCTGCATAATATTCATTTCATTTGCAAAACATATCTTCCAAACATATGTATCTCAATCTTGACTTATCTAGTATATCTATCTTTTTACAGATCTTGTTTATTGTGGAGAAAAGACGGTTAAATAATCTATTTCTTTCTGTTCTCACAAATGCAATATAGAATAAAATATTCTATTATGGACTCCAATTACATTTTCTTTCATGAGGTATAAAGTCGGTAAAGCTGATTGACACAAGCCATACCCAAACGTTTACAAAAGATAGCTTCCCCTTCAAACCAGCTTTTGTTTGATTTGCAAAACACAACACCACCTGATGCCAAATCCCCATGCATAATAATGGCACGTGTAATTCTGCCTCGATGGCGCACATCTGGTTTCAAGACGGCCCGCTTGGCTTCAGCAAAGACACGACTCGCTGTTACTACATACATTACTTACGTCTCAATACATCATTTTTAGGAATAGCATTAAGTGGATTAAGCACAAAACTTTCTAAAACATCCCCACACGAGAGTGACAGTGGCTGTAAGCAAAGTTTAAAAATCGACGTGAAAGAAGTACATTGCTGGCTCCATTTCGCCTAAAGCCCTGAGGCATGATGGGAAGTAGGACAGCTTAAATTAGAGCAAAGAAACCCAACGAGCCATTATGGGTCTAAAACCATGCTGCAGTATTCACAATGAAACCGTGCATCCTCATGTGATCAGAAGAACGAGTGGGGGGTGTCAAATAATCAATTTTATTAATATACACTGAAAAATCTGAACCGTTGATTTTATTAAATGTCTGATGTCAGCAGATTTCACATAACTGCATTAGGTTAGTTGGAAGCAATCATAATAAGTTTAAATAAGAAACATTAGGTTCAACTTAATGTTATTGCTTTCACCTAACCTCATACAGTTAAGTGAAACCTGTTCACATAATACATTTCATTAAGTCAACGTTTCAGCTTTTTCAGCGTCGACCCAATATCAGAGGTTTTCTAGTTTTAACATGAGTCAGATTTGACTGTTTGTTTTGCATGCTGCCGAGGGGAGCGTGGGAGCCGAGCGGAGAGGCCCTGCAGAACATGAAGGGGGGGGGGGGGGGGGGGGGCTGCAGAACATGAAGGGTGGGGGGGCTGCAGAACATGAAGGGTGGGGCTGCAGAACATGAAGGGGGGGGGGGGGGGGCTGCAGAACATGAAGGGGGGGGGGGGGGGCTGCAGAACATGAAGGGTGGGGCTGCAGAACATGAAGGGTGGGGCTGCGGAACATGAAGGGTGGGGGTGGGCTGCAGAACATGAAGGGTGGGGGGGGGGCTGCAGAACATGAAGGGGGGGGCTGCAGAACACGAAGGGTGGGGGCTGCAGAACACGAGGGTGGGGGCTGCAGACACGAAGGGTGGGGGGGCTGCAGAACATGAAGGGTGGGGGCTGCAGAACACGTTGGGTGGGGGCTGCAGAACACGAAGGGTGGGGGCTGCAGAACATGAAGGGTGGGGGGGCTGCAGAACACGAAGGGGGGGGCTGCAGAACATGAAGGGTGGGGGGGGCTGCAGAACATGAAGGGTGGGGGGGGCTGCAGAACACGAAGGGTGGGGGGGGGGCTGCAGAACACGAACGGTGGGGGGCGGCTGCAGAACACGAAGGGTGGGGGGGCGGCTGCAGAACACGAAGGGTGGGGGGGGCTGCAGAACACGAAGGGTGGGGGGGCTGCAGAACATGAAGGGTGGGGGCTGCAGAACACGAAGGGTGGGGGCTGCAGAACACGTTGGGTGGGGGCTGCAGAACACGAAGGGTGGGGGCTGCAGAACACGAAGGGTGGGGGGGGCTGCAGAACACGAAGGGGGGGGGCTGCAGAACATGAAGGGTGGGGGGGGGCTGCAGAACACGAAGGGTGGGGGGGGGCTGCAGAACACGAAGGGTGGGGGGGGGCTGCAGAACACGAAGGGGGGGGGCTGCAGAACACGAAGGGTGGGGGCTGCAGAACACGAAGGGTGGGGGCTGCAGAACACGTTGGGTGGGGGCTGCAGAACACGAAGGGTGGGGGCTGCAGAACATGAAGGGTGGGGGGGCTGCAGAACACGAAGGGGGGGGCTGCAGAACATGAAGGGTGGGGGGGGCTGCAGAACACAAGGGGGGTGGGGGGGGCTGCAGAACACGAAGGGGGGGGCTGCAGAACATGAAGGGTGGGGGGGGGCTGCAGAACACGAAGGGTGGGGGGGGGCTGCAGAACACGAAGGGTGGGGGGCGGCTGCAGAACACGAAGGGTGGGGGGGGCTGCAGAACACGAAGGGTGGGGGGGCGCTGCAGAACATGAAGGGGGGGGGATGCAGAACACGAAGGGTGGGGGGGGGCTGCAGAACATGAAGGGTGGGGGCTGCAGAGTGACGGAGAGATGACAGGATGGGGACAGGATGACAAAGCGCCGCTCACAGCAGGTGGCGTCTGCCTGTAGCATGAGTGCATTCCAAAGCTGCTCCTCGACGTGTCGCTGGCTTTATGACTCTTACCAGTTTGTCATCGTGCGTCGTGCATCACACGTGTCTGTGAACACATGCAGAACATCGCTCAACCTGCTGCCACCGAGCAGCAGAGATGAAACTGAGGTACACAAATACCTGATTTGAGCATTTAGTGTGGCTTCATCAATAGTCTATCATCAAAGGATTCAGGTTTGAGCCCTTTTGAAGAGTCCTTCAGCAAGTTTCTGACTCCCCTCTGCCAAGTGTACCTGAATCACTTTACCCATGGAAGTCAATCAAAAGCTCATATCTGTGAAGTGTGAGTTCTACTCCAGGTGTCATGGTTGCAAGCACAATACAAACAATATGACATGAGAAGCGGTTTGTGTTATTTCTTTAGCCAATCGCAGAGGCAACAATTCATTAATGTCTTAACATACTTTTGTTATCATAACAACCTTAACCCTTAACCTTACTAAATTAGGCAAACTGTTTACCTGCTTTTGTGTAAAAAGTGCTGTTGGGCCTTAATAAAACTTGTTTATACATGTGATTTTATTGTTTTCTCCTTTTTGAATAAACCAAGACGGGGACTTCCGGTGCGTAAATACAGGAGCACATGTTTCTCTATCAGGGAAACAGTCAGCCATGTTACATTTAGAGAGTTTGTTAAGAACAGAAGGTTTCTTCTTATGTTCAGATAGTAAAGCCTATTATTGGGCAATATAAAACAGTTTGATCAATTAAAATAAGTGGGAAAAAGATTGATCAATATATTTTTTTAATATATATATATATTTAGAAAAAACGATCCTTCCATCCTTCCTCATCCACTTATCCGGAGTCAGTAGGCGGAGTAAGCAGTTCCAGCTGAGGGCCCCAAACCTCGCTGTCCCTGGCCACATCACCCAGCGCTGACTGGGGGATTACAAGGCACTCCCAGGCCAGCGTGGAGACATAATCCCTCCACCTGGTCCTGGGTCTTCTTCCAGCTGGACGGAGCGGCCAGATTGCATCCTTACCAGATACCCGAACCACCTCAACTGGCTCCTTTCTATGTAAAATAGCAGTGGAAAAAGGCATTTTGGTTGCTTGTATCTGCATCATCCTTCAGTCATGTAGAAAAAAGAAAAAAAAATGGTGTGGAAGAAATCATTTCAACTGATAAAGATCATAACAAGTTATTTAATAGAGATCTGCACTGAAAAAGTTCCAATGTTCGATTAAAACGTCATCTTTCCAACATGGTGACCTTGAAGCTGGTAAACAAACACCATGACAGAGAATCTATTTCATCTACTGCATAGGCAGTATAGGCGAATGCTAAGGGCGCATCAATCGATGGGGGGCTCCCATGTAATGTATGTGAAATAGTTCTTTTTTTGAAATAATGGTTTTAGTGTGCAATTATAGGTTTTCATTTCGTATTTGTGTTAATTTAAAATAAATCAAACTCCCAAAAAACATATACAGCTTTTATTATCCAAATATTTGTATTGATTTTCCACATATAACAAACCGCAGCACTCAACATTCAAAAATACAGCACACACAGAAAGTATACAAAATATCAATTGACATCCAGAGGAGATACAAACTATGTATATAGAAAATAAACGTACACATACATTATAATATGAAATTAAAAACGACATGGTTAAATAACCAAAAGTAAAAATGAAAACATAAATGAATAAAAAACAATGTGGTGGGGTGGGGTTAGCTACGTTATTTCAATGTTAGAGAATTCGTTCGTAGGACAGGAATGGTTGCCAGACCTTATAGTACTTTGCGATAGAGCCCCGGGTAGTGTGCTTTAGCTGCTCAAGTTTCAGATGGGACATTACTTCCTCTACCCAGCGCTTGTGAGACGGCGGTGCAGCCTTCTTCCAACTAAAGAGTATCAGACGTCTAGCAAGTCGGGTAGAGAATGCCACAGCCTCAGCCTGATCAGTTGATATTCGTGTATCCTGTGTGACCACGCCAAATAATGCCGTCAATGGGTTAGCATCCACCGCCGGGTTACACATGTACGAAAAGGTTTTAAATATACCAGTCCAAAAAGGGGCCAGTTTTGGACAGAGCCAAAACATGTGACTTAGGCTGGCCGCGTCCCGACTGCACCTGAGGCAGGTTGGGTCTAGACCTGGGTAAAATCTGGCCAGTTTACTTGCAGATAGATGTAACCTATGCAAAACCTTAAATTGTAGCAGCCCATGTCTAATGCACATTGAGGACGAGTGGACAAATTGAATTGCTGCCTGCCAAATAGTATCTGATATAGTTATTCCCAGCTCTTCCCCCCCATTGCCTCATTAAGTGATTAAGCGACGGAGCGGGGACCCTCTGAATATTGTCATATAATACAGACACCAGACCCCTGTCACAGGGATCCATATTTAAACAGTCATCAATCCAGGTACTCTGTGGGGCTGCTAGAGAGAAGTGGGTCCTCACATAAATGCAAATGACTATTGAAATCCTTCTTTAACTGCTCAAAATAAATAAAGTGTCCATTCTTAAAACGATCTTTAACACACCTAATCCCTCTCCCATGCCATAACCGAAAGGATGGATCAGTGAGAGATGGAGACAAATTGACATTTGCCAGAATTGGGGAAGCAATAAGTGCCTGTTTGTGTTTGAAATGAATTCTACACTGAGTCCATGTCTTTAGAGAGCCTTGGATGACTGGGTTATTCGTCCAGTAGTTTTTACTCAAGGGTAGTGGAGCGCAAATTAAAGAGCAAAGTGACACTGGATTACTTGAATGCTGCTCCTTTACAGACCAGACTGGGGATTCGTCCGTCACATCAACCCAAAACATCAGCTTGTGGATGTTGGCAGCCCAATAATAATACAAATCATTGGGTAAGGACAAACCACCCTCCCCCTTTGGCCTTTCCAAATACTCTTTCCTAATTCGAGGTACAGCTTTATTCCAAATGAAAGTGGAAGTGCATTTATTTAATTCCCTAAAGAAGGATTTAGGGATGAAGATTGGGATTGCCTGAAACAGAAATAAGAACCTGGGCATGATCGTCATGTTAACAGAATGAACCCTGCCAGCTAGTGACGGGGGGAGAGTCGACCATCTCTCCGTATCCAGTTTAGCCTTATCAAGCACTGTTTTCAAATGATTGTCCATCAGAGCTTTGTATTTGTACGTGACACAGACACCTAGGTATGTAAAGCTGTCCTTACACATAGTGAAAGGGAAATTCTGATATGACATTTTACGTGCTTTATCATTTATGGGAAATAGAACACTTTTACTCAGGTTCAGTTTATAGCCCGACACCCGGCCAAACTCGGCGATAAGTTCCAAGGCAATAGGTATAGTGGCATGGGGATCCGAAAGAAAAAGAAGAAGATCATCCGCATAGAGCAACTTATGCAATTCTCCCCCCCTTTGCTCTCCAGTTAGACTAGCGGTCTCTCTTAACAGTATTGCCAGGGGCTCTATAGCAATATCGAATATCGGGGTGCTCAGTGGACAACCCTGTCGTGTCCCACGGAAAAGTGGGAAATAATGAGACATTATCCCATTAGTTCGAATTGAAGCTTTAGGCGCTGTATAAAGGATCTTGATCAGCCAACAAAAAGTAGGGCCGAAGCCGAACTTCTCGAGCGCAGTGAACAGGTAATTATATTCAATCCTATCAAACGTCTTCTGTGCATCCAAGGGTATAAGTTCAGGTTCTGGTAGATAACATTGAACACACGGCGGAGGTTGCTTGAAAGTTGTCTACCCACAATGAAACCAGTCTGATCTGGATGTATCAATGTAGGCATAATTCTCTTAAACCTCCCTGCTAGGACCTTGGTTAGAATGTCATAGTCGCAACATAAAAGACTAATCAGGCAATATGATTCACACAACAACGGATCTTTATTCTTTTTGAGTAATAGTGAGATAGAGGCCTGCGTCATAGTTCGGGGAAGAGCCTTCCTAACCAGGACCTCCTCGAATACCTTTACTAATAGCGGCAGTAGTTTAGGGGCAAACTTCTTAAAAAATTAACTTGGATAACCATCATGGTGCTTTTCCGGGCTTAATTTTTTTAATTGCGTTGCCAATCTCTGTTAAGGTTATATTTCTCTCCAGTCCAGATTTGTCTGATTCATCCAAGGAGGGAATTTCAATTTTACTGAAGAAGTCATCTACTAATTCCTTGCTACTTGCCCCGAGGTGTACAGATTCTCATAGAAAGACTGGAACTGGGCATTAATGTTTTGTTGGTCTGTGACAATATTACCTTCCTCATCTTGTATTGCAGATATAAAACCTGCTGTTGCTGACTGTTTAAGTTGATGGCACAAAAGCTTCTTCTGTAGCTCGTTTTAATTACCTGTAGTTTCACCAGCGTTATAAGATATCACTTGCCCCCTTACATATGCTTTCATGCTTTCCCATAGTGTGAAATAACTTATCTCTGGGGACTCATTGGTTTCGAGAAAGAAATCAATTTCTGTGTTTATAAAGTCAACAACGTTTTTTTCCGCAAGCAGCCTAGGATTAAGGCGCCATACGCGTTGGCAGAATATATTTTCCAGAAAACGGAGCTTCAAAAGTACTGGGCAATGGTCTGATATGACTATACTGTTGTATTCCACCTGTGTAGTTATGGGCAATCATTTTTGGTCTATTAAAAAAACAATCAATTCTAGAGTAGGTTTGGTGTACTGGGGAGAACAAATTGTAAAATGTAAATTATATATACACTGAACAAAAATATAAACGCAACACTTTTGTTTTTGCTCCCATTTTTCATGAGATGAACTCAAAGATCTAAAACATTTTCTATATACACAAACAATTGTTCACAAATCTGAAAAAATCTGTGATAGTGAGCACTTCTCCTTTGCCGAGATAATCCATCCCACCTCACAGGTGTGGCATATCAAGATGCTGATTAGACAGCATGATTATTGCACAGGTGTGCCTTAGGCTGGCCACAATAAAAGGCCACTCTGAAATGTGCAGTTTTGCTTTATTGGGGGGGTCTGGGGGGGACGAAAACCAGTCAGTATCTGGTGTGAGGGTTAGGGTTAGGGTTAGAGTAATGTTGTGAATCGAGTGGCCCATGGTGGTGGTGGGGTTATGTTATGGGCAGGCGTATGTTATGGACGATGAACACAGGCCACTCGATTCACAACATTACCCTAACCCTACCCCTCACACCAGATACTGACTGGTTTTCGTCCCCCCCAGACCCCCCCAATAAAGCAAAACTGCACGTTTCAGAGTGGCCTTTTATTGTGGCCAGCCTAAGGCACACCTGTGCAATAATCATGCTGTCTAATCAGCATCTTGATATGCCACACCTGTGAGGTGGGATGGATTATCTCGGCAAAGGAGAAGTGCTCACTATCACAGATTTTTTCAGATTTGTGAACAATATTTGAGAGAAATGGTTATTTTTTGTATATAAAAAATATTTTAGATCTTTGAGTTCATCTCATGAAAAATGGGAGAAAAAACAAAAGTGTTGCATTTATATTTTTGTTCAGTGTATATAGAATAATTATGATGATGAATGCATTTTTTTACCACTAAAATACAGCAACACATCTTTGATTAATGTCGTTTATAACTGGAATATTACAATTATTATTAACTTTGTCTGTACGAAGTAGCCTGTCCAGGAAATATGCCCAAATCAACAAAAACTGTGAGCTGGCAGGCAAGACGCTCCACTTCTGAAACGCACCCGGTATGGTATGACATCGGAGGAGGCCAGAACAAAACCGTGGCGCAGACGGACCCGCGACGCAGACGGACCCGCGACGCAGACGGACCCGCGACGCAGACGGACCCGCGATGCAGACGGATCCGGTGGAATCGAGGGGTAAGAAAAAAAATGACCTCCGCTCAATCCAACGTAAAGGTCAATTAGTCTCTGCATCTGCCTGAGCCAGCGGAGATCACAATAGACTCCCACTGGAGCGATACATTTACCACTGTTCAAATGAAACAAGCGTTTGATCACATTTTCTTTTTCCCCGCAGAGCAGTGATTAACTTCATCATACTTAAATCCTGCTCAGCAATTCATAAAGTCTCGTGGAGAATGGTATTAACTTGTGCAGAGGTATAAGCCCAAGGCACATTTTTAGAACAGTTGTATCGCTCGTGTGCCAGAGTTTCAAGCTGCCATTGATACCTAAAGCAACTTTCCACACTATTTATAGGATCATCTCATGAAATCCCCCATCACACACACCCTCATTTATAATTATCCTGCTGACTTTGTTCTCTACTCTCCCTGTTCTTCCCTGCCCTGTAGTGGATCCTAATGGAACTTCCTGCTACGCTATCAAAGGCCCTGTACATTAGGGGTGTTGAAAATAATCGGTTCTACGATGCATTGCGATGCGGACGTGGACGATTCGGTATCGATGCAGTGACGGAAGATAATCGATTATAGCGTAGTAACATTTGCTTCCTGATTTTCCGGCCGCGGCTTTACTATAACGTTTTTTTTCTGTCACTTTAATATCAAATCGGTCGGTGACGCAGAGATCAGGGAACAGACGTGACAACGGCACAGCAACACCAAACACCGAGCAGTCTGCTTTATCCACCAACACAACACCACCAGTCCAGAAGCAACAGCAGAAGGACCCGCTCTGAATCACTCCGTGTCGCTGCGGCTCAGAGACACAGGGGTTTATGTTTTTCAAAAATAATTGCGTTACAATCATGTCAGGTTTTTGGTGGATTTAATTAAGTCTTGGATTGCAGAGTATGAATGTCCTCTAGCAATTTGCAGACGATATATACGTGTGTAAAGTTTGTGAAGGCAGGAGGAAAAAAGCTTCCGCGATCACCGTCTCCTCTCCGTTCCTCCAAGCCCCGCCCCCTCCCTGAAAATAATGAGTGACAGGCTGATAGTGACCCGATAGAAACATTATTATTCTCTTAATCACTGAGATATAATGAAGCTAATTTAATCTCATACATTCATGGGATTTATGTAACAGTAAGACAGAGAATGTAAGTGTGCACCCACATGCACTATTTTAGTTATATGCTGTTGTAAATACTCCTGTTGTCTGCTGTGTTCAGACTCAAGTCCTGTGTGTGATGCCACATTCAGGACATTCAGTGTCCTTTCTTTAACAGAAGACCGTGGCTAGAAGCTGCAGCTAGACTGCAGAAGCATTAGCTTTTTTTTTTTGAGGATGGAACAACTTCACACACGGAGGCTAGACCTATACAATTAATTTATTTTGGTTTATAAATTAATGTCAAGACATTTATGTTATTGATTTCTGAAGCACTTTTTAAATAATAAAAAGAGAGTTCATATGTATTACTATTTACTGTATGCATTGATGAAAAATAAGCCATGTGCAGTAATATAGAAAATTGAGGATGCAACGCATTGGTATGAATCGTGATGCATCGGGATATCGAATTAAATCGAATCGTTGACAGGATAATCGAATCGTGAGACGAGTGAAGATGCACAGCCCTACTGTACACCCACGCCAGTGTCTTCACTCATTATCGTTGATTAGAGCTCTGTTCAACAGGACAGAGCGGGAGTTGTCGGTCAAACACACACGCATATACATGTTTAGAGGATATATCAGGACCTCTGAAAAAATGTGACAAATGGGGACATGTCTTCCCAAGGTCAATGAGACCTGGGAATTAAAGTATTTTATATCCATTCTCCTAGAAACACATTAATCTGCTGAGATTTTGTTAAAGGGCATATTCATTAGAGCCTATTCATATGTTGATACTACAAACTATTTAGTTTAGAGAATTTAAATAGCTAACTTAAAAAGCTATTAACTCCCACTTGGAGGGGAGTGATTGGGAGGAACGGCCCCCCTGATCTGAACCGGAGTGGTGGTTTGTTACTAGACTTCTGTGCTAGTCATGGATTGGCCATAACAAACACCATGTTCGAACATAAGGATGCTCATAAGTGTACGTGGTACCAGAGCACCCTAGGCAGAAAGTCCATGATCGATTTCATTATCGTATCATCGGACCTGAGGCCGTATGTTTTTGACACTCGGGTAAAGAGAGGGGCGGAATTGTCAACTGATCACCATCTAGTGGTGAACTGGGAACGTCTGGAGGAGGCCCAAGTTCAGGAGGCCTTCAACTCACACCTCCGGCGGAGCTTTTCGGGCATCCCTGTGGAGGCTGGGGACATTGAACCAGAGTGGGCGGTGTTCAAAGCCTCTATTGCCGAAACCGCGGTGGGGAGCTGTGGTCTCAAGGTGCCTCAAGGGGCGGTAACCCTCGAACCTCCTGGTGGACACCAGTGGTCAGGGAAGCCGTCCGACTGAAGAAGGAGGCCTTCAGGGATTTGTTATCCGGGGGGGACTCCCGAGGAAGTTGCAAGGTACCGACAGGCCCGAAGGGCAGCAGCCTCAGCCGTGGCCGAGGCAAAGCAGCGGGTTCGGAGAAGCCATGGAAAAGGACTTTCGGGCGGCACCAAAGTTGTTCTGGAAAACTGTCCGACACCTCAGGAGGGGGAAGCAGGGAACCATCCAAGCTGTGTACAGTAAAGATGGGACGCTGTTGACCTCAACTGATGGAGTGTTAGGGCGCTGGAAGGAACACTTTGAGGAACACCTGAACCCGACAACTCCGCCCTCTATGTTAGAGGCAGAGCTGGAGTATGACGGGGATCAACGCCAATCTCCCGGGGGGAGGTCACTGAGGTCGTCAAACAACTCCACAGTGGCAAAGCCCCGGGAGTGGATGAGATCCGCCCAGAAATGCTGAAGGCTCTGGGTGTTGAGGGACTATAATGGTTGACACGTATCATCAACGTTGCGTGGAAGTCGGAAACAGTACCGAAGGAGTGGCAGACCGGGGTGGTGGTTCCCCTTTTCAAAAAGGGGGATCAGAGGGTGTGTGCCAATTACAGAGGCATCACACTACTCAGCCTCCCCGGGAAAGTTTACTCTAAGGCAGGGGTGCCCAACCAGTCGATTGGGCGGGGAGATTCCCGGTCGATCGCAAGATGTGTCTAAAAATAGAACAACAATATTCTGTTTTATCGTTAATGTCTAATCTTGCTTTGCCAGAATAATGCACTTGAACGCATCAAAGCTTTGTGATTGGCCGGCGTGACCCCACTGTAGTATGTGACGTGTGAATAAACTCCAACTCTGTATCAACAACACTGTTGTGTAACTTCAGTTAAATACTTGTATGTGTGTAGATTAGAAAGAGGTAAGATAAAGGATCTGCAGTATTTTATGAAGTATTCATCGTACAAAGGTCAGTTTTATACAAGTAGAAGTGTGTATTTACCTGGTAGTAGGCTGTCAGTACAGCTACGCCTCTCTATGTGGACTGGTAGATCTCGGCAGACTGGCAACTTTAAAAGTAGCTCTCGGTTCAAAAAAGGTTGGGCACCCCTGCTCTAAGGTACTTGAAAGGAGGGTCAGGTCGATTGTCGAACCTCAGATTGAGGAGCAACACTGCGGATTCCGTCCTGGTCGTGGAGCGACGGATCAGCTTTTTACTCTTGCAAGGATCCTGGAGGGGGCCTGGGAGTACGCTTATCCGGTCTACATGTGTTTTGTAGACTTGGAGAAGGCGTACGGATACAAGCGGCCGAGATGGGTTTTCTCTGCAGGGTGGCTGGCTAAGGGTTTGGCTTGCCATCCGGGAGGGACTCGGAGTTGAACTGCTCCTCCTTCGCGTTGAAAGGAGCCAGTTGAGGTGGTTCAGGCACCTAGTAAGGATGCCACCTGGGCGCCTCCCTAGGTAGCTGGGAAGAGACCGAGGGGTAGACCTAGGACCAGGTGGAGGGATTATATCTCTTCGCTGGCCTGGGAGCGCCTTGGGATCCCCCAGTCAGAGCTGGTTGATGTGGCCAGGGAAAGGAAAGTTTGGGGCTCTCTGCTGGAACTGCTACCCCCGAGACCCGACCACGGATAAGCGGGAGAAGATGGATGGATGGAACTTAAAAAGGTGTTATACCTAATAAATGTGGTCATTATACTTTGTAAATCTCATCAACATCTAATTTGTAGTAACAATTGTGTGGGATACAACGCTGTACTTCTTTCTCCGTTTTGGGACAATTACTAATCAGGCATAAAAAGTGTGAAGTCAAAGCATTGTTAAAAGGTTTAAACTCTTGAGACCATGCTTTTGAAAATGTCGGTTCAGAGGAAGGAAGAGAAAAACGATGACTAAAATAAAGCTCGCTCTTTTTATCTCTTTTTTTCGCAAAGGACCATCGCCAGGAGAACCTACCCAAAATAAGTATAAATGCTTAGAGACATCTAGTAAGTCTATTTTGAGACCTGTGGATTTGCATTTAACTTCAAATGAAGGTCCTGAGGTGCATAGCTAAAATGCTGACCTTTTTTTTATTGTTTTTGCAGCAATATTATGCTAAAAAATTGATTCTACTGTTAAAATTGTGCTTGAGTTTAGTAAATGAGTTAGTTATTTCCACCTTACATTTAAAATACTTCCTATACCAAATATTGGCTTCATGTAAGTAATTGTCTATTCCAAAACTTTATTTCAACTCCCTCCTTTTTCTGATTGGTAAAAAAAGGGGAGGATGAAAAAAATGATTCATGTTTATTATTTAGAAATTGATGTATGTATCGACCTGACTGATTCAAATCAAATCAAGTTTTATTTATATCACATTTATAAACGATTTTTGGTCGAGCCAAAGTGCTGTAGGCCTACATATAATAAAAATATCCTACAGTAGAGACACTTTACAACAAATACAACAGCACAGATTGTTCAGAATATCAGTATGACAATACTACACCCTCTGTCCTTAGACCCTCTGTCCTTAGACCCTCACATCGTACAAGGAAAACCTTCCAGAGAAAACCCACAGTTTAAGGGAACATGGGAGAAACCTCAGGGAGAGCAGCAGAGGAGGGATCCCTCTCCCAGGACGGACAGACGTGCAATAGATGCCGTGTGTAAATCGAAGAGATAATATATTTTACGATCATTTCCTGATAACGATGACGCAATAGCCCCAGTGTTTCGAGGCAGGTCCCGGTATCTCGCAGTGCACCCAGCAGGAGCTTCCAGCTAGATTTGATCGATATGGACATAAACGCGAGTGAAGTCTTATCGGACAGGAGAGGAGACACGCAGCTCTGCATGATACCCTGCAGCTCCGCCCGCTGTGATGGAGCGATGAGCGGAACAACACACACACTTCAAGTTAGATCATCACCCTTAGCTATTTTAATTACCTCTCAAACTACCTAAACTAATTATAAATATGTTTATTTGTACTGTCGGGTCACTCATTACTGGATCAGCCAGCTGCATGAGACCACAGATACTGACGGGCTGTCAGGAGAGGGGGTGAAAAGAGAGGCTCTGTCCTCCGTCTATTATTCTTATATTATTATATAGAGTCGTTATTCGTTTGTTTTAAAGCTCAATAAATAACAAAGAAGACCTTTGACCTTTGGCACTTTTCTAATTTTGTCCGGAAGATTTAAACTTTAACGGACATGTTGACCGGCGAAACCCCACCTCTGCTGCTAAATCCAGCGCGGAGAATAAACAGAAGGGCGACCATGGCAACCATGCATGCTTGAGAAGTCTTCTTCGCTACTTTTGGTGTATTTTGTGGCCGGAGTACAGCGCCACTTACAGGCCTGGCATATGTACTACTGCGTCTCCAGCGCTTTCGAGCGGTCTCGTGCTGAAGTACAGCGCCACTTACAGGCCCGGCATATGTACTACTGCGTCTCCAGCGCTTTCGAGCGGTCTCGTGCTGAAGTACAGCGCCACTTACAGGCCCGGCATATGTACTACTGCGTCTCCAGCGCTTTCGAGCGGTCTCGTGCTGAAGTACAGCGCCACTTACAGGCCCGGCATATGTACTACTGCGTCTCCAGCGCTTTCGAGCGGTTTCGTGCTGAAGTACAGCGCCACTTACAGGCCTGGCATATGTATTACAGCGTCTCCAGCGCTTTCGAGCGGTCCCGTGTGAACGGACACATTTCTGGTGCCTGTTGTGTGTGGATGGAAGACTTTTTTGATAACGATTTTGGTTCTATTGCGTTATTGTCCTCGTGTGGCTCTAGCCTAAATCTACTCCTACACTTCTTTTCTAACCGTTTTTTGTGTGTGCTGCTGCTGCTGTCACACAGTCTCCCTCTTACACTGCTGCATCTCAGCATGTGCATCTTCTCTCCACTGCTTTAGGAATATTTCTCCCTTTGAATTTGTAATCCTCCTCACTCACTTCCCCCATTTTCTCTGTATCGCTGCCTCCTTGTGCTCCTTTCTCTTCTCCTCCCTTGATGTTTTTTTCTGTTTGTCTCTTGATTCTTCTAACCCAATCCAGCTCTGGTTTGATCTCACTATACCTCTCTTTGCCTCAGCATTCTCTCCATCTCTCTGTATCTCAGACTGTCTCTTTCCTCCTGGGTTGCCTACAGATCAGATGTGGCATGTCTGTCAGTAAGCTACAGAGTTAGAGTTCCATGATTCATCTCTGCTATATGGGTGACCCACTTCTGCACTGACTCACACATTTTCATGCTGTGAAATTAAGTACTGCAAGTACTTTGCCACATCAGTTCAACAATATACCCACACTACCAAGTGTGGTTCACTACTTTTCCTGCTAGGCCTCAATATAAAGAGCAATTACTAAACATACTGAACACATTAAAGCAACCAAAAAACAGGTTATAGGGAAATATGTTTTCTTTACCTAATGAAATGATTGTACTATACTAATTATATTTTCTTATGCAGAGTATTTGTTTAAAGTAAAGTTCGACTCCAGCAGGGGCTTTAACAATAAACCGTATTGGCCATTGTGCTTTATAGTAATGACATGCTAATGCAGTGGTTCTCGAACTGACAGAGCTGACCCAGGACCAGTCCTACAGAGCTGACCCAGGACCAGTCCTACAGCATGGCCTGCGCCGTGGGCTTCTCAGGTACAGCGAGTCTAACAAACTCGCACACAAAGCTGGGAGATCTGTACTAAAGAT
Source organism: Pseudochaenichthys georgianus (assembly GCF_902827115.2). Classification (NCBI taxonomy): domain Eukaryota; kingdom Metazoa; phylum Chordata; class Actinopteri; order Perciformes; family Channichthyidae; genus Pseudochaenichthys; species Pseudochaenichthys georgianus. Next base: position 3,307,656 of record NC_047515.1, read on the forward strand.
TGGACTTTAGATGCAGGCCCGGTTCTAAGGGGGTGCATAAGGGTGCATTGCACCCTCAGTTGAGTCGTTATGCACCCTCATTTGAAAAATGAAAAGTAAAAAAAAAAAAAGTGAAAAAAATGAAAAGTGAAAAATATTACATTTTGCCTACTATTACTAACAATAGTAGTAATAATAATAAGAAGAAGAAGAAGAAGAAGAAGAAGAAGAAGAAGAAGAAGAAGAAGAAGAAGAAGAAGAAGAAGAAGAAGAAGAAGAAGAATATTGTGGTTGAATAGCATTGTCTGCTGCATTTATTTGATCAATTTAAACGGTACGTAACGTTATTATGTCAGGTGCGCGTGTCCTGTGCCGCTGCACATTCGTCATCTGCAAGGTGCTTACACAGCAGTCAATGATGGATCAGAAAATGGTTAAAACAACCAGCCCTTTTCGCCAGCATACACTGCATCTACTGCAGGTAATAACAGTTCAGATCATGGGGACATTACGTTACTGTCGTGGACACTAACGTCCTCCTGCCCGACTCGCCGGCTTTGCCCGCCTCGCCCACAGAGGCGGAGCAGCCACAGCCGTCTTCGTTACCCCAAACACCGCCACCCCTCGGCGGCCCGCAAGTGCCAGAGGACCTCTGCAAAACAGAGCCTGCCCAGGTATATTTAAAAAAGTACCCAACTCGCCTGTACAGTGGGGTAAGGCGCTCATTTTGCAGCTCATGGTTTCAAAACAGAGATTGGCTGGAATATTCATGTAAAAAAGATGCCATCTTCTGCTATGCATGTAGACATTTCAGTTCAAGTAAGTCAGATGCCTTCACCACAACTGGCTACAACAACTGGCACCATGCTCTTATAGGCTACGTGATAAGGGACTGGGAAGGCATAATCAAGCAAAGAGCACATAGATCCATAGATCTCTTAATGTTGCTCTCAAAGTGCACCAGTGCATCTTCCCGGGGGAGCATGCCCCCGGACCCCCCCAGGAGGAGGTGAGGACCCCCATAGATGGTGTTAGGTACACTCCCCACTTATAAAAATAGCACTTTACCACTGCACCCTCTCTAATCTCAGATGCACCCTTAGTCATTTTGTTCTGGAACCGGGCCTGTTTAGATGTAGCACAAAATGAAAATGAGAACATTGCACAGTATAAATCTATTCTAGTAGACCTCAACAATGGAATTATGATCGGTAGAAATGCCAATGACATGGGACCTTTAATTAGATGTATTACCTCAACAGATTTAACATAACTCTATGAGTTTAGTTGAAAGCAATAATATTAAGCTTAAATAATAATAACAAAATAATAGGTTCAACTTGAAAATACATAGATGTGTTATGAAACAAAACTAATCCCATACACACTTTGGGAACCTTTTACAAAATGTGTGGATGCAATAACTGAGAAAATTAATAAGATGCACGGTGAGCCACTATGCACGTGTGCTATGTGCACAACTATGCAAGCGTAGCCTAACAGTTAGCTACATAGCTAGCAGTGAGTGAGCATTCAGACACCGGCGCACACACTCAAACGGACTCGTGTGCCTGACTCTACCAACAGGCTTCCATGATTCTGTTTAGATATACGAGTATAAGCCATGATAGCTAATTTTATTATTTGATATGAAAATCAATGGAGGCTGAGTTAACTTTGTAGGAAAACCTACCGTCCATGAGCTGTGTTTTATTTGTTAACTTCATATTTTTCATTTCCTAAAACATTTATTTTCCTCTCATATTAACAGTGTGGATCATTGAGACAGCGTGGCGTCCAGAGTCTTCTCCCGTTTCCCACTTCCTCTGAGGGGACAGCACGGAGGGGTGGCATGAAGAAAGACCTGCACCATCTTCATCCAGGCTGGGCGTTGTTGTTATCACTGGCTCAGTGTCATTTCATTTGACCAAATGTATTTAATAGATTTTATTATTATCCACCTTTTTGTTTTATGTCCTTTTATTTAAAACATTCTTTGAGACTTCATCTTCTGGTTCACTTTCAATAAATGTAATTTGTATAATCACTCTTTTGTCTTTATTCTACATGGAAATGTTCGAGATTCCATTCAAATCTGTTGATTATTCAGATCTTCCTCAGGAATAGTATGTAGAGTTTTTAATGCTAAATATCATTTTCTCACAGGATATAGATAGTTTGTATCCATAGTGTATGAATAAATGTTTCAGCTGTTCAGACCAACATAGTAAGATGTGAGCATGGTCCTAATTGTGTTGGAATGCAGCCCCGGTCTGCTCTGTTTCATAAAGCAAATCTGCCACTTTTATATTGCAGAATTTGTTAAATTAAAGCAGTCTTTAATTGTTTGTCCTAAACATAGCAATATATGCTTTAGAAATGTAACATGTCTTTGAAAAATAATAGTATACAGTTTATATTGTACATCACCTTTAGCTTGAAAATACATAGATGTGTTTTTTTAATCTATAAAATAAATAGACAGACGGACACTTTATCAATCCCAAATTGGGAAATTGTTTAACAGCAGCAGTGTGTTCAGGTATTAACATATTTAAAGTTGGAACAAAGTATAAACTACACAACACAAGTCTAATGCACAGCAATCCATAAGATAAGTCCGATATGTTCATGAAACTCCCCAGGAGGCACCGACACTACGTGGCCGAGTGACTCCGGAGTTTGCTCATGAGTTGCACTGTACGATCTGTGTAGTGGGCTGTCACTCAAAAACTGAGTAGCCAATGAGGACACACCCCTGAAAGTCCCGCCCACCTGGGACGTTTTTGCTTGACTCGGTTTTTTTTCCTCTTAAACTCCTAGTTTTGCTTGATTCTGAGAAAGTGTTGCTTTATCTTTATGAAACAAAGCTAATCCCATACTCACTTTAGGAACCTTTTACAACATGTGTGGATGCTATAAATGAGAAAATTAATAAGATGGCTTGAGTCACAAAAACATATACTCTGATGTGCTTTTATTTGAAGCAAACATTTTTGAAAAAACGAAATGATGTGGACGTCTAGTCCAAAACAGAAAGAAAAAATGCACATTTATATATACAGCTCTCAGAAAATGTTAACAGGTAACTCTCCGCTGACAACCAGTCAGACATATGCGTTAAGCCCCTCCCACAGGGCACTCAACTATCTATCAACTTAATTATTGTAATTATAAATAACTATAAATGTATTAAATGTATCCCAAAATAATTAAAGACAATAAATCAAATAAGTCGAGATATACTACTATTTCTGACCGCTGAAGCCCTAAACATTTACATTTTTAAACCTTAGAACATATTGTCATCCATGCCCATGCACTACTTAACTTGGTACGGTCCAATTGAGCACAGTGTTAACTGATTGAGCCTCTACTTAAAGGGGACCTATCATGGAAAATGCACTTTTGTAGGTCTTTTATACATGAATATGTGTCCCCGGTGAGTCAGGGGACTCACCAAGTGTCAGAAAACACAACCCTCTCTCTTTTCCTCCATACCCAAATCTCTAAAAACGGGGCTGGAACGGATCTGATACAGACTGATACAGATTTGAAAATTCTCTGACGTCAGGAACAAGGAGCTCCGCCTATATGGGCAACTCTCCACCTATCAGGGGAATGTGGGGTTGGGCCACTGCCGGCCATTGCCGCTCGAAAGCGCTGGAGACGCTGTAGTACATATGCCAGGCCTGTAAGTGGCGCTCTAGTCTACCACAAAAGCAGCGAAGAAGACTTCCTGGCATGGTTACCATGGTTGCCCTTCTGTTTATTCTCCGCTGGGGCACTTTTTCTCCCTCCCCAAGGCAAGCGTTTGCGCCTCCTGCTCCTGTAATTCAATGCAATCCCTCCCTCGCTGTGATTCTCTCCGGTAGTCCACCAGCAGATGACAAACACTCACCTCTCCGCCTCTTCCAAGGGACGAGGGGACCGTGCGGCAGAGTTTCAGTTCATGTCCGTTAAAGTTTAAATCTTCCGGACAAAATTAGAAAAGTGCCGGTCAGAGGTCTTCTTTGTTATTTATTGAGCTTTAAAACAAATGAATAACGACTCTATATAATCATATAAGAATAAAAAACGGAGGACGGAGATATCTTTTTGTCCCCCTCTTCTCCCCGCTGCAGCCCAGCAGCTGATCTTAAAGCACGCTCCCCTCTCCTGCAGGGGGGCGTGGTCAGCTGCAGCTCACAGAATCAGCCCCCTGCAAAAACAGGGCTGGAAAGAGCAAATAGAGCGAAATGAGGCATGGCTAAAATGCAGGATCTGTTTGGTGTTTTGAAATAAAAACTATATTTATATACTTTATATAGGTATGGCCCTACAATATATTGTTCAAATATAGCATGATAGGTCACCTTTAATGCAGTAGTTATCTGTTGTTCTTTTGGAACTCCGGAACTGTGAACAAGAGGGTAAGCAGGTTACTGTGGCACACTGGAAAGTAGTTATGTTAAAGGTGGGGTAGGTAAGTTTGAGAAACCGGCTCGAGATCGCTAGAATTTGAAAATACACAACTGGAGAAAATCTGCCACTTCCTTATAGAGCCCCTCCTCCAACACACACGAACGCCAATGACGGCACGAGATAAGTTTGTGCCCCGATAGTAGGCTGACAGGCAGGTAGGCCATCATTGGTTGTACTTTTTACAGTATTACGGCTTCTACAGATGACATTTTTTTATGGATTTGTTGTCAAAGCACTTCAGATATTCATTGCTATCGGGATGTTAAGAGCATTCCATGGAATATAACAAAAAGTGTATCTCGAGCCAGTTTCTGAAACGTACCTACCCCACCTTTAAGTATGATTTAAAAATAAAACTGTGTTGAATAAAAGAATGATTTATTATTTTACAAATGCCCAGCAAAAAGTGTGCCTTTTACCATGTTCCTTATGCAAACAGTGACGACGTCTTGGTCACAGAACCAAAGTGAAATATTTAAATACCACCTTATAGTATTTGGCTGGCAGTGAGCACCCCTGACCTGCTGTTATAGAACGTCCCCGGATCCACTCCACGTTTTCTGTTTTTTTCCCTGCGTCCTTATTAAGCGCGGAACTGTAGAATCAGAGGAAATAACAGGCACAACAAACACGAAGGGCGTGCAGATTAACAGGAAAGCGCTGGTATGTGCTGAGGAATGAGGAGAACATGTGAAGGAAAGCGAGGAATTAGGACGGAGCCTGTTCATTTTCTGCACTACTGCTGCGTTTCTGGAGCATCCGCAGCTCTACCGGAGGATGCTGCACCTCCGTCCGCTGCTGTAATCTGTGCAGTCCCCTCGGCTGCCTCTCCCCGTGCATCCTGCAGCGGGTGACAGGTGCAGCATGATGCGTGGACAGGAAGGTTTTCCCTGAGCAAGGATTTCTCTGCCTCCTCCAGTCCGCATCACCGCTGACTCCTGTTAGCCGCAAAGCAGGGGGAAACACTGATCATCTCTCCACTGTTGAATTATTTACCAGAATCTGTTCCTGAACATCAGCTGGTGTCTTTGTTTTACACCCTCCTGTACATGATTTTAAACCCGGGATTGAAGTGGCGTTGATACGGATTGATGGCCAGGCGTCCCGCATTTCCTCAACAGGGGGATGCACCCTAAAATAACCCCGGTTCCAAATGTTAAGCGCGCACATTCATTTATGGTGCATAATATTATTTACATTTGTTTTGACTATTTTATGCCGAATTATCCCTGCAGCTTTCAGCGCATCGCAAACCGAGGGAGCCCTGAATCTGTGACACGGATCTCCGGAACCCCCCCTCCACCTGTCCCCCGGACTTTTTGATGGCTTATGTGTTCCGGAGATGGAGGGTGTTACTGGTGCTGAACGTGCTCACCGTGGCCGGGTTCATCACTTTCTGGGCCAAGTGCAACACCCGCAGCAGCGTCCCGACCGCCGCCGGCCCGGAGGCTGCTGCGGACGGGAGGAGGGCCCCGGGGAACGGGACCTCGCTGGGGCCCGGCATCAGCCATGAGGTGCTGCTGAAAAGGCTCAGCTCTCTGGAGGATGTGGTGTACCGGCAATTAAACGGTAACCTTAATATTAATGTTGTCCTTGGCTCACATTTCTAAATGTTTCCATGTCGCGATAAGAGGTTAACCACCAAAACAACATGGATAGTTTCACACTACTTCTCATGTCATTGTCAAGTATAGCCTATAGTTCATCAATTAGATTAAAGTAATATTCTCGCTTTGAACTAACCTAAAACAATTACTCAAATATGTTAGCATGATACACTTAAAGTCAATTAATTAATTTCAATTTTGTTTTGTTGTCTTGTTGAATTATTCACAAGAAAAATGTATATTAACTAGTTTAACTAAATGCTGGGTGTTTTATTTAAACTTGAGCTTCTGGTGTCATTACGTGCTTCCATTAAACATCTGAAATTATTTCAAAACAGAATCCTGACTAATTCTAAACTTCGACATACCAGTAAGTGAAAATACATATATTCCTCTCTTAACTAAAGTCATTCTACATGTTTAACTTTTTTGACTGAAAACTTAAAGGTGGGGTAGGTAAGTTTGAGAAACCGGCTCGAGATACACTTTTTGTTATATTTCATGGAGTGCTCTTAACATCCTGATAGCAATGAATATCTGAAGTGCTTTGACAAAAAATCCATTAAAAAATGTCATCTGTGGAAGCCGTAGTACTGTAAAAAGCACGACCAATCATCTGAGCCGGCCCGGCTAAAATAACTGGATGGCCTACCTGCCTGTCAGCCTTCCATCTGTGCACAAACTGATCTCGTGCCCTCATTGGTCATGTGCGCGTTCGTGTGTGTTGGAGGAGGGGCTCTGTAAGGAAGTGGCAGATTTTTTCCGGCTGTGTATTTTCAAATTCTAGCGATCTCGAGCTGGTTTCTCCAAAATTACATACCCCACCTTTAAGTTTAATTTTGTGTACATAAAGTCTATTGAACCTAAATGCCCAAAAGATCATTAACACATGGGATAATGAGTTGGAATTAGGTTGGCTTTGAAGGTAACCCATTTTGGTGATATATGAACAGTCAAACCAGGACAACACAAAGGTTACACTGAAATAACATGTCAACCTGGTTTTTCCTCAAGGGGTCTGCAAGAGTTCTCCCCCTCGGGCCCTGACATGAAGGCCCAATTCCAAACCACACCCTACCCACTCTCAGCTAAATGAGGCTCTCTTCTTTCAGGTGGAGGGTGTAAAAACAGCATCTCTTGGATTAAAAATATCCAAATAAAACCCACAAATCTTTTATGGCATATATTTTTTGTAAACATATTTTTGTTTTAAAATCTGATGTTTATAAGCTGCTTAGTTTTTGCAAAAGTCAGTTTAAATATACACAACTTTTACCGTTTTCTACACACGAGTAAATTATCCTAAGTTTAAACAAATACGAGGTAACTCTGTATGAAGGTATTAAATGGCTCTTGTTGTGCAGTTTATCAGTGAATGTTTCCACGGAACTGTTTGTACACAGCGTGTTCCATGACGGACACACACAGCGTTGGTCGGTCAGGTAGTGAAGCAGGTGAAGTCAGGTGATGCAGATTCTCCGTTGGAGGGCTTGATAACCCACTCCCCTTCCACACTCATTGGTTTGGAACAGCACTTAATGTGGCGGACCCGCCGTGAGAACGCGCAAATAGAGCGGTAGTGTGAAGGGGGCGGTCTGGAATTGGGCCGAAAATGTCATACTGCAGAAGTAATGATATGTGTCCAACTTCTCACAGTACAAAGCAGATATCTGCTTTGACCCTTTTAGCATGTGTGATGAAATTGTCTGTTAAAATAGTCAACCTTGGTTTAATGTGGATGAGGCAAATGAATAAAAAATTAGAGGGTGTATAACATTTCTGAAAAGGATAATATTTTGCCTTTTTTCCCAAGAGATGTTTGTTTTCAATTGACTAAAGTAAAATCCCCTATGCAGATAACTTTCAAAACCAATAACAAAAAGTATTGTAGCTAATGTTTTCCTGAAGAGCATCCTTCCTTTAGCGGGGAGATCAGGGTCGAAAGCAGAGCAGCTTTTCGGGATGCAGTGCCTTCAGCAGGATGTTTGCCAACAGGCATGATCACAGCTTATCACGTTGAACGATAGTCACTTCACTTCCACCCACAAATACACTTAGTCACACTAGGAAGAGTCATATTAATCCCTTATTTGAAATGGTAGAATGTTTGAAGCTAGCAGAATTCAGCCTAGAAATGGAAATGTTTTTCTCTTTAATCTTTAAAGAAAGTGAGTTTTCAACACTGAATATGGGAAATACTGACCTTAGTAAAAGTTAAAAATAGCAATATGCCTATTTTACACATTGCACAGTAGCTACAGTGTGGATATGGGAATTGATATGAACTCTTATTTGTTACGGTCAAAGTATGACTACAAGTAAGGAAGCTCAGTTTATTAAATGTTTGCTTTGTTCCCAACAGGAAGTAAACCTGATTAAATAATTGTGTTCGACAATCTCAAACTATCAATTCTCCTGAAAAACACATTTTGAATCAGAATATTAAACATTGAAATTGAGTAAGTTTGAAAATATATATAAATGCTATACAGTAAAATTTGATTCCAATGTACTTTATCTAAATGTTAACTTAAAAACTGGAGACTGAAGAGGTTTTTCACATACTGGCAATATGTACTTACCTTTAGAGAACAGAGATATTCATGTACAAACAGAACAGCAGAAACATTTTAACACAAATCAAGCAGAACATTTACGGTTCTCTTTAATCAGCTACGCTGCAGACTCTTCCAGAAGCTCCATCAGGCGGGAGGACGGCTTCCGTCTAACTTCAACGTGGTGCTGTTTAACAGACATGTCAATTATTGTAGCGAACACACATAACTGTAAGTACAGAAAGAAATTGGAAACACAGATTATGCCTTAAAGGGGACCTATCATGGAAAATGCACTTTGTGATGTCTTTTATACATACATATGTGTCCCTGGTGCGTCGGGGAACTCACGCAGCGTCAGAAAATAAAACCCTCTCTCTTTTCCTCCGTACCCACATCTTTTAAAAACGGGTGAACAACGAGCGGATACAGATTCCATCCGAACTGAGGTCAAATCGACAGCGGACCCACAGAAAGTTGCTATCAGGAAAAATGCCTGACGTGTTGCGGACGTAATCTCGTCTACATTAGCAAGCCTCGCTAACGCTCAGAGCTAACCTGTACTGGAGAGCACATGTGTTTAAAAAGCAGGAAATAAAAAAAGGAACTCACCTTGTGATAAACCTGCAAGAGAAAAAGCATTTGAGCTCCATACTGCTTCAGAAATAATCCTTGACGTGGTTTAAACAGGATGGCGTTTTATCACAACCGAATGTAACTTTATCTCCGGTAGAATTCTGATCAGGCATTAGCTCCGCCTCCTCTTCGTTTATTTTGTTCAAGCTAAGGACCCAAGATCCGCGTTTCTCTAACAGGGCTTCAAAAGAGGGGTTTGAGCAGTATGATATCTCATTCACACCAACGCAACTCCGGTTCAAGCTCCGTGCTAGAGCTTTTCAGGTTCAGAACCGGTTCTTCGGTTTGGCTCCGGCTCTTTTCACACCGCCCAGAGTCCGACTGGTGCTGCGTCATTGCGTCATCGTTTGCGTCATGACGTAACCGTTTGCGTGCCTGCTTCATAAAGCCAAACCGCGCGGAAACCCCTCACAGCTCACACCGACAACAACAACAATGGCCGATTGTCTTGAAGAAATGGGACGATTTTACTACCAACTTTACAGTCGTTACATGCTACATTCAAAACTGCTTTACAATCGTAATCATCAACTTCAATGACGATTCCGATTCCCCCTGCCCCCGCCTCGACATAAGCGTGACGTATGCGGTGCTTTTGCTCTAGCCGGACAATTTTTTGGTGCTTGAAACTAACCGGATTCCGGAGCTAAGAGGCTGCTCCGCTGCGGTGTGAACAGGAAAACCCAGTGCTTTTCAAGCTCCAGCTCCGAACCGGCCCTGAAACACCATTGGTGTGAATGAGGTATGAGCAGTGGCGACTTGTCATTAGGGGCACAGCCCCACCTAGTGTCAGCAGAAAGTATTAAAAATAATGATTAAAAGAAAATGCAAAAAATAAATAAGAAAAAATATATAAAATATATTTTAAGATCATATTTAATCATCTGATTCGTCTGTACATTGCTGTTTTAGTCTGTGTTCTTCTAATTAGTGTCTACAGTGTGTGCCTATTGAGCTGTTTAGAGCCATGTGGGACCAAACCCGATCATGCCCCTCCCTCTCCCTGTCTAAGTGAATGGTGACTGAAAAAACTACACTGCGCTTGCTCAGAATATTTTCCTATTTAATGTGTGTGGCAAAACAAATTAATGACCATAGGGGCATTGAGCTGCCATCCCCACCATATGTCATCTTACATAATTCAGAGCTGATTGGCTGTAAGTACGTGTGCCGCGAAAAGTGTGGTGTGTGAAGAGGAGACGAGAGAGCTGCAGTGAGGCGTCATAAAACCCGGAAGTAAGCTGCGCACGGGTTCCCTCCACAAAAAAGCAATGAGATTTCTCCATAGGATTTTAGAAAATAGCTCGAAATAAGATCTGTAGGAAACAAACCTGTTAGATAAATGCACGTTTTGTTCAGCCGGATAATATCCACATGTCTACCATACTTTTATAATTTTCGAATCATAAATCTATCGATTAGATTTATGATTCGACTTTTTAAACTACAAGAAGATAAGGAGGACTTTTACAAAAAAATAATAGAGATTTTTGTCCAGAAGGATAGGCAAATGGACTTAATCTTCAAGTCAAGGTACTGTAAGACCACCGTTTTATTGAAAATGGGATCTTACTAAGAGAGAACAATTACATATTTAAATGATAAAATTACATTTTTGGGTATCCTTTTGTTGAACTGTCTGTTTCAAATTAATCGAAGCATCAGACTAAAAAAGCTTTTGAAAATAATATTATATTTTGATTTAGGTCAAAATATAATATTTGTAAACCTGAAGAGTCAGTGCCAGTGCCTCATCAGCCATGAACCTCACTGCAGAAGCTTATATATAGACATCTCAGTTTGTTGTGCCCCACCACTTGTGTACATATAAAAACGCCACTGAGTATGAGGGATGGCTACAATGGGTGAACTGTTTGGTATTTTGAAAAAAAACCTTCACAGACATGTCTTGTATAGGTATGGCCCTACAATATATGTTTAAAATATAGCATGATAGGTCCACTTTAACTTCAATTTAACCCGCTACAGAAGGAGGCACCAACAGTTCAACTTCCCAGTAGTCTTCCTGGATCACCCCTCCCCTTCTTTGTCCATGGCAGTGAATGTGACATACCCTTTTTTTAGGAATCTGGTGCCGCTATCTGTCTCAGTGTACACAGGAAATAAAAGCACACATGTGCATCACACACAGTCGGATGCATGTGAGTGAACTGACTTGACTTCCACAGTAAAGGAAAACTCAGTTTGGCGACACACTGCTTTACTACCGAGCAGTAGTGATGGCGAGATGAAGCCTTATGAAGCTTTGAAGCTTTCCAGCCAATTGGTTCGCAAAAGGGTTCATCTCATGAGGCTTCATCATGGGCTTCATTTGAACACAAACCCCCCTGTTGGTCAAAGTGTGTACAACAGGCAGATTGGACATCTCAACAGTGTGCTCTATCTCATACCAAGTTCCCATTGAGTAAAGCCTTAGAATAACTCTAAACAACGAACATTAAATCATATTTTCATGTTAACAATATTGTTTTTATTCCAGTTGAATGATTGTGATTGAAAAGCCTAAGGAGGCTGGTAAACATTGCAAAGAGGGATTTGTATTCCTTAATAATATTCTTAAACGTAACCATTTTGTAGCCTGAGAAAGGCCAAACCATATCAAAGAATACATTAACTACATTGTCTCATTTAGCTGTAGCTTTTATAAACAACAACAAAGACATATTGTTCAGTCGTTGAACCAGGGACCCTGCGGTCATGAGTCAACTCCTTTCGAGCTGAGCCACAGCACACACGCTGAATCTCACTGAAAACACTGCAACATATTTATTCATGTTTTTATTCCTACATTTATTTATGCTTGTATCTATTTATACTTATGACATGTTCCGACCTCTATATGAGTGAGGGTCTGAGCTCTCTTGATTCCATCGTGTCACCGGGCCCGCCGGGTACAGGAGGGGTAATATGGTTCTTAGTATACATCCATGGGTATTATGAGCGTTGTGGTTCAACGGTTCAACCGATCTGAATCGCTTCGTGAAGCAGTCACGTGGTATCGACAGGCAGCGAGGCTTCGTTTGTCATCGGTGACGTCACTGGCCCAAAACGATACAAGCCTCGATACAAGCTTCACAAAAAGCTTCGGGGATTACTCGACACACGCTCCGAAGCCTCAGCGCAATACATAACATCACTACCGAGCAGCATTTGAAAATGTAGCGCGAACACCACCAACAAAAAAACTCTTCTGAACTACTAGTGCCCCACTGCCACATGTTTTATTCAAAATTGTGAATTTCGCCAGCTGTTAACTAATTTGAAGCAACTACTAAACCACAAAGTATTACATGTTGTGTGTGCCTCGTCCATGACAGCAGGCTAAATTAGCTAGCATGCTAACTTGCTAAATTGCTAAACTGAAACACTGACGTTAGCTAATGTTTGTTTGATATCCACATTAAGCTGACAAGCTAACGGGGATATACAGAGTTAATAAAGAACAAACATATTCATATTAGACGAGGGTCCATGCTGGAACCTTCTGCTATTTTTCAAACGTCTTTACTGTGCGCAAACTCCTCATTGCCCAGGTACATTTTACTAGCTTTTCACAGGTTAGGTCAACACATTACTTTAGTTAACATTTACTTGGTGCCATGATTTAAATGTGCTTATCAAAATGAAGATACAAAATAAATCGTTTTTATCAGTGAACCTGTACATGGAAGGTTTTGTGAATCTGGGCCACTACTTGTCATAATGTGAATTCAGCTCAAATGTTCAGGTGTTTGGACAGCCACTGTCGACATCCTTATGTTCATGTGAGGCTGAGCTGTGATGAGGAGGCGATCAGCTGTGAGCCACAGAGAGCATTACTAAGAGAGTGACTCAGCCCGACTAAAGGATCCTGACATGTAATCTCCTCTCGTTTGCCTCCCCCAGGTCTGTCCAAGTCTCTGGGCCTGATAGAGGGCTTCGGGGGTCGGGGTAAGGGCGGCCACCCCGCGACGCTGGCCCCCGCTGAGGAGAGCGACGCCAAATACCTTTGGGAGAAGTATGGCTACAACGCATACCTGAGTGAAAGGATCTCTCTGGACCGGAACATACCGGATTTCCGGCCTGCCAAGTGAGTAGATGCACGTTAAATTACACTTTTAAGGTTGTTTCACAACAATAACATAAATTAGAGGAAGACAAGGACATATTTCAGTTTTAGGTCTGAAATACACACATGAATAAATAAACACATACATTTTTTACAGAGCAGTGTCAGAGCAAAGTCAAGTGTGGTTGCTGATGGCCCATTCCACACTTCCTTTCCTCTACTTCTGGGGCCCTTGCTTGGGCCATACTCATCTTCGAACATTGCCTTGATTGTGATCATTACTACACATTTAGAACGTTTTCTGATGCCAAATGGGCCAGTGGCGACGAGTGATACGACTTATAGACCCTTCCAACTCCTTGCTTAGAGTACACCAATGTTCAAACTCAACCTTCATATTAAGCTCAACTGCACATCGTCATCGTGGCACCTTGCACTACGGTCTTTCAGCATGTTTGGTTACCCATGACTGTTCTGAGGTTTGAGTCAGATACCAGTGTCCCTCACCAGGAGTTCTGTGAAGATTATTTTGAATCCTTGAAAGGTTTCGTAGGATGAGATCTAAAATGGAAACATTAGCTTTTAAATCCAGACCGCCAATGAATTAAACGTTTACTGAGATATGGGATCAGAGGTTGCGTTAACTGAATATTTTCTGCCTATGACGGATTTTTTTTAACAATCTGAAAAATCTGAAAGCAGTCCGTCATTTTGACAGATTAGAACAAACTCGGAACAGCGCCAAAGTTTCCCCGCAGCAAGGCTCCGGTGTTATGCTCTCCCCCCCCCACCCCCGTTGACAGTTCACGACCGTGCTCTTTTTATTTTACTTTATCAACAACAAATACATCTATGTGCATTTGTCAATATTAATCAAATATTGGTTACTTAAATACTGGGTACAATACTGATCCACATCAAATCAGCATATCATTTGATGTCTATGTAAAAAATGAGCTATGAGTTATATTTGCTTTCTAAATGTAGCGAAGTCGAGGTATATGCAGCATAAAATTGAAATTTGCAATGAAGGTACAAGTATCTGAAAATGGTACTTAAGAAATATACTTGAGTTGATCTTCTTACTTACAGATTCCACCACTGGAAATAAGATAATATATATTACACAGATAAATATGAACCAATGGAAGTAGGTTGTTTCTTCTCCAACTCTTTCAGCTCAACCCTCCTCACCCTGGAGGCTGAGTGGAGTGTGCCGAGCTTCACTGGCATGGAAAGGTTTTTCTGAACAGATGGTGATCTATGTTTGCGTGTCTTTGTGCAGATGCAGAAAGGCCAACTTCCCAAGAGATCTCCCCCAGATCTCCCTCATTTTCATCTTCATCAACGAGGCTCTGTCGGTGATCCTGCGCTCAGTCCACTCAGCTGTCAATCACACGCCGGCTCACCTGCTCAAAGAAATCATCCTGGTGGATGACAACAGCGATGACGGTCAGTGGAAATGTTTCTATCCCAAGAGCCAGAAGTGTGGCTTTTAATCGTTCTGATTATACCTGTTAGTGTAATCTGTAAGGAAAATACAGTATGTGCTAGTAGAGGCAGACGGGGAGACTTCAACACAACAGGAGTGGGAAATAAAGCTCCCAGCATGCCTTTTGATTTCAAACATGGCCAGCACCATTCAGAATCAGAATGCTTTATTTATCCTTGGGGAAATTGGGGTTTGTGACGGCTGCTTAATTTCAGATAGAGATAAAATAAAAAATAAATACAAATGTAATAGAAATATTTATATAAAGTCAGTTCATTTAGAATATACAAGATCAAATTAAACAAAGATATTTTAATAAACATTAGAAGTCAAATCAAACCCATCCCCCGCTCCCCCCAAATGTTTCCAAGTTTTGTTAGCATTGCTTTTCCTTTATATCTGACGTCTCGCCACAGATTTAGCAACAGATTCAGATCTTCAGGGAATGAGCTTTACATTTAAATATTGAGATCTATTCATTTGTAGTGCGTATATAATCCCATGCTGTTCACAGCCTCCCTGCTAACAGCATGTGGTCTCTTCCAAGAGGTCATTTCCCTTACCACAACAGACACAACCACTCAGCCTTTTTTGGAAATGAACTTGCAAAGACGTCAACACAAACTAATCGGTGGCTTAAAAGGAGTAGATTGCCATTTTGGGATAAATACTTATTTTTCTTGCCAAGAGTTAAATAAGATCGATTCCACTCTGTCTTTACGGTCAACGTGCAAAAAAAAGAAAGAAGAGATCTGCTGCTTCAGGCTGTCACAGAGACGATAGAAAACATATAAAATGGGACCCGGCCAGACAATACATGTGTGTCTGTGGGATACACTTCTAAATCATGGTGCTAATGAGGCTAACGTCAATCGTTGAGGTATATTGTTGGAATGTTACAAGTCGTATATGTAGGTGCTACCCGTGGCGGCTTGTGGAAAATATTTTAGGTGGGGCTGTGGAAATGGTGACCAAACCATACTAGGGGGGTCCGGGGGGATGCTCCCCCGTAAAAAAAAAATTGAGAAAAGACCCCTTAAATGATGACTTCTGGGATGTTAGAGGGGGGGGGGGGGGGGGGGGGGAAAGGACAAATTGAGGCGTAAATATATGAGAAGACTGATCAATACCTCCATAATCTTCAGTGTGGTTAGCTATGAATCTTCCATAACTTCCAAACACCTTGTCCTGGACATAGTTTCTACAGCATAACAGTACAGTAGGCCCACACAAACTGCAGAACACCGGGGCTTTGGGAACAGTCAAATGATTTAATTCCCATTTAACCTGTTAAGGGCCTTTTCCCCCCCGTTTCTTTTCTCACAAAACTGTGTCTCAGGGCTTCTTAAAATGTAATAAACTATTCATGTGTCCTACTCTTTTAACGGTAAGAAACTCAGCTCACTGATTATATGAACCATGTTTACCGAAACAAAACACAAGTCTCACAAGCGTCTAGATAAGCCCTGAGCGAAAAAATGCTAACGCACTCTAGGTATAAATCAATCGATATACTTATCGGATATGCACAAACAAGCTTAGCTAACATGCTGAGATTCCACAGATTCTAGAAATATCAATCAATCAATCAATCAATCAATCAATCAATCAATCAATCAATCAATCAATCAATCAATCAATCAATCAATCAATGATTGATAGAAATATAAGTATCATCACTGAGCGATCAGAACTCGTGACAGTGGAAGCAAATACAGACATCACACGATGTAGCTTTAGGTAGCAAAACACAGAGATATGCTCACCTTTTGCTGTTATTCTGATCAAAAACAAGAAACACGCGGCTGAAGGTTAATCCATAGGTTAATCCAATGTGTCTGTCACTTTGAACAAATTATTGATAATCCACAATTTCATTTTTATGTCAAAAACGGAGTTTTCACATTAGCTGCTAATGATAGCTTCCAGAGTGTATGACAGCTTCCTGTTTTGTCTACTTGGATACGAGTCCAAACAACTCACAGACTGCACCGGGCGCTGACGTAGGCGCCCTGTGACCATCAGATTTGACGACACTGATTGGCTGAAATTATGTTTCAGCGCCATAGTTTAAAGATAGCAACAGTTGGCTTCTGCTGCACTTGCTGCACTCTCATCAGGCCAGGCAGGAAACATGTGACTTATCAGTAACTTTCAGTGATGCAAATTAGTCGCTTTTCGGCGCCTCCAGCTTTTTTAATGCTGATTTGGGTGACTTTGTATCATTTGTACGGTCCTCGGAGGATGTTGTAAAAATTGGAAGGAAAAAGGTTCCCCACCCCTGCTGTAAATAATAATAAAAACCCTTGATTTATAACTTAACATCTCTGTCTCCTATTGATCTGAGTATATTATAAAGAATAGCCAGTTAATTGAAGCATTATAGCGCAGGCCTTTGTCAGATGGTATATTACGCTGTTTTTTTTCTGCTTCGAATAGTTCTCTCTTTTTTCACAATGTGTTTGCATCACTGAACTTTAGACATCGTAACACAATTTTAAACGAGATTTTATTGTAGATTATACATTTTACTGATACCAATTATATAATATTTACCTTGTTTATTAAAAATAAAATAAAAACTATATATTTTAAATATATATATTTTTAATGTGGGAAGAGGGGGGGGCGGCGCCCCTAGCGCCCCTATGGGCCGGCCGCCACAGGGTGCTACATTGAAATATATAATGCTGGCAAACCAAGGAAATCCCAGTTTAAGTGATAGCCTACTACCTTATGGGACATCGATCCCTATTGGTCTTAATTCATCTGATATTGACGCTGTAGTCTGCTTGACATCATGTGTGGACTCCTTATAGATAAAGAAAATGCTTCTTTTTTTTATCTGACTCGCGAAGACAATACAATTTGTATTTACCGCGATTCACATGAAAGCAGATATTTTCACCCAATAAGGAGCGTGGCCATATCGTAGAGGTAAAGACTGGATGGGTTGCTCTCACGGCTCCTGTGGTTCATAACAAAGTAGCATTATTGTTGCTAATCATTAGCATGCTGATTCGTTTCTCCCTGTTGTGTTGCTGTATGAGACAAAGGCATTACAATTATAATATGACTTCATTGTCATTGCAAGGCGATGAGCATCTCCTTGGAAAAAGTCCTGGTCATGTTTTTGAGGAGCGGCATTTGTCGAGGTGACTGATGGTGTCGAATTGCTGCGGGGCAGAGAGACAGATAGTGGCGGAGCACCACGATTGGATGTCACAGGCGAGATGTCCCCGTCTAATTTATTGGGCTGGGCCTGCCAAACCTGGCTTTGTGAGATGAGGTCGGGAGAAACGATGGGAAGGGAAGGAGAGCCAGGCAAAGCGAGAAGGAGAGGGGGGGTACAGAAACGAAGAGCAAAGAAAAATGTGGGAAATACGGATGAAACTAAAAGATGGAAAAGTTCAAGGAGTGAAAGTGTGAATATGGGCAAAGTGAAAAGGAGGGAAAAGGAAGAAGAGAGAAAATGAGATGAAGAGGCATCAGAGAATGGGAGGAGAGGCTGAAAGAGCAAAGCAGGCTATTGAGAGGGAGAGTGGAAGAGACAAAGACATGAAAAGGCTCAGAGACAGAGAGGCTTTAAGATGAATGAGGACGGACAGAGAGGAGGGGAGGGAGAGTAAGGAGGTGGGATATCAGGAAGGGGATCAGACGGAACAATACATATAACAAGGAAATGTGAAGAGAGATAAGATTGGGGAAGCTTCAAAGGATTAGACTTTATTATATTCCTCTTTTTGTCAACAAATCTCTCCAGAAAACCAACAATGTCTAACTTAATCTGTCACTCAGGACTATTTTCCATCTGCTGCCTCCTCCACTCACACCCAAGCCCTTTAGTTTTTGTATATGGTTTTATTTTGTATTTAAAAAGGATAAACCATTACCTGAAAGAAATGTGAACTGTTGTTTTGGGGAAATTGGGGACTAGTCTCAGCTGTGAGTAAGGTTTATTTCAACTTGGGATACTGGTGATCTAGCAACGTAGATTAAGAACAGACTGCTTCTAACACCAACAAAAAGATGCCAAGACTGGGGGGGGTTCCTGCGTTGGCTGAGCGGGTGGAAAATGATTCATTGTGTATTCATTTAAGTTGGTCTCAAACCACGTTTAGTTAGCTAACGTCGCCAGAAAGCTGTCTAGTAGTTTATGTAATGTTGCGCTTTAGTCCCTTTTTTAGAGTTAAATCCAGAAACCTAAATTATAAGTTGATTAGTTATTTTGTAATCAATCTGTAAAGCATGGAAGCTTTCCATGATGACTGTTACAGTATAAACATTATGCTGTTGTCAACCAGTGCTGTGCCCAAACGTTTGTTTTAACGGTTACTATAGTAAGAGCAGCCTAAAAACATTTTTCTTTAAACATTTGGTGCTTAAATAACCATTTTCAGTAGGATCTGGATGGCACACAGTATGTGGGATGTCTCAGTGATACCATACAGTACCGTTGTGATTATGACAGTCATTGCGGTGGGGCCAAGCCGTGAGCAGGGGGTTGAAGAACATTTCGTAGTTCTACAGTTTCCTGTCAGTCATTGGGACCAGAAATACTTTTTCCCATTGGAAATTGACAACAAAGGTATTTATATAAACATCAGAAGTCAAATCAAAATGTCCAATAAATGGTAGAATAAATATAATATTAAAAGTACAAATGTGCACATTATACTAATATGTAACATGTCTATTACAATATAGTGGTTTTTCAGAATGTATAACATTGAATTGCACAATGTTCAAAGGGATAAAAGACAGGGCTTTCGACATTTTAATTTCAAAGTCCCCAGATGATCCAGGTATTATCAACTTGAGTCAGGCCTTCATGCACCACTGAGAAACGTTTATCGGAATACATCTGGCCAATGTTGATTCCAGTTCTCTTTATATATCCATGGGGCTCATTGATTGGTTTGAATAGGTTTGGGTCAACAATGGAGGTGTGTGACTCAAAGGAATAAGAACACGATTTATTGTTGGTTTAGTTCTTACGATGGGGTCTGTCCAGAATAATAAAAACAGTGTGTTTGATGTTGAACCCCACACCACCACTCTTCTCCTTCACTTGAAATGCTGCCTGGCTGAGAGCCAGTCAGAGCCAGTCAGAGCCAGTCAGAGCCAGTCAGAGCCAATCAGAGCCAGTCAGAGGGGAGAGACACACACATGTCATGGTTTTGGATTTATGTTTTCATTTTCCACCTTTTATTTTTGAAATGTGTTCCTCCTTGTGTCTTGTCTGATCCTACTTCCTGTGTTTGCCTTCCTGTCTTTAGTTTCCCTGGGCTGCAGTCCAATAGTCCATTTAGCTTAGGAACCTTCCTAACCGAGTGAAATGACCCGGAAGTCCCTCAGTGGCAGCCATGATAAGTGCCGTTCGAATTATCTAGATGATAGGAAAGGAGGTTTCAAACTTCCTTTATAACCTCCTTTAGCTTAGGAACCACTGGACCTCCCTTTACGAAAGGAGAGGAGAAAATGCTGCCCCACAATGCCTTGCAGCCGCAGCATTTGCCGTCACACAACAGTCGGCCGTTCACGGACACAAACGATTATGACGGAGAAATTATATCATGAACGTTACGGTGCTTATTAAGCATTTTAAAACGTATGTGGTAAGTTGCCAAAGTGCTTTGTTTTGAACGTTCATCAGTATTATAATCAAAAAGAGAAATATGAACGTTAGTTTTTACTGAAATGATCAAATAAAGTCAACATTTCACTGAGCTGTGTGGAGTTTGTTCAACTTTTAAAAGATGTTTGAATGGTGATATACACAGTGATAGATGTTAAGGACTAAGGTTTATAATAAATACATTTGTATTGGATGGACTGTCCACTCCAAGTAGGGAATGAGTCCTTACCCCAAGTGAAGGAGTTCAAGTATCTCGGGGTCTTGTTCTCGAGTGAGGGAACAATGGAGCTTGAGATGGGCCGGAGAATCGGAGCAGCGGGAGCGGTACTGCAGTCGCTTTACCGCACCGTTGTGACGAAAAGGGAGCTGAGCCAGAAGGCAAAGCTCTCTGTCTACCGGGCCATTTTCGTTCCTACCCTCACCTATGGTCATGAAGGATGGGTCATGACCGAAAGAACGAGATCGCGGATACAAGCGGCCGAGATGGGTTTCCTCCGCCGGGTGGCTGGCGTCTCCCTTAGGGATAAGGTGAGAAGTTCGGTCATCAGGGAGGGACTCGGAGTTGAGCCGCTCCTCCTTCGCGTCGAAAGAAGCCAGTTGAGGTGGTTCGGGCACCTAGTTAGGATGCCACCTGGGCGCCTCCCTAGGGAGGTGTTCCAGGCACGTCCAGCTGGGAAGAGACCAAGGGGTAGACCTAGGACCAGGTGGAGGGATTATATCTCTTCGCTGGCCTGGGAGCGCCTTGGGACCCCCCAGTCAGAGCTGGTTGATGTCGCCAGGGAAAAGAAAGTTTGGGGCTCTCTGCTGGAACTGCTACCCCCGCGACCCGACCACGGATAAGCGGGAGAAGATGGATGGATGGACATTTGTATTGATTTTAAGATATTTTCATAGTTCATACAATCATAGGCGATGGGATCATTGGTATTAATGTGGAGCGGAGGGAGAGGGGGACGAGCATAAGTTTCACTTTCCTTTTTTATTTCAATTCCAACTTTGGTCATGAAGAATATGTTTCTCTGTTGTCCCCGTTCATAAAGCAAAGCAGCAGCATCAGAGCACGGTGCAGAGTCTCTAGATGAGTTTACAGTAGTCCCTCGTTCTTATTGAACATCCATGTTGTAGTCCGCTGTATAGAAAACTGTAGTTTCCATGGTTTCCCCACAGCAGCAGACGCACAAAATGACGTCCGCTGGCGCATCATAAACACGTCGGATAGTGAAAGTGCAGTCGATTCTCTAAAGCACCGCAGTCTCTTCTCCTAAGTCCTTTTGAATTCTCCTATCCACTATCTCTTAACCCCGTGACGTTTCACTCAGAGGTCAAGGGATAGACGATAGGGTTAGAACTTAGGAGCTGATTTTTAAACTATCTGAACGCAACCCAAGTGTGTCTGATTGTCTGATTGTGTTCACCTGTTGCCCTTGTGTTTCTGCCTCCCCTGCCCAGCTGTGTCTTGTCCTGTGATTACCGTTCTGTGTATTTAGGCCCAATCCCAAACCACGCCCTACACCTACCCCTACACACTCCCCCTCCGTGACGGAGTGAACTCTGTGGAGTGACACACGAGGCTCCCTCCTGTCAAATGGAGGGAGTAAACACAGCAGCAAGCTTTGGGACGGCCTCTCCTCTCTCCGGCAGAAACAGGAAATGCCGTAACTGCATGTAACAACGGTTTCAAATCAGCATCTCTTAGACAACACATTTAAATTAATAACTCAAATAAAACTCCAAAAATCTTTAATTGTGTTACTTTTTTGTAAAGCTCTTTTAGTTTTAAACCTGATGTTTATAAGCTTCTTAGTTTTTGCAACAGTCTGTAAATATACACAACTTTATTATAAAATGCACACATTTACCTTTTTCTAGACTAAACACAGGTTTGATCCTAAGTTAAAACATATGAGGTTATCAAGAGGTTCTTAACAGCGCAGTTTATCAGCGGATGTTTGCTGGAACTACTTGTAAACAGCTTGTTTCCTGACGGACACACACAGCGTGACTCCAGTCAGCACCGCTGCAGACTCGCTGTTTGAGGGCTTGATAGCCCCCTCCCCCTCCACACTCGTTGGTTTGGAACAGCCCTTAATGTGGCGGACCCTCCGCGCGAATGCGCAAACCGAGGGGTAGTGTGTAGGGGTAGGGTGTAGGGGGCGGTTTGGGATTGGGCCTGAGTCTTGTCTTCCCCTGTGCTCCATGTCTGTTCGTCGTCTCGTAATGTCTATGATACCTGCCTCGTCTATGCTTGTCTATGCTTGTCTATGCTTGTCCATGTCACCTGCCTGTTCCCGTCTCTACGCTTGTTCTTGTCGTGCTCCCCGCTTTTGTTTTTGTTAAGTAGTTTCTTGTTTTCCCCTGTCTTTTTTTAATAAAGCTCGCTTTTTGTTACCAAACCTTTTTTTGTATTTTTAACCTATTTTCCCCAAACCTGACAACACACTTTCACTGTCAGCAAGTCACCCGCTCTTGTGCATTGTCCACACCCACCAGAGTGTGTATGAATAATGGGTTTTTCTGTGTGTGAGAGAAAGAATACACAGCATGGGAAATTAGTGTGAAAGAAATAAAAAGAGGCAGACAGAAAGAGATGGGAACCACAAAGAGAATGAGAAATGTGTTTTTTGTGTAAAGGAATTTTTAAGTGTGTGTCGGTGGAGCAGAGGAAGAAGGAGTGTGTTGATGGAGAGATCAAAGGCAGAGCAGGCTTCATCTCGCAGGAAGCCACAGACTCTGTTTGGATTGATTTGGAGTCTGTTGCAGCTCAAACAGGGAGCAGAGCAGATTCATGTCATCTTTCCCTTTTTGAAGAGTCATCACTGCGTGTTTGTGGTGGACCTTTTGAGTTGGGTTGCATGTCTGTGTTGAGCTTCAGGATGCAACCCAGTCTCACAGAAGTTCCTGAAATGGTGTTTTGATTGGTGTGGATGTACAGATGTTCAGTTTTCTTTAGGCAAGAATAACTATTTTCAAAATAATGTTTTTCAATTGGAAGAACCCCTATGCCTGCACTGTCTTTTTGTCACGAGAGTAGGGTCTCAGGAGACTGAAGCTGTTTGGTTTTTCCGGATTGCTGGATTCAAGTAATTGTGTAGTGATTTGTATGGTGGCTCAGGGGTTAGCGTGACAGCGGCCTAAAACACTTCCATTAGGAGAAACAGCTTCAAAAACAATGCAAATTTCAAAACAGTGTGTGTGCCAAAAGACAAGATTCATCATCACCAACTTGACAACACATGCAACATTTAGAAAACATTCACCAACTTGACCAAACATGCGCAGTGTTAACCAAAAATAGTGTTATATTATTTTAACAATGTGATCGCATGACTCCTTACGGTATAATTGCAGATCAGCTGTAGACTAGCTAAGGTGGCCAACCAAGTCATTTCAAATATACTGACAAAACACTTACTGTTATGAAACCGACAGTGACAGATGATGAACTTTATCATCAGCAAGTGCGCCTGTCCCAGCTGTGTGCGTCACCTTTTGATGTCCCCTGGTTACCGTTGTTTTGAGCTTCTTGCAGCGTTTATTATTCGGAGTGTTTTGTGTTGGCAGCGGTTTGTTCTCTCACTAAAACTTTGTAGCGCTGTTAGAAGACGCTGCATATTTTTCGTCAGGTTGGTGAATGTTTTTAAACGCTGCCCATGTGTTAAGATGGTGAATGTAAGAGAATATTTTAATCCGATCTGTGTATTTAGAGATTCTCAGTCTTTCTTGCATGTTCCCGCAAGTAATTTCTCAGGAGGACACAGGTCAAGAGGTCTTCTGCCTTTCCTGTGGGTGAGGGGTTTGGGCACATGAGAAGTTGCAATACAGAGGTGCTTTGTTCCGATGCCTGGTATTGATTAGAGGAAAGGCGGAATATAGGCCCCTCCTCTTGTATAGATGTGTTCCTGTCGTCCTTTGTCTCCAGAGTTGGCTTGGTGTCTCATAATGAAAGTTGTGACTTTACCTTGTGAACTCTCCGGCCGTTATTCTCTCTCAATAAATAACAGTGTTTGACGAAAGACTTTCCAGCTTCCATCATTTCATGAGCATTGGTTCTGCATTGCTGCACAGAGGTCTTCCTCACAGTGAAGATGTTTCGTCTTTGGCATATGTTTTGGCCCATTTGTGCTGCAGTGCGTTTCTCCTATTGGAAGTGTTTGGGCCCTGTCAGCCACTGTAGATTTTTCTGCGTGTGTCCTTCTACAATGTTGCCTTTTTTAATAATTGTGATCAAGGTGTTATGGCATCTGTGGCGGTGGCTCCGACTTTTTGCAATGATATCAGACTACATCTGCGTATTATTTATCATCCTACATGGCTGTAGCTGTTTTTAGGACAAGGGTTGAGAGGGAGCTGTAATGACATGCTACTGACTGTTGGAATGAACAATTACTATGTCAAATGATTTCCAGGGGGGGAAACAAATGACATTGCCCACTTGAGCAAGTTGTTATATTCATATGGTATGAGCTGTAATTTAGAATGTGCTACATTGTCATAAAGGTCAGAGGTTAGGATGATGAAATACTGCACTGTGGTGCAGAACTGGAAGTATAAGAGCTTCATTCTGCTGTTCATGACACATCTATTAGTCACTAACAAGGGATGTCTCCCCTTATCTTACCATGTAATTCCCTCAGTGACATTAAGGCAATTATTTTCAAAACAAATATCTGAACAGTAGATAAAGCCAGGTCTTTGTGATTTAAATCAATCATCCCATAAGTAAAAATAAATAATACTGGTGAGGTTGGTGTAAGTGGAGATCTATGAAGATAAAAATAAACATATTTTTAAACGGCATTCATGTACGCAACAGTTTGTAAGACACTAACAGCCGATGGGGAAATAAAAATATGTTGCACATTAAAAAAAAAAGCAATACAAAAAAAGTAAATATTTATTTATTTGAGTTCTTTGACTTGTCTAAAAGAGGACATTTGGAAGCTAAATAACTCAAGATCTCCAGAGCATGAACATGTTTCCCCTGAGAGTGTCCCCCTAAGGACGGTTGTCTCACCCTCACCTGGTGTCTTGATGTTCTCTCTGGACTGCAGAGCAGCTGAAGGCTCCGCTGGAGGAATACGTCAACAAGCGCTACCCCGGCCTGGTGAAGATTGTCAGGAACCAGAAGAGGGAGGGGCTGATCCGGGCCCGGCTGGAGGGCTGGAAGGTGGCCACCGGAGAGGTGACCGGGTTCTTCGACGCACATGTGGAGTTCACCCCGTCCTGGTGAGTAATCTGGCATCCCCTTCTTCCTTTTCAGGGACAGTGAAGCTAACCCAATAGTGTACAACCTATTGCATTACAAATCAGGATAACAGTCATCCACTAGACGTATAAAACAGACAACGGGTTTAACAGAATCATGAAG
The DNA here is from genome assembly GCF_902827115.2 of Pseudochaenichthys georgianus. NCBI lineage: Eukaryota > Metazoa > Chordata > Actinopteri > Perciformes > Channichthyidae > Pseudochaenichthys > Pseudochaenichthys georgianus. Next base: position 3,333,464 of record NC_047515.1, read on the forward strand.
GAGACGACAAGGTTTAGCAGGAGCAGCATGAAGCCAACACACAAAAAGCAATTTCACACCTGAGAGGTTTTAAGATAAGCAGAGAAGGGAGGGCATCAGGTTTAAAAGAGACCGTAGGACTTATATCCCATCAAATAAAAAACATAATGCTAGCAATAAAAGAGGAAATTGCCCAGAAGCCTTATCATAAAAGTACATTATAAGGAATCATTTAAACAAATTAAACAGACGTGAAGGCTAGACAACATTTTTGCAACCTCGCGCTGATAGTTGTTTCTAGGCCTCCTTGTTTTACAGCTCAGTGTGTACTTTCAAGTATATACACAACCCAGTTCACTGGGCATAAACCGACACATGCCCTCCGGAGCTGCACTGAGCCGAATCAAATGGAATTACTAATAAAGTAAACTTGAGGGAGCTTCTAACTGAAGTGGGAGAGAGAGGGGAGATCTGAGGAGAGGCTCAGCGCTGTCTGTCTTTTAGTGTGTTTGTATGATGTGTGTATGATGTGTGTACTCCGTCCTCAGGGCCGAGCCGGTTCTGGCCAGAATCAAAGAGGACCACACGAGGATTATCCTGCCATCCATCGACAACATCAAGCACGACACGTTTGAGTTGGAGCGTTATGAGAACTCGGGCCACGGCTACAATTGGGAGCTGTGGTGCATGTACATCAACCCCCCCAAACAGTGGTGGGACGAGGGGGACATATCGGCTCCCATCAGGTAGGCAGAACACATTCATGTAAACATAAAGTGTTAAAGCCTTCACAAACAACAACAAACCGGAGAGAAATCTTTTTATTTACTCTTTTTATGATTTTCTTTTTTTTCTTAAATTCTTTAATTTGAGTTAGACAGAGTTTACATTAGTTTGTGCAGTTCCGTCTTTGCAGTGATCCATGTTTATTTCCCAGAATTATAACCAATACAAACTAATTCATTATGATTATCATAAAAAATCCATAGTGTTTGGAAGAATCTGATGATTTGATGCAGTTCATTATCATCCTATCATTCCCTTGGGATAAGTGAAGAAAATAAGCTGTGAATAGTATTTTTATAATGTCATATTTTACCCAGGTATTTGTTCAGTGTTGGATTCAGAATAACTTTAACTGTTAATAGATCTTTGTTTTTTGCCAGCCTCAAATGTTCTTTTATGTTTGTTTTTTTCCTATCTAGCAGACAAAGGTTCAGAATTACATTCCCAAAACCACATCTCATAAATGAGGTGTTAATGTTCACTTGTTTTCCTCATGGCAGGACTCCTGCCATGATTGGCTGCTCCTTCGTGGCCAATCGCAACTACTTTGGCGAGCTGGGCCTACTCGACTCCGGCATGGACGTCTACGGAGGAGAGAACATCGAGCTGGGCATCAGGGTGAGTGTGTCGCCCAGTTTCCTCTTGTTCCAGCTCTCTGTACCCTGTGGCTTAGAGTGGAGCAGCGGCCTGTCGCGAGGCCCCGCTGATGAATGAGGTCCATTAGGAGTCCTGGAGGACCCGGCCTCTGTGTGCACCCCCCAGTAGGGCAATGCAGATAAATGGGTCACATAGAGGGAAGGTTGGACAGTTGTTGTACATTTTTAGAGATAGGCAGTGCAAAGACATGCATTACATTACATTACATTGCATTGAGCTGACGCTTTTATCCAAAGCGACTTACAATAAGTGTGTTCGACCAACAAACTTGAAGAAAACAGAATCATATAAGTACATCAGGCTTCATAGAGAAAAAACATTTCAAGTGCTACTCAACTGGCTGTAGATAAGCCAGACCTTTATTAGTATATAAGTGCTCTGTTAGCAGTTCTTTGTTAGTCATTCTATCGCTCGAAGTGGAGTCGAAAGAGATGAGTTTTCAGTCTGCGCCGGAAGATGTGTAAGCTATCTGCTGTCCTGATGTCAATGGGGAGCTCATTCCACCATTTTGGAGCCAGGATAGCAAACCCACGTGTTTCTGCTGATGGGAACTTGGGTCCCCTTCGCAGCGCGGGTGCAGCGAGCCGTTCGGTTGATGCAGAGCGGAATGCACGTGCTGGGGTGTACGATTTAACCATGTCCTGGATGTAGGAAGGGCCAGATCCATTCGCAGCATGGTACGCAAGTACCATTGTCTTGAAGTGGATTCTAGCAGTTATCGGAAGCCAGTGGAGGGAGCGGAGGAGCGGCGTGGTGTGGGAACATTTAGGAAGGTTGAAGACCAGGCGAGCCGCTGCATTCTGGATGAGCTGCAGAGGTCGGATGGCACATGCAGGTAGACCAGCCAGGAGGGAGTTGCAGTAGTCTAGGCGTGAGATGACGAGAGTCTGGACCAGAACCTGCGTCGCTTTCTGGGTCAGCTGGGGACGCATCCTCCTGATGTTGTAAAGCGTGTATCTGCAGCAGCGGGTTGTAGCAGCGATGTTTGCAGTGAAGGACAGGTTGTTATCCAGGATCACACCCAGATTCCTTGCAGTCTGAGTCGGGGAAACAACAGGGGTGCCGATGTTGATAGTCAGGTCAAGAGTGGGACAATCTTTTCCCGGAAGGAAAAGCAGTTCAGTCTTGTCAAGGTTGAGCTTGAGGTGATGAGCAGACATCCACTGAGAGATGTCAGCTAGACAAGCAGAGATGCGTGCGACGACCTGGGTCTCTGAGCGGGGAAAGGACAGGATTAATTGGGTGTCGTCAGCGTAGCAGTGGTATGAAAAACCATGCGGGCTAATGACTGATCCGAGCGAGTTTGTGTACAAGGAGAAGAGGAGGGGACCAAGAACAGAGCCCTGAGGGGCCCCTGTAGTTAATTGACAAGGGTCGGACTCGGACCCTCTTCAAGTAACCCTGTAGGTGCGGTCTTTGAGGTATGAGGTGAGGAGGGAAAGTGCAGAGCCTGAAACTCCAAGTTCTTGGAGAGTGCGAAGGAGGATCTGATGATTCACCGTGTCAAATGCAGCAGACAGGTCCAACAGGATGATGACAGAGGAGAGGGAGGCTGCTTTAGCAGTGTGCAGTTCCTCAGTGACAGCAATGAGGGCAGTTTCTGTGGAGTGGCCTGCCTTGAAACCAGACTGGTGCGGATCCAGAAGGTTGTTCTGATGGAGATAGCAGGAGAGTTGTCTAAAGACAGCGCGTTCAAGTGTTTTAGACAGGAATGGGAGGAGAGAGACAGGCCTGTAGTTTATAACATCAGACGGGTTGAGAGTGGGTTTCTTTAGGAGAGGGTTTACTCTCGCCTCCTTGAGACTGTTTGGAAAGTGACCAGAAGTTAGAGAAGTGTTGATGAAATGGGAGAGAAACGGTAGAATATCAGGAGCGATAGTCTGAAGGAGGTTTGAAGGGATAGGGTCCAAAGAACAGGTGGTGGGGCGGGCAGAGGTAATGAGGGTAAGAACCTCACTTGGCGAGAGAGGGGAAAAGGAGGTTAGTGTGTGGGTGAAAGGAGGGTCTGGTGACCCAGCGGTGAGTAGAGGTGAGTCAGAAAAAGAAGAGCGAATATCATCAACCTTTTTTTCAAAGTGGTTAACAAAGTCGCTTGACAGAAGGGAGGAGGGGGGAGGGGCTTTGGGGGGGTCCAGGAGGGTGGAGAAGATGGAAAATAGTTTTTTGGGATTGGAATAGGAAGATTGGATCTTATCTTGAAAGAAAGTGATTTTTGCCTGAGAGATCGAAGCAGAGAAAGAGGAGAGGAGAGCCTGATAGGTTAGGAGGTCGTCACGGTGTTTGGATTTCCACCATTTCCGCTCTGCTGCCCGAAGGACGGTTCTATTAGCACGCAGTGCGTCATTTAGCCAGGGAGCAGGAGGGGACTGACGAGCCTGCCGAGATGTGAGAGGACAGAGAGAGTCCAGAGAGGAGAGTTTCTGCAGCAGAGTTTGGAGGCAGGAGTTGGAACGAGTCAGAGGAAGGGAGGGCTGAGAGCACCGATGAGTCAAAGGTAGAGGGGGAGAGGGAACGGAGGTTACGGCGGACAGGTGCAGGATGAGAAGAGATTAGTTTGTTATGTTTGGAAAGGGGTAGAGAGAATGAAATGAAGAAGTGATCGGATGTGTGGAGCGGGTTTACAGAGAGGTTAGAAGTAGCACAGTTCCTTGAGAATATGAGATCAAGGACATTGCCAGCTTTATGAGTTGGTGGGGACGGAGATAGTGAGAAAGCAAAGGTGGTTAACAGAGATGTTAGTTCGTCTATCTTCCCTTCCATGCATGATAATCCCTCCAATATTTAAAACCATCAAAATACATGTAGACATCGGGGGGTTCATCCAACAATTTCATAATTTCTTTATTTTTATTTAACCAAGAGAAGTCTCATTTAGATTTGAGAAATCTCTTTTGCATGAGAGTCCTGGCCAAGAAAGGCAGCACCACAGTTCAGAACATGAACAACAAAGGCAAGGCTAGTTTCTAGCACCTTTCAACACAAGGCAATTTAAAGTGCTTTACAAAAATGAAAGACATTAAGAGCATTAAGAAATAGTGCAGCGGAAACACATTGTAAAATGGCATTTAAAAACGGTCATTATCAAGCAAAGAAAATAAACATTTAAAAAGACATGAATAAAAGTTACAGTGACGTGTAAGATGTGAATAGTTCAATTAAAAGCAGCAACAAAAAGAAAAGCCTTCAGCCTGGATTCAAAAGTAGTGAGGTTTCTCCCATTTTCCCCCCTTAAACTGTGGGTTTTCTCTGGAAGTTTTTCCTTGTACGATGTGAGGGTCTAAGGACAGAGGGTCTAAGGACAGAGGGTGTCGTTTTTCTCATACTGATATTCTGAACAATCTGTGCTGTTGTATTTGCTGTAAAGTGTCTCTACTTTAGGCTAATGTTATTATATGTACAGCACTTTGGCTCGACCAAAAATCGTTTATAAATGTGCTATATAAATAAAACTTGATTTGATTTGATTTGAAGAGTTGCACCGGGCCTGCATGTTTCTGGTAGTTTGTTCCAGACAGGAAGCCAGTGTAAAGACTTCAGAACAGGAGTGATGTGATCCACTTTCTTAGTGTTAGTGAGGACTCGAGCAGCGGTGATCTGAATCAGCTGCAGCTTTCGGTACCACTTTACAATATGACCACCCTTATAATGGATTCATAAAGGGTTTATAATTAGGTTATGAATTAGGTTGTAAACACTTCACTTATCATTAAGAACCATTTATAAACCAGTTCTAACATAGTTTTCATACATCAACACAGGCTCACTATTTGGCAAGATGACTAAGCCTTATATTGGCTACTTAGCGAGAATTAACTCAGTGAGCAACAGATACCAAGGATGCTGGCTGATGAAGAATACGAAGTAAGCTACATAGCCAATATAAGGCTCAGCAGTACAGATACATGTGGGCTCACTATTTGGCAAGCAACCGGTCACAGTTGCCCTGTTTATCTCATGTCTTCATCCATCCATCCATCTTCTCCCGCTTATCCGTGGTCGGGTCGCGGGGGTAGCAGTTCCAGCAGAGAGCCCCAAACTTTCTTTTCCCTGGCGACATCAACCAGCTCTGACTGGGGGATCCCAAGGCGCTCCCAGGCCAGCGAAGAGATATAATCCCTCCACCTGGTCCTAGGTCTACCCCTTGGTCTCTTCCCAGCTGGACGTGCCTGGAACACCTCCCTAGGGAGGCGCCCAGGTGGCATCCTAACTAGGTGCCCGAACCACCTCAACTGGCTTCTTTCGACGCGAAGGAGGAGCGGCTCAACTCCGAGTCCCTCCCTGATGACCGAACTTCTCACCTTATCTCTAATGTCACAGCAGGATTTGGAAAAACTTGTCCATGCTTTTATCTTCAAGTAAATGAAAACTTATTTGCTCACGATGTTCCTGATCTATGACTAATACCATGGGCTCCGTGCGATGAGTAATAGTACATAAAAGGCGGCCGTCCAAAGCACTAGCCTCTAAGGGTTGATCTAAAAGAACGACCTTTAAGTTTAAACTTTTAGCCAACTCCCAGTCTAACAAACTCTCATCAGCCCCAGAATCGACTAATGCATCCTGAGTCATAGTATTATCACCAAGTTTGATTTGTACCTGCATTAATTTTCTGACTGGAGAGTCGAAGGAAGTCACTCGGCTCACCAGCGTCCTCCTTCCCGCTGATGAGCCCGATCTTTTACCGAACAGGCTGCCGAAACATGACCCTGCTGGCCGCAGTAGAAGCATCGCCGTTCCCGTAGACGGCGCTGACGCTCCTCCGGAGTGAGTCTGGCTCTACCGAGCTGCATCGGTTCCTCCGCGGCGATAGGGGGCGCTGGTCGCTCTGGAGATGAAGACTGGGAATTCCTCTGCCAAGCGTAGTATTCCCTCGGTAATTCCTGTCTGAAAGGTGGAGTGGATCCTGTATTCCTTTCTTTCTCCCGCTCTCTTTCAGCTAGACGTTGATCAACCCGGATAGCCATGGCGATGAGCAAGTCCACATCTTCAGGCAGCTGTAATGGAGCCAACTGATCCTTTATGGGATCCGATAATCCATGCAGGAAGGCATCAAAGAGAGCCGCTGAGTTCCACCCACTCTCCGCTGCCAAAGTACGGAACTCGATTGCGTAATCCATCACTCTCCTCTGCCGCTGCTTAATGTTCACCAGGGCTCTCGCTGCCTCTCTCCCGGGTGATGTCAGATCAAAAATCTTGCTCATGGTCTCCAAAAACAGTCTTACTGACTGACAAACAGGCGAGTTCCGGGACCACTCCGCTGTTGCCCAGGCTTCCGCTCTCCCCGTCAGATGAGAAACAATAAAAGCTATCTTAGCTTGATCGGTGGGAAATGCTGCGGGCTGGTGTTTGAAGTGGAGATCGCACTGCACCAGGAAAGGACGACAGTTTCCAGATTCTCCGGAGAATTTCTCTGGCGAAGCGAGGCGGATCGTAGGCGAATGTACGGGGACTTGGACGGGAATATCAGCAGACCCGACCCCCGCTGGACCGGAAAACTGTGCCGCAGGAACACCAGGATTTGCCACGAGATGAGTGAGTACTTCCCGCATCTTCTCAGCCAGTAGGTTTATTTCCGTTGACACAGTAGCTTGAAGGTTGTCTTGACGAACATTCAAACCCTGGACCCCTTGGTTAATTGCTGACAGCTGTTCCTCATGCTGATGAAGGAGTCTACCTTGCACCTGCAGGGCCGTTTTTAGCGTTGTAGAATCGGCTGAGTCCATCTTGTTAGGTTGGTTCGTTCTGATACGATGGACTCGTAAGAACTCAGATGCTCGATTCTGTTGCTTGGTAATACTCTTTATTGAATAGAAACCAAAGCTTTCAATTATACTTCTAGGTTCTACTAGGACTCTCCATAGAATCTCTAGGATCTACTAGGTACTGCAATATATATCTCTGGCAAACAGGCATGGATCTAATGATAACACAAGACGAACCAACACCAGACAAAGGGAGAGAAGGACTAAATATACATATTAGGTAATGGGGCACAGGTGGACACAATCAGGGGCGGGAACAACAATCAGTCTAGCAGGTGCCACACAGACAGGAAGTGCCGACACCTGGAGAGAGAGAGAGTATAGTAATTATCAACAGACCGATAGACAAAACACTAAAACACAACAGCTAACAGCATACTAGCACTAAACCCTGACAGAATTGGAGCATAGTCTCCTGGTGAAATGGTTATGTACATTTGTGTGTCATCTGCGAAGCTTTGGTAACTTGTTTTGTTGCTTTTCATTATCTGAGCCAGTGGTAGCACGTCATAATTTTCCCAAGATGGCGGCAGGCAGTTCTGGTGCAGTGGCAGCAATCTATCTCTGTATGATTGTCCTAAATCTCAAACCTCTGTGTAGCTACAGCACTCATCTTGCCCCCATGGTAAAACAACATGTTGAGGATACATCATTATCTGCACCAGCAACATCGTTGAATATCAAGCACTTCGGCCATGGTCGGCATATTATCTACAGTTCATTCATCTGGCACTCCTGGCAGACTCTCTCAAACAAAAAAAAGAGTTTAAAACGAAAAGAGGAGAGTATTGGGCTATTGACTTTGCTGTGTCTCTTGCTCTCGGGAGATATCCACCCGTGTCTGGGTCCCGGCGTCGTTTCCATCGACCTGACAGCTGCCGACCTAGCAGCAGGACCTCCACCCACACCGTGGGAGGACTACGGGTCCACGCCGAGGGCTGGTGGCCGAGCAGCGGAGATCCACACGCCGCCGGCTAGCGGCCTAGCAGCCTAGCAGCGGAGATTCTCGCATCACCGGACATCACCGGACTGGCTTCAGAAGAGGCCGGCTAGCTGAACAGCTAGCTCTGCTGGCGGGTCTCTGTGGTCTCGCGCTGACGGCTGCTGGCCTAGCAGCAGGACCAATATCCACACCATCGGAGGACTGGGGGCCCGCACCGAGGGCTAAAAGCACAGCAGCGGAGAACCATGCATCACCGGCTGGCTGCACACGAGGCCGGTTAGTAAAACATCTAGCTTGGCCGGAGGATCTCTGTGGGCTCGCGCCGGCGGCTGCTGGCCTAGCATCTGGACCAACATCCACACCATCGGAGGACTGCGGGACCGCGCCGATGGTGCAAGCCGAAGGGACTATTCAGTGGACATTAAATGTCCGCAGCATCTGCAATAAACATGAACAGCTAGAACATCTCCTCCTTGAGTCCAATATTGACTGTTTGGGAATATCTGAATCTTGGCTAAAACAGTCGTCACCATCCACTCTTGTATCCATGTCAGGATGTGTTTAGGAAGGACAGACTGAAGGGAAAAGGAGGGGGGGTGTTGCTTTATGTGAGGAATACCTTTACTTGTAGGGAGATTGCACTCCCACCTAATATTGAATTTGATTGTGTTGGTGTGGAAATCACACTTTCTGAGGAAATGTCCCTCACCATGATTTGCCTGTATCGACAACCCACCGCTAAGGTGGATTTCTATGACCAGGTACAACTCCTGCTGAATTCCTGTGACTCCAACAAAGAGCTAATCATTTTAGGAGACTTTAATATCAACTGGAATGACAAACAAAATAGAAAGAGCTTAAAACGGATCACTGATAAACACAACTTAATACAACTAATTGATCAACCGACTATAATAACCAAAACCTCCAAGACTATGCTAGATTTATTATTTACAAACAAAGCTGACAGAATAGTTAAAACCTACAACTTCCTGACTGGTCTTTCTGACCATAATCTTGTTGTTTTTGCCAGGAAACTCACAAAAAAAGGTTCATGGCCACACCTAAAACCCCTGCCTTGGGTTCTCGCTTTATCCCCAAAAACCTGCAACAACGTTTTATGGAGGCAGTGAAAATGACTGATTGGGGGGACACTCTGTCCCCTGAAGACATTGGTGAAAACAGTAATCTGTTCATATCTAAAATTAACGATGCAATGTCTTCCTTCTCAAGGAAAGGGTGCCTTAGGGACAGGAAGGAACATCATCTCCCCTGGCTGAATCTAGTGCAGGAATCTCATGAAATCCAGAGACCAACTATTAAAGCAGAGCTTGAAGTCCACTGATAGACAGAAATTCACTTATGCTCGTAACAAGTTAACACAAACAATAAGACAGGCCAAAGCAAAGTTTTTCATCAACATAATTGAAGGTGCGAAAGGTAACAGTAATAACGTTTGGCAAATCCTAAATAAACTATTAGGTAAACAAACCAAACAGGAAAATAATGTACTAGAATTCAAAATCAATAAAAGACCCTGCAGTGTTGGCCAACTCTCTCAATGAGTATTTAATAAATAGTGCTCTGGACATCACAAAGCTCTTCCCCGCCATCTGAGGTCTCACCTAGCCCGATTGTGGATACACCCCGTTTTTGACCTGGAGGAAATCACAGAGGCGGAGGTAAAAAATATGATCTTAGGGTTAAGAGGTTCTAAGGCTTGGGATGCAGATGAATTAGACACCAACTTTATAAAGACAAATATTGACGGTCTAATACAACCAATTACTATGTTAGTGAATCAATCTATCAGCATGAGGGAAGTTCTATCATCCTGGAAAGATTTTTTTATCTGGGGATAAGGCAATGATGTCCAATGACAGACCAATCAGCATCCTCCCCTGTGTCTCTAAAATAGCTGAGAAATGGGTGTCAAAACTAATCACCAAACATTTAGATAAAGGTTTCGCTCCACTCCACCCAATGCAGTTTGGTTTTCATGCTCACCACTCCACTAAGACAGCTAACTGTCTTTGTGGAAAAGGTTAATTGCATTGTTGGACACGAGCCCATATGTAGGTGCTGTCTTCCTTGATCTCAGGAAGGCTTTTGACACTGTTGACCACCAAGTGCTCCTTACAAAGCTGACTTATTTAAATTTTTCGGCAGATTCAATACAGTGGGTTAAGTCTTACTTATCGAACAGAAAACAGAGTGTTTTGGTCAACGGTACCACATCCCCCTACCTTGTCAACCCTGTTGGGGTTCCACACAGGGACGTGCACAGACATTTGGAGGGGCTATTGCTCTAAACTGGAAAAAGGGCCCCCCCCCCCGAAAAAAAATATAAGACCAAAACGATTATTACATTAACTAATTTGAACAGTAATTCACATCATCATCTCATAACAAAATAAGCTAAGGCAACTACTTGCATTCGGTGACTTGATTTTTAAAATGAAAACCAGAGACATGTTTTGTTTTGCGGTCCATATCTCATTAAAATATCTAATGTTAGAAACTACTAAAGAAAAATTGGGGACAATTCAATGTAGTTTGACCATTGCAGACATACTGATAAAATAGGGCTTCTATAATTACCTTAAATAAACTCACAACTTAATGAAACCACTTCAATACGCATTATTCTTATTCTTATCATTCTTTATGAGTGCAGTAATGTGTAAGGCATCTAATTATTTATTTAGTATTCCATAACTTAATAACAGAGATGGTCAAATTAAAGTAGAGACATGGCAGAAATCCTACAATGAAGCGGGCAGTGAAGTGTTCTCTGAGAGAGGGTGATCAAGACAAGAGAGCGAGCGGCCCCGTCGAGGGAGTTTACCATGCAGGCAATTACATGTAAGAAGAAGAAGAAGAAGTAGTAGAAGAAAAATGAAGCTGGTGTGTTTCCCGCAGCGAGACACTACAATACTAATTGTGGGGGCTTATCATGTTGATTCGACCACAACAGAAAACAAAAAAATCCTCTCGCTCTCTCCAGAGGGGCAGGTCAGCCAAAAAGGGGAAACGGGCCGTTGCCCGGGCAACAATAGCCTGTACCTGTGCACGTCCCTGGTTCCACAAATTTCCATTCTTGGACCATTACTGTTTTCTCTGTACATTAATGACTTGCCTAATATATGTCCTGAGTTGAATGTGCAAATGTATGCCGATGATGCGGTCATCTTTGTACACGGGAAAAACACTGACATTATCTCATCCTGTCTCTCTAATGCAGTGGTCGCCAACCAGTCGATCGCGATCGACCGGTCGAGTGTGGTGCGGGTAGATCGCGGACCGTTCACAATAAAAGTAACAAAAGAAAGAAAAATAAAATAAAATAATAATGATTGAAAAATACGATTTTAGATTTAAACCTATCATCCACCACCCCGTTAGCAGGTGCCACTTGATTGACGTATATTTGAGAGTGAGACACCTCAATAATATAATACATTAACCGTGCTTTACGTGAACCTCATCCTGACACAACAGAGGACGGCAGGACTGCAATTTCCCGTGTTCACTGAATGCAACAGAGGCTAGTCACCAGACCAATCAGAGAGTTGCATGGAAATAAACATGTGCTTGTGTCATTCAAGCTCAGCTCTGTGTATGTGTGGCAATAGCGCATTTCGTGTGATAGAGAGAGGCAGCGCCATATAGTCATATAGTATATATGGCGCTGGAGAGAGGGAGAGGGAGAGAGAGGGAGAGAGAGAGAGGGAGAGAGGGACAGGTGCTAGCGGGGACCGTGATGTTAGCATCTGGTTAGCTAGCTGCATTAACAGACAGAAGGAGCTGTTTCCACAACAAGCTGGAGGAGAGTCCTCCCCTGTCAGACTGAGGGGCTCAGGTGAGCTAAAGGACTCTCTGAGTGTTTAGAACGGTTTTGTCACAAATTATTCAAAAGATTATTTCCGCGGCACATCTTCATATGATCATTATAGTTATACAAACAATAAGAGAATAAATGAAAAACAGGTATGAAATACTATATGGCAGTAAAACAAGAATACAGTTTAAAAGGGGAGTGATTCGTAAAATATCCATAAAGAAAAAGAAATCTGTTTACAGTTCTGTTTCATATGGGTGAGAGAGGTATCCATAGATCTCTTCATGTTGCTCTCAAATACCTCATTCACACCAACGGTGTTTCAGGGCCGGTTCGGAGCTGGAGCTTGAAAAGCACCGGGTTTTCCTCTTCACACCGCAGCGGAGCAGCCTCTTAGCTCCAGAATCCGGTTCATTTCAAGCACCAACAAATTGTCTGGCCAGAGCAAAAGCACCACATACGTCACGCTTACGTCGAAGCTGGGGCAGGGGCAGAGACAGATCGATTCCTGAACAACAACAAAAAGCCCACGTTTTATCCAGTTTGTACACAACGATGGAGAAACTTAACAAGAGTTTCAGTGTTTCTGCCATAGACTGTAAGGTTTCTGCTCATGAAGCAACGTGTCTGCGTGTTAAGGTGGAACCTGAGCATTCACGTTGATCACCTCTCATTATAAATCTATAAAACTATAAATATTAAACTTTACTTCACGTGTTCATTTGAGAACAGCTGTTACATACCTGGGTGAAGGTTACAGTTCATTTAAATGAAATATACAACGTTACTCCACACTCATGCTTCAGTCCACCTTAAGAAATAAGACCGACCTCGGAAGCAGTTGTGTTTTAAAAAAAACTTTATTGCCACGAGTAGCCTACACTTTTTTATAAGAATATAGTCTAAACCACAGAAATGACTCCGGAAAAGCTGCAGATAGAGCCATAAGAAATTAATGCAACTGATTTCATCCGCGCGGTTTGGCTTTATGAAGCAGGCACGCAAACGGTTACGTCATGACGCAAACGATGACGCAATGATGCAGCACCAGTCGGACTCTGGGCGGTGTGAAAAGAGCCAGAGCTAAACCGAAGAACCGGTTCTGAACCTGAAAAGCTCTAGCACGGAGCTTGAACCGGAGTTGCGTTGGTGTGAATGAGGTAAAAGTGCACCAGATTGATACTTTCAACTTCAATATTTAAAAAAAAATCTTCCCGATGAAGCATCGGACCCCCCTAGAGGAGGTGAGGTCCGCCCCCCACTCATAAAAAAATTGCACTTTACCCCTGCCTATATGCCGTGAGCTGATTATGGAGCCTTCATTGTAACAGTAATTCAGATGCAATTAGCCTATATAAAAGTCCTCAAATTGGAAGCACTGTCTGGGCCGTCTTTTTCACTCAATAGGTAGATCTTCGCCTTTCACCTAGGCCAAGGTCGGTGATCTTGGGCTTAAAAAGGTTGGTGACCACTGCTCTAATGCTGTGGACAAGGTTCAACACTGGCTGAACAACATTTGCTTACAGTTAAATGCAAAAAAACCAGTATGCATGATGTTCAGTAAACGACCAGTTAAAATCGAAGGATCCAATGTGTTTTTAAACGGAGCAGAAATAGAACTAGTCCCCCACTTCAAGTATCTTGGAGTCATATTGGACTCAAACATGACTTTTAAGAAACATATTAAGAAAGTATCCAATACCATTAAATTCAACTTGCAAAATGTTAAACAAATTAGACCTTTCTTAACTGTCAATACTGCAAAGTCATACCTCCACTGTATGATTCTATCTAGTGGTGTTGTTATATGTACAAAAGTGGTGGGGCACAAAAAACTTAGATGTCCATATATAAGCTTCTGCAGTGAGGTTCATGGCTGGTGAGGCACTGGCACTGACTCTTCAGGTTTACAAATATTATATTTTGACCTAAATATAATATTATTTTTCAAAAGCTTTTTTAGTCTGATGCTTCGATTAATTTTAAACAGACAGTTCAACAAAAGGAACCCAAAAAATGTAATTTTATCATGTAAATATTTATTTTCAATAAAACTGTGGTCTTACCTTGACTTGAAGATGAAGTCCATTTGCCTATCCTTCTGGACAAATATCTCTATTACTTTTTTGTAAAAGTCCTCCTTATCTTCTTGTAGTTTCAAAAGTCTATCATAAATCTAAATGATGGATTTATGATTAGAAAATTATAAAAGTAGGGTAGACATGTGGATATTATCCGGCTGAACAAAACGTGCATTTATCTAACGGGTACGTTTCCCACAGATCTTATTTCAAACTATTTTCTAAAATCCTATCGAGAAATCTCATTGTTTTTTTGTCGAGGGAAATAATGCGCAGCTTACTTCCAGGTTTTAGGATGCTGCACCTCTCTCGTCTCCTCTTCACACACCACACTTTTCGCGGCACACGTACTTACAGCCAATCAGCTCTGAATGATGTGAGATGACGTATGGTGGGGATGGCAGCTCACTGCCCCTATGGTCATCATTTTTTTGCCACACACATTAAATAGGAAAATATTCTGATCATGCGCAGTGTAGTTTTTACAGTCACCATTGACTTAGACAGTGAGAGGGAGGGCAATGATCGGGTTTTGTCCCACACTAATTAGAAGAACACAGACTAAAACAGCAATGTACAGACGAATCAGATGATTAAACATGATCTTAAAATATATTTTATATGTTTTTTTATTTATCTTTTTGTAATCATTATTTGTAATACTTTCTGCGGACACTAGGTGGGGCTGTCCCCCTAATGACCAGTCACCACTGATTCTATCCCACATTGAATACTGTACAAGAGAGCTATCAAGGTGTTTGACAGAAAGCCGAATTCATACCACCACTGTACCATCCTTGAGAAACACAATTTCTTGAGTTTTGACAATTTTAAGTATGTGTTTTTTTATAAATGTTTCCATGGACTGGTCCCCCCCTCCCTTAGGGGAATTCATCCACAGAAAACACACTGGACGCTGCACTAGGTCAGAAACCAGAGGAGACTGTGAAGTCCACCGCAGACGGACCACTTTCAGTCAAAATGTTCTATCAATTAAGGGCAGCTCATTGTGGAATAGCCTCCCAACTGAGTTACGGGATTGTCCCACTCTGAACAGTTTTAAAGGTCAACTCAAAGAATGGTTGAGAAACAAACAAACGAATAACCGCTAAATGCACTTTAATACGGGGGTATCTCCTCTTGTACTTTATGTAGCTCATTTATCTCCTCTTGCACTTGATGTAACTCTTGTATCTTCTCTTGCACTTTATATGTCATAGCTGCTACATTGTACTGCCTTGTGGTTAATGCCTGTATATGCTGCTCATGCTCTTTCTGCATATCATGTATTTATTTTTGCTAAGTATATAAATGTCATGTTCTTACATGTTGTATGTGAGGGACTACGGATGGAAATTAGCTCAAAGTTAAAATCTGGCGGCCGCCATTTGCGGCCCTCGGATCAATTTAGAAAACAAAGGTAATTAAAAAAAAAAATTATATATTTTTTTAATTAAAAAAAATATATATATATTTTTTTAACTTATATTACTGATATGTGATTTCGTTCGGCAGCCAAATACCGCGAAATAATCTGTGACGTGTTTGTGTGTATTGTGTTTGTTTCCCGGGGGAAACTCACAAGAAACACCGGCTGTTGTTATACCTGCTGTGACGTTAAATTACTCCGTTCTCCGCTTGTAATTATGCCGTTACAAGCTTCAAAGTTGTATTTATCATGAATTTGAATTTGGCAAAACGAGTTTAATATTCTAAAAGTCAAGACTGTATTTATTTGAAATCAGATGAAAACAAACTGTAACGAACCCCGAAAAACTATAGGTTACTTACGTAACCCCAGTTCTCAGAGTAACATGAAGTGAGATGTCTCACTATGGGATGCGCCTCATCGCGGAGCAAACAGAAGCATCAATCTCATTACGCCAATCCTGATTGGCTGGTGATCTTGACATCAACGTCAGGGGAAATCACCCCCTATAAGTAGCTTGCGCCACGACGCATGCGTCATTCAAAATAAGCACCTCTTCTCGCTTCACCATAGCAAGGAGGGCCGTCTGGTGAGACATCTCACTTCATGTTACTCTGAGTCCTGGAGTTACGTAAGTAACCTATAGTTCTCATTCATAACACTTCGATGTCTCACTATGGGATATTGTAGCTCCCGTATTGCCAGACGAGCTTATCTTGAAGATCACCGATCAACCAGAATTTAACAGGTGGAGTCCCGACTCAACAAGGTACCCAGCACTGCTCGGGCCACGCTTGGAGCGGAGACGTCTAGCCTGTAAAAGCGGACAAAAGTGAGCGGCGAAGACCAGCTTGCTGCTGCACAGATGTCTTGGATGGAAACACCCTTGAACAAAGCCCAGGATGTAGCCAGGCCCCGAGTCGAGTGAGCCCGCAGACCCGAAGGTGCTTGCAGATTCTGACTCGTATAGACCAAAGCAATCGCCTCCACGATCCAGTGGGATAGTCGTTGCTTAGTAACAGGCTTACCCTTGTGAGGTTTAGCCCAGGACACGAAGAGTTGGTCATTAAGACGAAGCTCTTTTGATCTGTCCATATATGTGTGTAAAGCCCGAACTGGACACAATAGATCCTGCTGCTGCTCCCCGGAGGAAACCAGCTGCGGAGGAAATGCCTCAATGTCAATCGGGGTACACAAACCAACCACCTTTGGTGTAAAGGCAGGGTTGGGTTTCAACAACACTCTCGTTTGCCCTGGGGCATGGATATCACTGACCCGTTTAGCGGATGCCAGGGCCAGTAACAGCACTGTCTTGAGTGACAGATGTTTCATGTCAGCTCCTTCCAAGGGTTCAAATTTTGAGCCCATTTAAAACCACTGCCAGGTCCCATAAGGGCACCAGCGACCTGGAGACAGGGAGGACCCTGCGAGTTCCCTTCATAAAACGGCAAACCAAAGGATGTTGGCTAACCGTCTTACCCTCAAAGCCCACATGGCATGCAGCAATAGCAGCCAGGTACACCTTGATCGTGGAGAAAGCTCTGTGTTTTTCGATCAAGTCCTGTAGAAATGATAAAATCACCCCGACAGGACATTGAAAAGAGATGTGTCCTTCTTGAAGGCACCACTCTTCAAACACCCTCCACTTACAGTCGTACAGAGACCTGGTGGAGGAAGCTCTCGCACTCTGAATAGTGTTTATCACCTTCTGAGGGAGTCCCACTGTATTCAGATTGTACCACTCACGGGTCAGGCCCATAGTGCCCTGCGCTCCGGGCGTGGGTGAAGGATCGCCCTCCCCGCCTGAGACAATCTGTCCCTGCGTGGTGGGGGCTGCCATGACTGCTGACAGCTGATATATCCCCGCCAGCCAGTACATTGCGGGCTAGGGTGGAAATATCAGAGTAAGTGTGTGGCGTTGCTCCTTCACTCTGGCCGGAGTTAAGGGGAACAGAACCAGGGGTGGGAACGTGTACAGAGGACCCGGAGGTCAATCGTGTACGAGTGCGTCCCCGCCTAACGGTCCCGTTTAAATCGTGCATTAAAGAGAACAGCTGTCATTGAGCATTTTCTCCTCTTGCGAACAGACTTAACGCGGCTCCGCCGTAACGCACCCACAGCGGACTCCCGATCCTTGGATGAGGAGTCCAGTCTGCATGGAGTGGTGCACCTTTTGACAGTAATTCTGTCCCGAGGTGCATCACTCCCGGTACCTGTGTCGTTCTCAGAGAGAGGAGACGTCTGCCGCTCCAAGGGATCAGTTTGTGTGCCAGTGTGTGTGACTGGAGACAACGCAACCTCCCCTGGCGGTTCATACACGATATCGTGTTGTCTGTCCTCACGCGGACATGATGTCCTCTGAGAGAAGGCAGGAAGCGTTTTTGGATGGGGAACACCGCTAAAAGCTCCGGGTAGTTTACATGTGCCCGCTGGAAGTCTCTGTTCTAGGGACCTCTCACCGGGCGACCTTCGTAAATCCCCTATCAGCCCGTCTGACCTGCGTCCGTGGTGACCACCTTCCGTGAAAGGACTGCACCCGTAGGCGCGTCCCGCACTGGAAAAGTCGGGTGTAGTGCCACTACGCATTTCATAATAACCAAAACTCTCCGTACGCCGTGGCGTTCGGGGTTTAGTTTTATTATGAGGCCCATGTTGAGTGGGTGCTTTACGAGGACATTTTCCTCCGTAATCTGACTCCGCTCGGTGGGCATTATAGATAAAACCCCTCTTTCTAGGAGAGAGAGAACCTCTCTCTTCAGAATATGGGTTGACTCTCTCTGGGTTTATGAAAACAGATAAATTATAACTGTTTTGAGAAGCCCAGGCAGACGTCGTGAGTATCTCCTGCTGTATGCTCCTTAGAGCCAGCTGGGATGTCACTCTTACGGCTCCGGTCTGTGCCTGACACTTTCAACCCGCAACCGCAGCGCCGAGCCTCCGAATTCCTGACTCCTCTGGTGTGAGGGAGAGAGGCGTCCATCTCGTTCGCCGTGAGGCGTGGAGAGGGCCCGCTCGTAACAGGTACGTCGAGAAAAAAGTGTTTACCGATCTATCTTTAATCCGGGGAAAAAAGGACAGCGTGGGTCTTTTTCTCTCAAAGGATATTACCTGGTATGGTAATATTCCTGTAATCCTTTTCTCCTCCGTGGAAGAGAGAAGAAAAAAAGCGTCCTCGCTACCGTGGTGTCGGCAGTGAGGGGAAAAAAACACAAGCTAGCAACTGGTGTGCTAACTTGAAGTCAAAACCTTACCTTAACTCCAGAGGAAGAACGGCGAGGTTGACTATAATACTAACTGGTGTGTTAGTATCG
The DNA here is from genome assembly GCF_902827115.2 of Pseudochaenichthys georgianus. NCBI lineage: Eukaryota > Metazoa > Chordata > Actinopteri > Perciformes > Channichthyidae > Pseudochaenichthys > Pseudochaenichthys georgianus. Next base: position 3,352,253 of record NC_047515.1, read on the forward strand.
TACTCTTCTGCGAGGCAGAATAGGGTAGCCGGCTAACGCCCGTCGACCGAAATTAGCTTTGGTTCAGTCTGTGGACTGTTAAGCTAGCCCGGCTACCATTTAGAGATGTGCTCTGAAGCGAGAAGAGGTGTTTGAATGACGCATGCGTCGTGGCGCAAGCTACTTATAGGGGGTGATTTCCCCTGACGTTGACGTCAAGATCACCAGCCAATCAGGATTGGCGTAATGAGATTGATGCTTCTGTTTGCTCCGCGATGAGGCGCATCCCATAGTGAGACATCGAACGGAGTGTTATGAATGAGAACTAGTTTTTTTACACAAATCCACTTTTATTTTGAAATCAGCCGTTGCGACTTCCGACTGATTTCGATAGAGCGGGTAACATATGAACACGGCCCTATGTGGATGTCAGCATGAGCAAGAGAAAGATATTTGAGGAAAATCGTGTTTTCCAAGAAAAGTGGGAGAACGAGTATCTTTTCACTGAATTCAGGGGTAAACCACAATGTTTAATATGTTTGCAGACCGTTGCTGTCATGAAAGTAAGCAACTTGAGCCGCTACTACAACACTGTGCACAAGGACAAATATGACAGGTACACCGGGGCTGCCAGAGCAGCGATCCTAGCGGACCTGAAAGGGAAAGTACAACAACAACAGTGCTTTTTCACCCAGGTCACAAGTGTGCAAGAATCAAGTCTGAAAGCATCATATCTCAATCTCAATCTTTATTTATTTATATAGCACATTTAAAACAACCTTCGGCTGACCAAAGTGCTGTACAGGGCAGGCAGTAACTACAATAGTGAATAACCCAATGGGAGTACGATAATAAAAACAATAATTAAAAACATAATAAAAAGCACAATAACTAGAAACATATAAAAAATAAATAAATAAAAAACACATACAAATATAAAAATGTAATGCTCAACTAGTATTAAAAGCCCGTGCAAAAAGGTGAGTTTTTAGCTGGGATCATATGCTGTCTCACTCCAGCTTGCCAAAGCAAAGAAGCCACTATCAGAAGGAGAGTTGGTGAAAACATGCGCGATTGAGATGGCTAACGCCTTTGGAAATGAGAAAATGGCTAAACATTTTGAAACTGTGTCCCTCTCCCGACGCACAGTGACTCGCAGGATTTTTGACATTCAAAGTCATGTGGAGGGAAAGCTGAAACAAATTATGTCTGACTGTTCATACTTTTCGTTAGCGTTAGATGAGAGTACAGACGTTACCGATGTTAGCCAGCTACTGGTGTACGCAAGATCAATAAATGCGTCATTTGATGTACACGAGGAACTATTAAAACTTGTACCACTGCACGGCACAACAAAGGGATCGGACATTTTCGAGGCAGTGAAGGGTGTTGTCAGCGAATATGGTGGATTTGACAAGCTATCTGCCGTTGTTACTGATGGGGCTCCATCAATGCAAGGAAGGCGCACTGGCTTCGCTGGACTTCTCCGTCAAAGTGGTGTGGATTGCCCGATACTGCACTGCATCATACACCAGGAGGCCCTCTGTGCAAATAATCTGAACTTCACACATGTCATGGGAGCAGGGCGGGAAGTGCAGCACAGTGGCCGGGTTGGGAAGCAAAACTCGGTTCCGAGTAGGAACAAATAATAATTGTCCGGTACCGGGATTAATAAGAGTTGTGAGGACAGGAAGCGAGGCCGAGCCCCGCGGACTGCAGCTCTCTCATATGCTCCGTATCAGCTGATCGCATGGTGCAGCTCAGCCTCTCTCTCTCTCTCTCTCTCTCTCTCTCTCTCTCTCTCTCTCTCTCTCTCTCTCTCTCTCTCTCTCTCTCTCTCTCTCTCTCTCTCTCTCTCTCCTATGTTGTTAATATTGACGCCATGTCCTTTATGAAGTAAAGCAGCCTCCCTGTCTGTGTCCTCGCGCTGTCCTCACATCCCCGGACCCCCAGACTCGGAGGAGCACAAGGATGTCAGTATTGTTTATGAAGCAGGGTATAGAAAGTAGCTACATTATTGAAATTAAAATACTATTTATTTACTTTTACAAACAGTGAGCAGCTGGGCAGCTGCAGCATGTGTATTGCAGGACATGTGTAAGCGTGCAAGCGTCTTTGAGTTGTAGAAAAGCGCTAGGCCTGCTTAGGCGATAAATATAATTTATTATTATTAGGCCTATGTGTTGGAGATGTGTGGTTGGACTGTGTCTCACAGGCAGGTTGCAGTGTAACATCAGAGGAGACTGGGCCAATTGTACATTCTCAAACTGAACCACTTAGAACTAACTAAACAATGCAGAGATTATTTTTATATAATTGTATTCAATAACCGTAAGAAATTCAACAGTATGAAGTGATTTGTAAATAGGAATACAGATTTGACTTAATGTTTTCATAAATATATTTTTCTCCCAGTTTGTCATGGGACTTATTTTTACTCTCTCAAAGAACCGGAATCGAGAACCAAAAATAACCGGAATCGAAAAGCAGAACCGGAATCGTTAAAATCCAAACGATACCCAACCCTATGTGTGATGCAGTAAAATCTTACCGCTCACTTACGTTAGCGGTTTCGTAAAAACCATGGGAAAATGTAAAATACGATGACGAAGAAGAAGATTCCAGTGGCCCCAATTTGTGTGCATTCTGGACAAGTGAAAAATGTATTCGGACAAGTAAATTGCCAAACTCACTTGTCCATGGACAAGTACTCTCTAAAAACTTTTTCTCACACTTATTGTGCGTCAGCAGAGACATGCTACAAGTCTCTTTCTTCTCTCACTTCCCCATCTATTTCTTCTCTCACTTCCCCATCTCTTTCTTCTCTCACTTCCCCATCTCTTTCTTCTCTCACTTATGTTAGATATGAAATAAAACATACAAGTCCATGTAAGCATGTTATTGATCATAATCCATTACTCGAGAAGACTCAGTATCACCTGTGCGCAGCTTACAAAAAACAATTGTGAGAAACATATAGTATGCAGGAAATGCACACCGTTGTTGAAAAAACAAAGCATCTCTGATTTGGGAGGAAAAGCTTCAACCCCCTTAACATCTGAGTTACCACTGAAGGCATAGCATGAATGATAATGGGCGTCTGAGGGTGTCATTACTGAGAAATGTCAAACAAATTCAAAACCTTACATTTGAAAACAGGTTTGCATTCCTCCACTTAAAGTGACGTTATCATTGGAAACAATAAAAACGAACTGTTTTGATGTAGAATCTATCAATTGAATCGTCAGAGCAGAACAGAATGGTTGTATTGTAGCATGAGTTTCGTGCAGCCTCTAGTTTTACCAGGTGGAAACACTGTCCATATAATGTGAATACATGTAGAACTAGACATTAAGAGGTCCCTGACATTATTAGGCCTATACTAAACATAGTAGGGGCTTTTAGCTTGCCAACTTACAGGCATCCTCTGTATAGCAGTAGGAATAGCCTTAAAAAAACAACCCACTCTGCGGTAACGAGTCATATTTCTGACCCAAATGCCCTAAGTGAAGCCGTTAGTCTCATCTGACTGACCCAAGGGTTGGTGCTGGTGTGACAGGAGGCTTCCAAGTGTTCAAAGCAGAGGTCAAGCTTTCAGTTCATGGCTCGGTGGGGGGGGAAGCAGACCCACGTGAGACAGTATCAACGGCTGTAATGTTCAGTTTGAGGAGCGTCATTCTCTCTGGGAGCAGGAAATGGTGTCCATTCTCAGACCAGACCATTAATGTCATTTCATGTAGAGCAGCCATAGCATCTCTGTGACTGCACTCAGCCGGACTTTAGCAGGGCAGAACTGGGTGACTCTTAGTGAAGCCGTCCAAGGCCATAGACAAAATGGAACCACGTACCAACAAAAGGGACACAAGGTCACAATGTCTCTCTTTACCTTTGGCCTAATTGTAAAACAAATTAGTGGGAAAAATGTGGAACACTAATCCATCATCATGTGAAATGTTGAGTTAATCTAAATAATTACTTGTTATTATTTGTTGTAATCAAATTAACATTAACATTAGAACTAAAGTCAGTTAAAATTGGACTTGCAAGCATGAGAATCTAAATGTATAGAAGCAATACACAATTTTCCCAGCTCTGTAATGAAAAGGATAACAAGATTAGGTACATTACAGGAGTGTTAAAACACCCAAACATGCACACGTATCTTATTCTAGTAGAGATTAGAGGACATGTCTAATGTTGTGAACAAAATCATCAAGTCAACATTTTAGCTATTCTATCTTGAATTGCTAATAACTCCTTATCCACAAAGTGGATAAGGCGCATACTCATCCAAAGTGTGTGTGTGTGTGTGTGTGTGTGCGTGCGTGCGTGCGTGTGTGTGTGTGTGTGTGTGTGTGTGTGTGTGTGTGAGCAGCTTGTCTGCCCAAGGTTTAAAACATTTGGGACAGCAGTGAGAATGTTTATGAGAAACAATTCGTAGCTTAGACTAAACTCGAAGGATACTAGACTGGAATTTATTTTTTTAAGAACTCAAAACAGCTGGGTGAATACTCTCTTTATGGTATTTAAATTTGGCCAAGTAGAACCCCTTCATGGATTTGGCTCGCAACACAAAGTGATACTGATCTCTGTCTGTTAGGATTTGGAAGTCTCGTGATTTATTGTGTGGGCCTGTGAAGGAGAGTCCCAGGGAAAACAACATCTATCTTGGCACTGCAATTACTTATCTTAAAGAGATTGCAACATTATACTCCTTTAAAAAAAATATGCTCAATTCATTTAAACACATTTATTATGCACACAATAAAAACCTCAACAAATATATTGATCCTGGCTTAACCAGCAACCGTTACTCTATTGTTCATAAGCTCAGTAGTTTAACAACTATTAGAATTGTAGTAATGTCTGTAGACGAATTGTACTAGAAATAATTTGAAACAGTTTAATAAAGAATGTTAAACTATATTTAAAACTGTAATTGAACTTCAATTTATATCAATTATCTGATTCCAGTGGCCAGTTGGAATAGACAATCAACAACGTTTCCATTTTGCAGCAACAGCGCAAAAGGTTTCAACAACAATTAGTATTATGTCTGAGTCTAGTTCTGTGTTATCTGCTTTGTTTCGGAATGTGTTCAATACATTACGTTTTTTATTCATTATTACCATACAATACATAGATTAAGAATAAATGAAACAAATAATACAACATTGACCTATGTGAGCAGACAGATTTTGTTGCAACCCTGATCTCCTCAGGCAAGTATTTACAACCAGCAGTGATGCCTCTGAGGGTCTCAGGGTGTAAGACGGGGCATAAGGTTTATACAAGTTTACAAAGATATCTTAACATACCAGCAATACAATTTGAAATGTATTGTTAAAGCAATATCATCTTATTTTCTTCTTACACCTATAGCGCACACCCTTAACAGTGTGCTTCTTGTTTACATTTTCCTCTGCACACTCAGGTGCAGGACATAAAAACACTCTTTTGCTATTTATTTTCATTTTGCTGCACATTTATACTATAATATATAATTTTGCTTACATCTTTACATTATTTATTATTCTCAAGTTATTTACTTTTGGTGAGATAACTAAAGTTTAGTTCATTTTACCCTGGCTATGGACTGATTCATTATTAGTTGTTACAAAGCATACACAAGACGGCGGGTAGACAAACAAATATAGAAACAATTAGACAAACAAACATGAACTCGTAATATAATAAACACCAGCGCGACAGCAAAGTTCATTCAGCTCAATTTAGTCCGAATTAAGAGGTTTCAGAGGGGGTAGGGAATTATTGAAATGGAGCACCTTGACTCGCGCGTCCACCCTTGTACAAGTGCTAAGATCGTGCCTGAAGACCGTCCAAAAGCGATAACTAGCTTATCCTCTTGCGACACCACTACTCTATTCTAGTGGCGCTGTGAACCCCCGACCAGGAGAACATAGACTTTTTTCAGCTACCCTTTCTCTCCAACAACAGCACAGTTAACTGTAGTCCTACACGACCAGCCTATACACCCGCCATCGAGTTCATCACAACGATGAAACACCGTTTTGTTCTACACATGCTTGCCACTGCCCACCCGTGATCAATTAGCCTATCATTTTATGTATGCACCCCGGACCGCCACCAGCTCTTCCAGCAATAATGTAGGGAACGCTTCCAAGTAACGTAGAAAAGCCTCCATCAATGTACAGGGGCTGCATAACGGTCTTCTTCCTCCTGAAGTCAATGATCATTTCCTGGGTTTTCAGCTTGTTCAGCTGCAGGTTGTTTACTTTGCACAACGCTAGCAGTTGCTCCACCTCTTCCATGTACGCGGTCTCGTCACCCGCTGAGATGCAGCCCACCACAGTGGTATCATCAGCGAACTTTATGATGGAGTTGCTGGTGTGGGCGGGGACGAGATCATAGGTGTAGAGGGCGTATAGTAGGGGGCTCAGCACGCAGCCCTGTGGTGATCCGGTGCTGAGACTGAGGGACGTGGAGGTGTGGGTGCCAATCCTCACTCTCTGGGGGCGATCAGACAGGAAGTCCTTAATCCATAGACACAAGGAATGGGATACTCCCAGGACTGATAGCTTGGTCACCAGTCTGTCGGGGAGGATGGTATTAAATGCAGAGCTGAAGTCCACGAAGAGCATCCGTGCGTAGCTCCCCCTACTCTCCAGGTGAGACAGGGTAGAGTGGAGAGCTGTGGCGATGGCGTCCTCCGTGGACCTGTTGGCCCTGTAGGCGAACTGGTGGGGGTCCAGACCGGGAAGGAGGGATGAGACGATGTGGGGACGGACCACCTTTTTAAAAACTTTAGCGGGGGTGGAGGTGAGTGCCACTGGACGGTAGTCATTTAGGCAGCCGATGTTGTTCTTTTCCGGCACCGGGATGATTGTGGATGTTTTCAGGCAGGATGGGACGATGGCCTGGGACAGGGACTGGTTGAAGATCTTGGTGAAGATCCCCGCCAGCTGGTCAGCGCAGTCTCTCAGCACCCGTCCCAAGACTCCGTCTGGCCCCGCTGCTTTCCTCGGGTTCACTGCCTTCAGTGTGCGTCTGACCTTGTGCTCCGTGAGGGTGAGGCTGCTGAGGGCAGGTAGATTTAATGGTGTGGCTGCTTCCAATAGCCCTGTCTCGTAGCGGGCGTAGAAGGAGTTCAGCTCCTCCGCCAGCTGAGGGTCACCCCCGTCGGCCGAGGGGTGGCTGGGTTTGTAGTTGGTAATTTGCTGGAACCCCTGCCACACCTGCCTGGAGTCGTTGCCCCGGAAGCAGTCCTCAATCTTCCCCTTGTAGTCCATCTTGGCCCGCTTGATCCCCCGCTTCAGGTCGGCTCTGGCAGTGCTGTACAGCTCCCTCTCACCAGTCCTGAAGGCAATGTCCCTCTCCCTGACCAGGCGCTGCACTTCTCCAGTCATCCACGGCTTCTTGTTGGGATGAACCCGGATGCACTTATCCACAGTGACGGAGTCTGAACAGTGCTTGATGTATCCCAGGACCGCTGATGTGTACTGTTCCAGGTCCTCATGTTCGAAAATCCCCCAGTCGGTGTTCTCAAAACAGTCTTGCAGCTGTGGAGTGGCGTCTAAAGGCCAGGTTTTAATTGTCTTTATAGTGGTGGAAACACTTTTCCTGATGGGGGAGTAGGCCGGAATTAGGAGAAGGGACACATGATCTGACTGGCCTAGGTGCGCTAGCGCTTTAGCTCTGTAGCCCCCCTTAATATTAGTGTAGACCTTGTCCAGTGTTTTATCCCCCCTCGTGGCACATTTAACATGCTGGTAGAGTCTGGGAAGCACTACCTTTAAATTGGCATGGTTAAAGTCCCCCGCAATGATGTGGACAGCCTCAGGATACATGCTTTGTTGACTGCTAATAGTATCATGTAGCTGACTTAGCGCCGCGCTAGCATTGGCTTCTGGTGGAATATATACTGCCGTTATCAATACAACATTAAAGTCCCTCGGAAGGTATCTAGGTCGGCATTTGACTGTCATAAATTCTAGGATCAGGGAACAGTGGTTACTCACAGTGATTATGTTTGTGCCCCAAGAATCCTTAGTGTATATAATGAGGCCACCACCTCGCGTTTTCCCCGACAATTCTCGGGTCCTGTCTAGTCTATGGGAGGTGCGGCCAGCTAGCTCGATAGCTAAGTCCGGGATGGATGGATGGAGCCAGGTTTCTGTGACTATTAGCACGCAGCTGTCCTTCACAGTCCTGTTTGTTGCAACCTGTAGTCTCAGTTCGTCCATCTTGTTAGCGAGAGATCTTGCATTTGTTAAAAAGATACTCGGCAGCGGTGGTTTGTCCGGGCGGTTCCTTAGCCTCTCCAGCAGGCCGGCTCTGCATCCCCGCTTTTGTTTAAGTTCCTTTCTCCGTCTGCAACGATTAGTTCCGGGAATAGTGAACCATGGGTCTCCGGGATTCCTGGCGATTTCCGATGGGATGTTGTTTTCACGGATAAACGCGTCTGTAACGGCGCTTCCACTGAGTAATCCGATTTCTAGCAAATCATGTCTGCTGAAGATGTTATTTGCCCAGCATGATGTTAACAAAAGTGAAAAAAAGATATACAAATAAACATAAAATAACATTAAAAAGGCACTAGACTTGAGTCCTAAAGCCGCTGCGACTGGTCGCGCCGCCATGACCAACTTGTTAGCCATAAGCCATAAGCCATGCATGTTTGACGTGTTACCACTAGCATACCGCACCGCTGTCGAACAATACCGACACACCGTCCTCGTCCGATCCACAAATCGCACCCCATCATTGTTGTAGTCCACAGGGAACCCGAAATGTTCCCACACAGCTGATTTAAAAGAAGCAGGTGAGTCTTCTAGCTCCTGTGTGTTGTGTGAACTCGCCATAGCTACTAACTTTTCTTCTTCATGTATTGTGTTCGTTTTGTTCTTCTTTTTTCCCACTCGTAAAAAAAAAGGCGTATTCGCCGTGTGACTGCATGTGCCGAACCGTGACGTCCGAACCGTAACGTCCAAACCGTGACGGTACGGGACGAATACGGATACCGTTACACCCCTAGTTCTGTAGTATTTATATAAAAAAAACTAGAGGGTAGTTATTACATCATTTTAACTTGAAACGGGTCACGGGAGAACCGAACACAACATAAGGGTCTCGATTTGAACTGACAATTTTAGGGTTTGTGTTATAAATGTTCCTTCTTGGATTTAAGTGCAATACTTTAATTATTAATGTATTATGAACATTAAATAAAATGTCCCTGTAAATGGGCCCTGATCATAAAATGAATATCCAGCTCTGCACCTCAACGGCACATTACAGCCTCTTTCAGCACTTTGTTTTAGTTTATGGCTTAATTACTGTGTGGTTCAGTCTCCTCGGCTACCAGCAAAAAGCTCTGATATACGCTGTATACTTCCTGCCATGCGCCAAACAGCAGACAGACAGAACCTAGCTGGATATATAAGCTAGATATATACCACACTTATAATGTTGCTCCATGCATGCTGTTAGTGTTACACACATAAGGTTTTGGATTTAAAGATTCACACAAAAGCTACAGTGTAGTTATTGGGGAATCTTATGTGTTGTGATGTTTGTGCTGGAGCCGCTTCATCCAAAACAGCACTCCGGTTAGAGAGTTGACACGGAGACAGGAAGCACAGTCGTTGGACTTTATATTAGCTTGGTTCTTACAACAGATGTAGCAGTCAGGGCCGTATACAGGATTTCCTAAATACTGAGGTCCAAACATGTTAGGGGGGTTCCGGGGATACCCCCCCTGAGATTTTTGGGATTTTCAAGATCTAGTTAGGTGCTTTTTAAGTCCTGAGGGGGGTCACAAATCGGATAATATATTGATTTCAAACCATGTCAGTGGGCTGCAGCATACATTGTTTTTGAAAGTGTAATACATAAGAATCAGTTGATTGTTACTATTAATGATCAGGACATGCAGAAGAGGCTAAAATGATCACAAAACATTGTCAACATTCATTTTCCATGTCTCTCTCCTTTCCATAACCTGCAGCCTCTCTTCCATCTTCTTTAGTCTCTCTGTCTTCTTCCAGTTCTTTACTCTCTCTGTCCTCTTCTCTTTCTCTTTGTTCAATATCTCCCTCGTTGTTCACTTTTTGCTCCTCCTCACTTGTCGCTCCTGCCAGTGAATTAAAAGCAATTCAGCCATTTAGTTCATTTCACTGGTTTGTTTGCATTCTTTTTTTTATTTAAATCTGTTTTGTTTGATTCTCAAAAGAGAACAAAGATTGTGTTTTATACAATTGTATGTTATTATGACATCATAACTGCAATATATATATGTTGTTTTAAAAGAATGCCTATTGTCGATATTGTAAATGAAGACTATTGTTATAGATACATAGATAGATATATAGATGGATAGATAGGGTTATTATTAAGCCTACATTATTTTGTGTGACTGTACCTGCAGTTCCTCCCTGATTTCCATCACTTTCTCTCTCTCTCTTTCTCTCTGCCTGTCCTGTCTCTTCCTTGCCAACGCTGAGCGTCGACTGACGTAGTATTTTCATTATATCTGAGTCAGTGTAAAAAGAATACAATATTGTATCTTCAAAGTTTTACTCAAATTGAAATGAAAGAAAAGCATTACAACGTTTGTTAAAAGGTAATCCTTCTGACATTGGATGAATGTAATTAAATGTAGCTCTCTAGCTAGTTTATTCACGCAATTTAAACCAAAGTTTAGCCTATAGCTGCAATATCAGTTAGTGTGCATGTTGTCGGACGTCCACTGACTAACGTAGAGCCGCGTTCACACAGGATCTGCTGGTCATATGATGTCCTGAGGAACAGAAACACAAGCAGCCCACTGGACTCAGATCTCTAGATACTTCATCACTACTCCGCTGCTCCGATACAAGTCCGGGCTGCGGAGGTTTGTTGATACATGTCGTCTTCTTCTGTTTGCTTTAACCGAGGCTACGTAGTTATGCAGCGCCCCCATCGACAGTAAATGGAAGTACTACAAAGAACCCCGTTTAGTGCCGTTATTTCACAAGTTTTGTTATAGACACAGCTCGGAAAAAAATTACCGAGGTCCGGACCTCGGTGACCTCAATGGTGGATACGGCCCTGGTAGCAGTAGTGAATGAATGAATGTAGAGTAGAGATTGATGAATGAATGTAGAGTAGAGATTGATGAATGAATGTAGAGTAGAGATTGATGAATGTAGAGTAGAGATGAATGAATGTAGAGTAGAGATGAATGAATGAATGTAGAGTAGAGATTGATGAATGAATGGTTTCTGCAAAATACACAGAAATAGAAATAAGGTTCACATTACAATAACTAACCAGACTCTGGTTATTAATAATAAGCAACAGTGATACTAATTGTTGCTAAACACATTAGACACGTTGCAAACATACACATGGCTAATAAAGGCTAAGCTAGTATCTCATCCACACACTATCACTGAATAGCTTAACTAAGCTAACTAGCTAGCATTAGCTCCATTTATGAACAACATAGCAGCTAAAAGCGGGACATCAATAGACTCATTAACAAACAAACATGCATACAATCTTATAACATTACCAACACTAAAGATCTGCATATATGCTCACATTCTTCACGAACGCATTCTCTCTTTGACGATGGTAATTATGCATGTAACGATGCGACCGCAATAATGTCCTGTCATGAACGCACATTAGAGATGGGCGAGTCCTGATTCATCCGGATCATTAACCCGGATCCTAGAAATGAGCTGGTCTCCATTAACCCGAGTCCTTTGAGTCCTACACCTGGTGTGACGTACAAATTAAAACTATAAATTGCGTCACTCGCTACTCTCCTTATAACATGTAAAATAACATTACAACGTACTCCAGTCCATCTGCCTACCCTTTAGCAAGTAGGATAGCTTCAAGAAGTTATCGTTTGGCTCAGGGGAAGCGGATCAGTGAAACTTCCTGCAGACTCGTGAGGACTCAGAGGAGCCGTAAATTACGGCTCCTAACCGTAATAGCATAGCAGATCCAGAGATCCAAACTCGTCAAGTGCACGAGCATAGCTGCGGCCGGGAAAACATTTTACTTAGGGGGTGTGGCCAAAAGTGGGGAGAGATTAACAGTAACATGTTGCAGCCCCTCCTCCAGCTCCCGGCTCCCGCGGCTATATTATGCACGAGTCAACAGCAGACTCAAGCCTCATCCCAATACCCCTCCACGACTCCTCCTTTCCCTCACTCGCTTCCCTTCCTTGCGTCTTAGCTCCGCCTCCGTAAGATGCGAGCGAGAGACACGAGGAGGTGACGCGAGGACAGAGGAGTCCTCAGGTATTAATTGGGATGGCCTCGTTCACTCAAACGTCACTCTTACCCAACGTCTGTTAATGATGACATGTGCACAGCTGTATCCCCTCTCATCGGGCTTAACTGAATAACCCTTAGAACCGGCCCATTTCTGGTTAAATATTTATTTAAATGAATGAATCTTTCTCTTGTTAGTCAAGGAATTCAATGTATGATGGTTGGTCCTGCTTTTGTGTTCCGTTTTGGTGTAAAATGTAGCCTACATTTAAATAAATATATAATTATAGTAATGTGAAAGCCTTTTAGAAATGAATTGCACATAATAATTCCCACGGAGCTGTGAGCACTTATAGCACTTGTGATGCTTTTCCACTCATCTTCCAGTTGTCGGTTTTCCTCTGTTGAAATCGACCAGCTGTGAAGGTGGGGGCGGGGCTTTTATACGCGAGTAGTTAAAACACTTCCGCGTAGTCTGCTCGCGTGTATCCTACCTTTCGTCTCCTCCCGCACCCTTCTTCCCTCACCCCTCCTCGACTCCTCCGTGTGCATTTCAGCTATTGGGACGTCCTTCAACATGACGTGTCTTGATCGATTTCCGGGTCAAGTCCCGGAGGAGGGGAAGAGAGGAGTCGAGGAGGGGTATTGGGATGAGGCTTCAGAGATTCGCAAATCCTGACTCACTGTGCAAAACACAGCAGACTCGTGCGGACTCAGAGCCGTAACCATATAGCAGCAGATCCAGAGATCCAGCAGACTCGTCGTCATGCAGGAGTCAACAGCAGACTCAGATTCGCAAATCCTGACTCACTGTGCAAAACACAGCTGAGCAGACTCGTGCGGACTCGGAGCCGTAACCGTATAGCAGCAGATCCTGAGATCCAGCAGACTCGTCGTCATGCACGAGTCAACAGCAGACTCAGAGATTCGCAAATCCTGACTCACTGTGCAAAACATAGCAAACTCGTGCGGACTCAGAGCCGTAACCTTATAGCAGCAGATCCAGCAGACTCGTCGTCATGCAGGAGTCAACAGCAGACTGAAGAGGCTTCTCAATCCTTAAATTTCCCCTCCTCGAGACTTAGTCCCGCCCACAGGAGATGCGAGCGGAGGACCGAGGCGGCGAAGCAGCAGAAGTTTAAAGAAATGAGAACTCCTCTCCTCTGAGCGGTCATTTTAAAGCGACGTCCGTTCAACGTTGCAACAGCTGCATCAGCTGTCGAGTGTTTTGTCATAGCACTGTATTTTATAATCTCTGTTAGATCAGCTGAACATTGTTCCCCCACATATTTACTTTGAATTCATTGAGAGTGAGGTATAATGAGACAATAACAGGCTACAGATGCGGGGACACATACACACAAATATATTTATATAAATATATACATTTTAAAGTATGAGAGCACTCTTATAATAACGTAACACAATCAGAGACTGGATATATCTCCCCCCCCCCGCCCTCTCTCTGGTCGCTGAAATGGGGAATTGAAATTACGGGCCAAAAGTTGTATTTACAAGTATTAAAAGTAAGGATAGGACACCAAACCAACTGAGACCCGTCTGTCCGCCGCATCTACGCACTGTACAACATACATCTACACACTGTACCACACACACACCAAGGAGACCAGGGACAGTTGCAACACTTTTTGGGTTTTTCCCCAATAAGTAAAAAAACATTTACAATAGGATAGCCATTTTGCTATATTATACATTAGCAATATGTCAGCTACTGAAACAATGTATTTAAGATGTTTTTATGAAATAAGTACAGGTTGGAAAATGTATTTTTTTTTTTTAAACTCAACTGTTACAACTGTCCTTGTGTACAGGGACCGTTGTAACACATGCCAGGCACGGTTGTAACATGTTAATAACGGTTACCTTTTTAACACTACATGACAACAAATAGGGAAAGCTGTCAAATTCTAAGGCAACAAGCTTTGAATGGGGTTTCACCAAGTGGCAAACTGTGGGGTAGAGCCGGGACGCCAATACGGAAGTGCCACACACTGCAGTTCATATATTGGCCGATAGGCGATGGCTGCAGAAAGGAGCAATTTCCATAGACCCCCATGTTAAAATGCCCAATTTTACAGCAGAAAAAAACCCTGGCTCTATACATTTTATTATCGATATAGTTAGATTCCACCTTCATGATTATGGATCTGTGAGTGAATTGTTTTCTAACACAACCCTTTTATTTATATTAGGTCTTAAAGTTTGTGCATAAATTAGGGCGTGGTCACATTGAGTGACTGCTGCTGCTAGCTTCTGGTCTCTCTGCTAGCTGCTCCGTGAAGCTACTGGGACTCTGCCTGCTCAGCTCATCCAGGGAACACAACTTGAAGCCAGCTGTGGTTGTTTGTTCTTCATGCTTATATATCGGACTATTGTGACTCGCTCTGCGGTTAAAACAGACGGTGCATGAATGCGGTAAGTGAAATTCGAGTGCTTTATTTATGTGTTAATGATTTTAATCAGCTACGTAATGTATGGTAAGGCTTGGGTTAGCGTGTAGCGAGTGGTAGCTACATCGGTGCTAACGTTGCTAATCGTCGCCTCCAAGTTAAAACCATAGACTGTATATATAAAGGTTAAAACGAAATAGACAAGTGTTAAGTGGGATAATACCGTTGAACAAACGGCTTCTGTTTGAGGTTGATAAAATAAGGTTACATCCTTGTAACTTAGAGATATTTTATTATGTAGGAGGAACTGTACGCATCGCTAAGGTTAATTTAAATTGGCTATGCTCAAGTATGTAGACAAGCTAATGTCGAAGTAGTGTATGTGAAATCAACCTCACAATAAGATGTGTGTATATTACAATTATTAATGTCATATTTCAAGATGATTACTTAGATATTACAATATGGTTGGTTGAGCTGGAGTTCATTATCGAGCTTACACGTTAACGTCACAGTCATCTGAAGAACGAACCCAAACCTTGTTGTTTTTATTAATTGTATTACCAAATGGGTATAAAATAAACAGTAAGCATTGGTAACACAACTTCCAAAGTTACAGTAAAATAAAAAGAACCCTGACTCGGACAATACACAATCCAATATGTTCAACAGAAGATAATCAGTTATATTGTTTGTACACATGGTACTTTACATATATATATCTGTTTGTTTAAGGTGTCCAGGTGATGCAGACAGGCTGGACCAGAGAGTGAGAGACAGAACTGGACTCCTCACAGCAGTGAACTTCAGCTCAGAAAGACTCTATTTCTTACTGTACAAAGAATCAAGAAAGATATTGGTTTAAATAAATGAAGTATTGACTTGAATACACTGATATAAATTCCATTAAACAATACTAAATACTAGATCACATACACATCAGTTAAGTTGAGGGTTTTTTCCATGCAAAAAGTTACATTTAGATGTTAACAAGAAAAACCTTTCTAATGTAATGTATTGAAGGCAAAGATATTTAACACAGTGAGAACTGCTACTATTTATCTCTCAATATTGTCTGTAAAAAACGTGGTAAAAGTGATTATTTCAGTGAGACAACAGAGCAAGCTTCTACAGTTGCACTACGTTTTGATAACAGTTAAATATTATTTTGATAATAACATATATTTCAATGTTGATGAGCTTCATACTGTTCATTCATAATCTGATTGTCTTTGTAGCTCACTGTTGAAATAAAAAAAAACCATTACAATTACAAAATAATTATATCTACAGCCCCTAAACACACAAACACACTGCTTTCATAAACAGAGTTGGGTGTAACGCGTTACAAAGTAACTTTTGTCGGTAACGGAGTAGTGTAACGCGCTACTTTTATAATTCAGTAATCACACTACAGTTACTAACATTGCCCCGACACGCATTACTTCGTTACTTACTAAAATCAGTCATAATCAAACCTCAACAAACACCTGCAAAGAACACATGCTAAGATGAAGCTAACGCACAGCTATTTGTTGTTTACTTATATCACGTAGTCTGTTCTTCTTCTCTGTTTTCCGGTTGTTGCCTGTTTTGAATGACGAATACACACTACCGCCGCCTGCTGGTAAGGAGAGTTATTGCCACTCACACATGCGCAGTTCGTACGTGCTCGGCTGAAGTCTTGGCGGTGTCTGGTTACAGTGCAACACATGGCCAACACGCAGGAGAACACGCCGACGCAACAGCGTGAGCAGAGATAGACTGCGCAAAATATACAGATAGCAGGAGACAGAGGACAGCCACGGTCAGATAGGAAAACATTCAGGATCTGGATCAGTCTTATGCGACAATGGAAACTGAACTAAAGAGAACATTTGAAACTTTAGCAGTCTGCGTGATCTGCCTGCAGGGAGGGGCGGGCTGGCCCTGCGAGTAAAGTAACAAGACACTTTATGTAGAGAGTAACGAAGTAGTGTAATATATTACTTTTTTTAAAAGTAATATGTAATTTTTTTAGTAACGACCCTATCTCTGTTCATAAATAACACACTTGTTCTGCAATAATATGTTTTATGTTTCCTGTCATTTTTGTTAGGAAAGGACATGCCTGAAAGACACGACATTTTCTCCTTCTCTGAGGGTCAAGAAGAACATCCAAAAGGAACATTAAAAGCTGATGTTATGAGATTGTAAGACCAGTACAGGACATTCACTAAGAAACTACTTTTATTGTGAAAACAGTCAGCTGATCGAATGCACCTATTTCCACATCTACACTCCATCAGCTGATTATTTCTATTTGCCTCGCTTTATGAGCTTCACATCACTTGTGCCTTGTACCGCAGAGTTTGCAATGTCACAAATAAATGGGGCCAATCTTCAGTCAGATGTGAATGTGTAATCTAACATTTTCAGTAAGAATAATGGACAAAAGGAGTACAAATACAATTGATTGAAATGTGAACCAAAAGTTAATCAAATGTTTTAAATAAAAAGCACATATGGACAGAAGGTGTAAACCTATTAAATGTATAAGTAAACACATTTAGTCAAATAAAGTGACAGACTAGGCCTGTGCAGTTGGTATCAGCTTTGCCCAGCATGGGCTCCTCCATCAGGCCTGGTCCTCCTCGCTGAGGAAAGACCCTCAGTCCTCTCCAAACCAACAGACTGGACGTCCATCACACGGAGGTTTCTCCCTTAAGTCTCTGCAGCTCTCTGGGCACCAGGCTGTCTCAATCCGTCCACACTGAATATGAGAGGGGGAAAATGAAAATAATAAATGCTAGTTTAGACAATAAGAAATATAAAGTTGACTGTTGAGTTGCTCAGTTTTTTTAGATTGTCAATACTATTACTGTATAACTAATATCTCAGGTTAAGAGGCACATTCAAATAAAGATTGGTCTTTAAATACATGTTGTCTTTTGAATTGTTTGTCTAAAGTCAAGGATCTAGAACTGGTACTTAGTTTTAATGATACAGTCTGGTTATTATGCTGTTTGGAGGAGGCCTCACAGGTAAGAGCACTAACTAGCTACCATCACATGTACCTTAGCTTGACTTAAATGTATTAAACGTGTAATTAAGTGATATCAAAATATAAATAACCAATGTCATGCAAACATATTAATATTTGCTTGATTCCAGTGTTGAAATTAGCACAATTGCATACAAACGTTTTAAGATTCTGAAGTATTATGCTAAAAACTCAATAACTTAGATTATTATTTATAGTTTTGCTGAATAGTTTCATGTCCGCTTACCTTAGAAACGTAAAATTCGACGGCAGTGTGCAGATGGGGAGCATGTTAGCTTAGCTTGGTAGCTTCAGCTAGCTCTGGAACTTCCAGCTCGGTGGCAGCAGGTCCCGCCTCGGCTCCGCCTCTTTGCCCTTATTTGGAGCAGGCTGGAACAGGCGGGAGTTGAACTCTGACGTCACTGTCGAGCCGTTCGTGGCCGACTCCGCCTACTAAGGGCTTCTCGGCAACTCTGTATCCTATGGGTGACGTCACGGACCCTACGTCCATTTATATATACAGTCTATGGTGGAGATACTGGGTGAAGATATGCTTGATTTTTTTGCGTGTGCATTTTAAAAAATAGGTGTTTTGCATTATATGTATGTTCCTTTACTAAAGCAAATTTTGCACAATTGTGTTTTAATTTAATAATAATTGTATAATTAAGACATTTTATATATTCTAACTGTTTTGCAATTTTCTATTATTTGTCATTGTTTGTGTGCTATGTTCAAAATAAACGTTTTGGCAAGTAAGATCCGTATTGGATATGCAGCTATTACACGCAGGAGACTGTTGCACAACATGACAATTTTGTTAGAAGTCTACACTGAAACATAATTTAGAGCCAGAAACATAATGGACTTAATCAAAATTGCGGGATCCGTGAATCCAGGACAATGATCGAGTGAGACCAGTAGCCTACGAGTTAGTCAGCGGAACTTCACAGACTCAGATTCGCAAATCCTGACTCACTGTGCAAAACACAGTAGACTCGTGCGGACTCAGAGCCGTAACCGTATAGCAGCCGATCCAGAGATCCAGCAGACTCGTCCTCATGCACGAGTCAACAGCAGACTGAGATTCGCCAAATCGCAAAATAACCCTTTTTTTGTGATCAACATGTTTTATTAAAGCAAAAGACACTGTGTAGCGGAGGTTAATGTAATGTCAGTTTAATATGCTCGTGAAATGCAACAAGTTTTCGGTTTCACCGGTAGGATTTCTACGCTCTTGGTGATGCTGACTCATATGACTCAAATGACTCGTATGATCCGGATATCTTCAATGACTGACTCAGAAGACCCTGAGTCCGTAAAAGGATCCGGATTTGCCATCTCTAACGCACATGTGTAAAGTGTAAACTCTATGGTGTAAACAGCTCGAGGACCCGTAGCTGCGCTACTTTAGCTGTCCCTAAATGTGCCTGACTAAAACACGAACGATATAACGCAGATCAAGGAAAGCAAGGGCAATTTACAACAGTAGTTGTTGGCAATGAAAATCTTAAATCCTGGGCCCCGCCAACAGTGTAACACACAGGCATGAAAAAAATCTTTCAAAGCTTCGCCCATTCACTTGAATGGGGTGACGTAGAAGATTTTGAATCTTCGCCGAACTGCATTGTGGGGAGCGGAGCATGGCTTTGCAAGCATCGTGAGCATCAAAAGTTGAGCAATTTTCAACTTTTGATGCTCCCGATGCTTTCGAAGCTGGCATCAGCCAATCAAATCCCGTTTATGCAAATCCCGCCAGTACAAGCGCTAGCCAATCAAACCGCGTGCAAGCTGGAAGAGCCAAACCGCAGTTCATTTCCTCATATTCCAAACGAGAAATTACGGCAGCAAATCACCCGGTTCTTTACGACCAGAACTATTTACTGGGATACAAACCGGAGGAACCAGGCATGGAGGGAGGTGGCAGAGACAGTGTGTGAAACTGGTAGGTTTTCGCCTGTTTGGGGACTTTATATCCAGTTTACTTCGTTTTAACATTGCTATTGCTTTGTATGTCGGGGGCGGGAGATTCATGTGATTGGTTGTTGGTCACGTTGCTCGCAAAAAATCGCCAAGCTTCAGACACGCCCAGCATCAAGATTTTTTTCATGCCTGTGTGTGGACCGGCCGTTAGAAAAATGAGATAAGATAAGTCTTTATTTATCCATTTGGGGACATTTCATTGTCATAGCAGTAACAGATTCAGAGTGAAACATAGGCCATTACAGATAGGAGTTAATGCAGGGATAACAAGAACATATAAGTAAATATGTTGGTAAAACTAAGAATATAAATAACAAAAAAGAAACAATAAAACACCAAGTAGCTGAATTGATATACACACAGACATGAGTGGAGATCATTCTGGATAAATATATTCACATGGCTATGTTCAGGTATAAGTGGCAGTCCTAATATATGAAGAAATAAAGTAATGTTTTACGCTGGTTTTATTTACATTGCATCACGGAAATGAACAAACTGGAACTTTACACATGCATTAGTGGAGAGGTGTCAGAGCAAGAAGGCTCTGTATTTTAGTCGGATCAGGACTTGAACCGGCGACCCTTCAGTTGCCAAGCCATGTCCCTACAGATTGACTACCCTACCACCCTCTATAAGTAAACACTGTCCATGTAATATACTGTAGATGTACTGTAGTAGTTCATCAGGTCAGCCTGTTTTGAAATGGTATGCCCCCTTGTGGCCAAACATATATAACTGCTAGCTTTAAGTTGACTTCCCTGTTCTCTAACACCCCCTCCCTGCAGGTATGGCTGTGTGGAGGCAGTATGGAGG
Source organism: Pseudochaenichthys georgianus (assembly GCF_902827115.2). NCBI lineage: Eukaryota > Metazoa > Chordata > Actinopteri > Perciformes > Channichthyidae > Pseudochaenichthys > Pseudochaenichthys georgianus. The sequence continues at coordinate 3,372,715 of NC_047515.1, forward strand.
TGCTGCCTTGCTCCAGGGTGGCTCACATCGCCCGGATGAAGAAACCCTACCTCAGTAACATCGCTCTGCACACACGGCGGAACGCTCTGCGAGTGGCCGAGGTCTGGCTGGACGAGTACAAGTCCAACGTGTACCTGGCCTGGAACATCCCCATGGAGGTGAGGGATGCTGGGCTGCTGGGCCTGTGGATGAAGCTAATCATGGTGGCTGCTAATGCTAACTGTGCTCATCTTTTATTTTAACATAAGCAGGACTTCGCTACAACTTGTTATAAACTGGGAATTGGTTGAATACTTTTTTTAAACCTCTAATCATCCTGAACAATTTGTAGATGTTGTACTCAAAATGTACCCCATTTCAATAAATTAAACTACTGCACACTTTATAATGTATTGATATATCATATTTTCATAGTTGATTTACGATCAACTTATTGTTTATATTTGTACATTGTGCCTTTATATTGTGTGCTCTATAGATATATCTTTCTATTCTTAATAAGCATATATTTACTGTCTTTTACATTTGTAATGATATATTTTTTATGTTGCTGTTACAAGAACAAATCTTTATCCGGGATGAATTTAAGTATCTGTTATCTAATCTAATGAAATCCGATTTATCAAAATATTGCGCTAGTTATCAGTAGACAACAGCAACGTTTCTATTAAATGTTCTGGATCATTATTGGTAAACTGAAAAAGTCCTCTGTAAAGCAGAGACATCCCATAATGACTGCTGTGCTCTTGCAGAACCACGGTATTGATTACGGAGACATCTCTCAGAGAGTGGCTCTCAGGAAGAGGCTGCAGTGTAAGAGCTTCGAGTGGTACCTGGACAATGTTTACCCAGAGATGAGGAGGTACAACAACACGGTGTTCTACGGAGAGGTGAGTCAGCACAAACAGGAAGGAGAAGCTTGGATGAAACAACCGAGAACAGATGAGTCAGTGATAGATTAGACAAATACATCCTAAGGGCTATTTAAAAGAACACCTCATGGATGATGTCCCTACATGCTGTCTGAGCTGTGCCATTTTAAAACTGTAAAGCAATGTTTTTAAATGTTTAATCTGCATTTGGATTCAGCTGTTTTTATCTTACTGATGATCTCTTGAAAAAGAGATCTTTTGATCTCAAGGGGCTTTCACCTGGTTAAATAAAGGCTACAAACAACACTGACTGACCTTACCTTAATACTGTACCTCACACACAAGATTGATAATAACGTTGACTTTTGACTTTGATTAGGAATTTAAACAAAGAATTGCAGTAATGACAAATTGATGTACTCCAAACAGGAAGTTAGCATCACAAGGGCACCCTCAACAAAAAGCAATGATTTGGGAATATTGCAGAACATTAGCTCTGTAGCAAACCAACTTATTTAGTTTATGATAATTACACATTCGGAAGTGGTAAAATGCAGACTCATTATCGGTTGTTAAGACTTGTTCGCCCATTACTCTATGGAGCATGATTTTCAAAGATGCTTTTTATTTTAGATTCGTAACTCCAACGCCAGCCACCTGTGTATGGATCAGGGTATAAAGGAGAACCACACGGCCACCCTGCACCCCTGCCACGGCACGGGGCCTCAGGTAACACCGGACCCTCGACCTAATTGCCTCAGAGTGCCTCTCTCACCATGTCTCTGCTTCCTCTTCAAAACCTACACCACTCATGAGTGTCTTCCACACAGTGACATGATTTACAGCTGTGTCTCTCACACAGGCTGCAATGGAATCCTCTTAGGAGAGAGTTCTGCCGTCAGGAAGAAAATGTTCCCATGTTGCACTTTTTGTGCTGAAGTCAGCCAATGTCAGTGCTTCAGCCTGCGGGGCCTCTCCTTTTAGCTCACAGTGGTAAACGAGTGCAGAGCAATCCCCCTGAAGACGCACTTAAGTGGCCAATTTCAAGTTTTCCATCTGAAAAAAGTGGTCCCTAGAGTATAAAGAGGTTACATGTCAAATGTAACATTTCAATCAGGAGGGACATGTTTTGATTTACCAATATAAATGTATTACCAAGAATGCACAGATAAATGTAATGGTGTTTGGCAATTAGACCCCATGTGCGGCAGTGGGAGAGAGGGGAAGAACAGAGCCGATAAACACCCAACATCCCTTTGAAAGTGTGCGACTCCAACATACGTTTATATCATTTTTTTATTTTTTATTTGATTGCACATTTTTACTTTTACAGTACTTACGCTTATATACATATTTAAATGATATTTGATTCATCTTTGACGTTTTACTCTAACATGCTAGTCTATATACATTTATTTTATTTGTTTTATCCTTATTAGCACATTTTTACTTTACATTTCATATTTGGATTTAATTTCAATGCGCTTAATCTTTTATTGTGCATCTTGCTTTAACTTGTTTCTTTAATTAGGTTTATTTAGGTTTGCATATTCTTACTTGAATTTTTTTTAATTTAACATAAAAATAAATTCTGTAAATATAATTGTATCTTTTATTAGACATTTTACTTTAACTTGTTGTGTCCTTTTACATTTTTTATATTTTATTTTTACTTTACCATAATTGTGTGTCCCCTCAGATAGGGCGGTTCACCAGGGAGGGCCAGCTGTTCCTGGGGCCCCTGGGCAGCACGGGGGAGGAGACCCGCTGCGTGGTGGATGACCAGACCAGCAGTCTGCCTCAGCTGCTCAACTGTGACAAGGTGACCAACGTCAGGCAGAAGACCTGGCACTTCTCTCAGGTGAGGGGGAGAGGAAATAATGAAACAACAGATTGTTCTCCATTTCAGTGACTTGTGCTCAAAAAGTTGCACTGTAGAGAAAATACACAGAGCTGTTTTTGATGTATGAAATAAGATGAAACTCCACAGTGGCAAAGCCCCGGGGGTGGATGAGATCCGCCCAGCAATTCTGAAGGCTCTGGGTGTCATGGTTGACACGTCTCATCAACGTTGCGTGGAAGTCCGAAGCAGTACCGAAGGAGTGGCAGACCGGGGTGGTGGTTCCCCTTTTTAAAAAGGGGGATCAGATGCCAATTACAGAGGCATCACACTACTCAGCCTCCCCGGGAAAGTTTACTCCAAGGTACTCGAAAGGAGGGTCAGGCCAATTGTCGAACCTCCGATTGAGGAGGAACAATGTGGATTCCGTCCAGGTCGTGGAACGACGGATCAGCTATTTACTCTCGCAAGGATCCTGGAGGGGGCCTGGGAGTACGCTTATCCGGTCTACATGTGTTTTGTAGACTTGGAGAAGGCGTATGACCGGGTTCCCAGGGAGTTACTGTGGGAGGTGCTGCGGGAGTATGGGGTGAGGGGGTCTCTACTCAGGGCCATCCAATCTCTGTACTCCCAAAGCGAGAGCTGTGTCCGGGTCCTCGGCAGGAAGTCGGACCCATTTCCGGTGAGGGTTGGCCTCCGCCAGGGCTGCGCTTTGTCACCAATCCTGTTTGTAATATACATGGATCGGATTTCGAGGCGTAGTCGTGGGGGAGGGGGTCGGCAGTTCGGTGGACTAAGGATTGCACCACTGCTTTTTGCAGATGCTGTGGTTCTGATGGCTTCATCGGTCTGCGACCTTCAGCACTCACTGGATCGGTTCGCAACCGAGTGTGAAGCGGCTGGGATGAGGATCAGCACCTCCAAATCTGAGGCCATGGTTCTCAGCAGGAAACCGATGGACTGTCCACTCCAAGTAGGGAATGAGTCCTTACCCCAAGTGAAGGAGTTCAAGTATCTCGGGGTCTTGTTCTCGAGTGAGGGAACAATGGAGCGTGAGATGGGCCGGAGAATCGGAGCAGCGGGAGCGGTACTGCAGTCGCTTTACCGCACCGTTGTGACGAAAAGGGAGCTGAGCCAGAAGGCAAAGCTCTCTGTCTACCGGGCCATTTTCGTTCCTACCCTCACCTATGGTCATGAAGGATGGGTCATGACCGAAAGAACGAGATCGCGGATACAAGCGGCCGAGATGGGTTTTCTCCGCAGGGTGGCTGGTGTCTCCCTTAGGGATAAGGTGTGAAGTTCGGTCATCAGGGAGGGACTCGGAGTTGAGACCTAGGACCAGGTGGAGGGATTATATCTCTTCGCTGGCCTGGGAGCACCTTGGGACCCCCCAGTCAGAGCTGGTTGATGTCGCCAGGGAAAAGGAAGTTTGGGGCTCTCTGCTGGAACTGCTACCCCGCGACCCGACCACGGATAAGGGGAGAAGATGGATGGATGGAATAAGATGAAATGTTATTGTGGTCATGTTGTTGACACACCGACAACAGTTGGTAATAAATCAGCTCTCATGTTCATTTGTTTTCCTTAAAAAAAACCTGTAAAATTAAGAAATATGTGAATTACATTGAATACTGTCTTTGTCAAGAAAATGTATCGACAGTTTTTGAACCATAACTGTGAAATTAGGCTATTTAGGGAAGGTGCTTTTTCTTTGAAGTTTTAACTTTCCTTAGCATATTTCATTGATATTCCAGAAGTGCTAACCCTAGACTACCTTTCTGTTTCTACTGTGAGTAGATTCGCTAAAGCCACATGTTACTGTTGATTCAGCTTGTAAGAGACATTAGTGTGCACCTCACACTGAAACAGGAAGCTGTTCTTATTTAAATACACATTTGATTCTAAGCTACATTTACCTGCATAGTATTTTACCAATGACTGCTGCCTTCTTCCTTTCTTTTCGAACTGTTGCTCAAAGGATCTTTGTCTCTTACTGCTTGTTACATAGTCAGTCTGGGTAAACTGCGTTTGTTCTCAATGTACAACAGAACGACCTAAAAGCATACGAGAGCGTTCATAAATATAGAGCGGTCAAGATTGGTGGTTATTATGTTATATTATAAATCAAATGTCTTTTTTTAAATCGCCTAATATCATGAAGTACATTTGTCTTGGCCTTTACAGAAATACAAACATGAAGGACAGTGTGGGAAAAAAGAAGAAAACAACGGAATAAAATTACAACCTTGACAATCCAAAGGAACAAAGTGAATGTCAAATACAAAATAAAACATAAAATACAGTACAATATAAAAAAACAATAGCATGACTTGAATTCATTAGAAAGTTTGTATACTGTAGGAATAAATATAAGTATCGTAGGGTATGCCTTTAAAATGTAATACTTTGATAAAGTGTGATCGTATTCGGTAAATGTCATTCAGAAATGTTAGTGCAATTAAAAAATATAATGCAGATAAGAAATTTAATCACAAAAATAATAGCATAGTAGGCATTAGGGGTGCAACAACTAATCGACTTAATCGATTAAAATCGATTACCAAATTAGTTGCCAACTAATTCAGTCGTCGATTCGTTGGTGACGTCATCACGTGTGTTTTACACCCCGTTAAGCTCTAACTTTATTGGTCTTTGTATCGGTACTGGAGACATTTAAAAAAGATATGTCATGTATTATTGCTACAAAGACATTATATCGCAGTCTTAGTGTCGCCAACTCGTTTCTAATATGCAAAAAGACAAACAAATGCGTCTATGATGTATTTTCGATCTTTCTCTCTTACACACGGGCAGCAGCAACACACACACGTGGGAGATGGCGGAGAGAACGCGCTCCGAGGTGGTTAAACTTTACCCGACCTCGATGTGGAGAATGCTCGTTACCAAAAGTGGAATAAGAGTTTAGCATGTAAGGGCGGTAACACGAGCTATTTGTCTAAACATTTAGCAAAAGTGCTCCACATCCAGACGGAGGAATGCACCGGGTTCGACTGTCTTTCTAGTAGCTCTGTAGCCCCGTCCACAGTAACGTGTCCACGTCAGGTGTTATGTATGCTAGCAGCAACACACGGAGCTAACTACATTATACAAACATAATGATTAGAGGTAACAGAGTTATTTGCGGACTTTTGGTGACAGAGCCTTCAGTGTGGCATCTCCCAACCTCTGGAACTCTCTCCCCCCCGAAATCCGCAGCGCCCCAACCCTGGACATTTTCAAAAAAGCCCTCAAAACGCACCTTTTTACCAAGGCTTTCCCCACTGTATAGTTAGTTTAATAGGTTTATTTGTCCGCTACTTCCCCCCCCACCCCCTTAACCTGTCTGCCTTTTTTCCCCTACTCCCCCCCCCTACCCGACTTTTAAAGCGACCTTGGGTTTCCTGAAAGGCGCTATAAAAATATTATATATTATTATTATTTAGTTTGTTAAAGTTTCAGCTATTCTTATATTTACAGTTGTGTCATCAGATTATTTAATACGATTTGTTAAAACACTGTTGTTTCTTTTGATGTGAAATATTATTTATTTAATTTGAATAAAAAGCAATGTTAGTTTTGTTCACAATTTAAGTTATTTCAATAATATATTTATTTTGGAATCAAGTATTCATCTTTATTGTCTTCATTGTTAGTTTCCACATGCCTAAAACAACCTCAAGCTAAATCTAAAAGTTGATTGAGAAATTGTGCAAGGCATACAGTAATAGTCCGAATAGTCGATTAATCGTTTCATTAATCGATAGATTAATCGATTATCAAATTAGTCGTTTGTTGCAGCCCTAGTAGGCATACACATTTCATTTAAATAGTCATAGTATATTGTGTTTTATAGTATGTCGTATAAAACATGACATAATATTAATTTCAAACTATTCAAAAAATGTAATTTGATACATTAGCTGAGGAAATGAAATGAGGCATGGATGGAGTCACTTTCTTCCTCAGTCACATGGTAACTGATGAATGTCCTCCTTCTCCTCCCCCACAGAATGACACCATCATAAACCGAGCGTCAGGGCGCTGTCTGGAGGTGGCCAGCAGCCGCCTGGTGCTGGGGCCCTGCTCCGGACAGAGGTGGCTCATCAAGAACACCATGAAGCAGTAGGGACCAATACCCCCGGGACCCCAGGGGCCGTTAAGAGGCCCCTGAGATCGGCCCCTGAGATCTGCCTCTGCCAAGGCACAGCAGGCATCTCAAGAAGTGCCAGAAGAGACCTCTCATTGATGCAAGGCTTGTGAAAAATTACGTTTCTTTACAAAGCGGACATTAAACATAATGCAGGTTCAGAATGAGGACTGTATCTCTCCACCTGACCGACTTCTGATGTGACGTTGCCATAAATCCTGTGCCACGTTTTGTCTTATGTGGAGGAAAAATAAGGCTTCTACGTCTTCAAAATATGTGTTCCATTCTGTATCATGTAACGTCTTGGAGATATGTAAAAGAATAAAACCGCTGAAATTATATTTTCAGAAATGATCAGAATCCATCGTAGTTTGTAATGGGCTTCGTTAGTGGTTTTAATCTCAAGTGACCTTGAAATGAGGGACTGCATTACATTTTGAACATGAATGCCCCATAGTGGTTTTTATAATCTTCTGAAGGGAGTATTGAGCCTGTAAATATCTATACTTTGAAGAAAAAGGCATTAACTATTAATAATACTTGTTCTATCAGAGCCTTATTGTTTTGCAGTTATTGTGAATCATAAAAAAAACACATTGTCGAGGGCTACTGGGCTGGATCATGGTCTAATATGTTGTGGATGTCTTTTTTTATTGTCCTTTTTCCATTGGATAGCAGCAGATGCAGCACATCTTGTAGCATGCTTGTTCGTACTGCACACGGGGAGAGGGCTGAAACAGGCTGCAGGCAGGAGGACTGCAGGACAATTATCTTCCAATAAGCTACTGAATTCCAGTGTTTGCATGGTTACTGTTTCCCAGAATAGAATGCTTTAATAAAATTCTAATATGGAGAAAAAAAGAGTTTCTGATAATGATACAATATTATTCAGTTAAAATAAAATAAACTGTTCTAAGCCTTGTTTTGGAGGTGACTTTCAGAGAACCTATTCTGCTTGTTGGGGTTCTCCCTTTCCTGTAGTGTGTCCTATAGGTTTTTGTGCATGTAAATGGTCTGCAAAGGCTAACATCTCTGTGTTCCCTCCTGATGGAGTTTCTCTCCCACACCCCCCCCCCCCTGCCTCAAACGCCTCGATTGTACTCCTTTGTTTACTTCCATAACATAGGCTGCGGCCACACGAGGACGAAAACGATCGTTTGCGTTACTGTTTAGTGTCATATAGACCGTTCGGCCACACGAGGACGACCGAATACGGCACTAAACGACTGAGGAAACGATAACGGGTCCCAAGGTGGATAGAACAGCATACGCAACTCTCTGGGGGGTCCAACGGCTCCGTGTGTACGCCCTATACGATCATTTTCTGATAATGATGAGGCAATAGCCCCGCCTCTGCTGCTCACCCCCGCGTCAAAGTAAACTGCACCCTGAATTCAGATTATTCATCTTTCTCTCAATATGGACCTAAACGCGAGTGAAGTCTAATCTGACAGGACGGAGACACGCAGCTCTGCTCACCTGCAGCTCCTCCCTCTGCAGCAAAACACACACTTCAAGTCAGATCATCACCCTTAGCTATTTTAATTACCTCTCAAACTCCCTAAACTAGTTATAAATATGTTTATTTTTACTGTCGGCCGGGTCACTCATTACTGGATCAGCTGCTGCATGAGACAGACACTGACGCTGTCCGAAGAGAGGGAGGAAAAAGAGAGGCTCCGTGTATTTTATTATTATATTATATAGAGTTGTTATTCATTTGTTTTAAAGCTCAATAAATAACAAAGAAGACCTTTGACCGGCACTTTTATAATTTTGTCCGGAAGATTTAAACTTTAATACACATTGACTGGCGAAAAACTCTGCCCGGTTCCCTCGGCCCCCACCGCGGAGAATAAACAGAAGGGCAACCATGACAACCATCTTCTTCGCTGCTTTTGTGGAGGAAGTTACAGCGCCACGTACAGGCTCGGCATATGTACTGCAGCTTCTCCAGCGGTTGGAGCTAAACGGAGCGGTCTCGTGTGGACAGACACTATTCGGATAACTATTGCACGTGGACGGAAGCTTTTTTGCGATTGCGTTTGCGTTAATCCTATGCGTTTAGCCGTTTTCGTCCTCGTGTGGCCGCAGCCATAGTAACATCACTATTTAACACTTGCACTACTATTGGCTAGTCCTCCAACACATTGTATGTGATAGAGATGTCCCGCCCCTTAGCCTAAGTGGCTGACCAATCACAACAGAGCCGGCCAGTTAACCAATCAGAGCAGACTGGGCTCTGGTTATTATTATAATTATTATTACAGTACAGTACTGGTGGATTCAACGGTTCGCGATAGTTAGTTTAGTCAATTTATTGAACATGTCAGAAACAAACAAAAATATAACAATAATATATATATATATATATATTCTCTTTTTTTCACTCAGATTAATAATTATAACAAAGTACCAAAAATAATAATAACAAACCAAAAAAAAAAAAAATAATGATTTTCAGATAGTCTCTGTTCATGTTCAACAGGGGCAAGAAGAAGCTTAAAAAAACGTTTCTGGTCCTACCCCCTCTAACATATATTTTTCTTATAAAACATTAGGTCATCGTCATCAGCGACATGTTTGTCTTGTTAATCTTTTTTTTTTTTACAAAACCCAATCAGAAAGAAATTACTGGGGGGGAGAGTGGAGGTCCGTGGTTGATGATCCGGAGGATGTCGGAGAGAGCAGGCTGGAGCCGGGGTTCGGAGATTTGCAGCGGAACACGGGTGAGATGAGCCGGGGAATCAGAGTTGAATAGAGTGAGCAGGCTGGAGCTGGTAGTGATGATAATCCGAGGTTCGCTGACGAGGTGGTGTTGGCTGTACGTGGCAGGCAGAGTAGTTGACGGATTCTGGGCAGAGAAATACAGGTTTTAGTATAAAACTTTGACTTGGAAACTAGGTTTAGTTTTCTAGAAATCACTACGTGTTACCAGTGTATCTTTCACGACGAACTGGTGAATACTGGATGAGGAAGCCGGGTATTTAAGCAGGTGTGGGTGAGTGGATAATCAGGAAGATGAGTAACAGCTGCGGAGGTGAATTGAAGGGAACTGACAGTAGGTCAGCCACGCCCAGCCAGGAAGACAGACAGATACAAACAAACATGAAACAAAAAGAGAAGCAGAAGAAGGTAAAACTGCACATCCTTACACTTGTACAATATTTCAGTGCATCGTTACAGTTATTCCACAGACTAACACCTTTTGATGAGATGCAATGAAGTTTGGCATTTGTTCGTACGGGTGGTTTTTTGAAAATGCAGTTTCCTCTCAACATGTGTATGCTTTCTCTCTGTGAAAAGTCCCTGGATATTATGAGGTAATTGTTGATTTGCGGCTTTGAACATAATTTGAATAGTTTTATAGTCAACCAGGTCTTGTAGTTTTAGTGTTTTTAGTTTGATGAACAATTTATTTGTTGGTTCTCTGTAGGTAGTTTTATGTATAACTCGTATGGCTACGCCACTGCATGGAGACATGTCACAGTAGAGGGACAGAATACAAAGGGAGGCTTTGGCTCAGTGGGCTAGTGAGTTCTTCGGATCAGAGGAGCACTGGTTCAATCTCCACTGCAGTCATCATGTTGTGTCACTGGGCAAGACCCCCCAAATTGCTCCTGTGGGGGCTTCTCACAGTATTTAAATAACTGAAACAAGTGTGAAGTAACTGCTTTGGATACAAGTGTCTAAGTGACAGTAATGTAATGTACAAATATGAACCTGAACATGAGCATAATATGGCCACTTTCATTTGGTTACAAGACTCATTTGGAGGTGAAATCATTTAAAATATGTTCTTCTATTTGTAACTCAAATAGAAGAACAGAAGTTGTATCAGTTAAATGTACTTCAAGTATCAAAAGTATATAATAAATGTGCAGAGTGGCTCTTTTCAAAGTATTACATCATTATAGAGTACTCATTTTTTTTTTATCACCAATAAATACTATAATAATGTAGTTTTTCCAAGTGGAGCCAATTGTAGATACTTTTTAAAATACTTTGTATATTAGTAATACTGCATCATATAAGCATAGTCTGTAAAAACTAGTGTGTTACTACTAGTGTTCTATACATCGAAAAGTACAATATTTTCCTCCAAAATGTAGTGGAGTATCTGCGACACAAAATCCAAATTATATGGAATTAGTTTTGTGTCATTAAGATAAAGCAACACAGAAAAACAGAATCAAGCAAACTAAGAGTTTAAGAGAAGAAAAGCTAAATACATTTAATTTCAAAATGAAACTATAAATTGCAAACAAATCATTTGTGTAATCATGTAAACTATGTCTGACACAAACATCTCAGGTGGGCGGGACTACAAGTGAACATATATGTAAGTATTGATCCTTTGTGTTGTTTGTGCCGTACTATACATTCTGTTTCTTTCTTGTGTCTCACATCTAAACGTGTAATAACTACGTTGGTCCACAACGTAGGACGTAGTATTTCTACAAAAACGCCTCTGAAATTGTAAGATCCCTACGTTTTTTTTCACCATTCATTCCAATGTTTGTTTGTAGCCTTTATTTAACCAGGTGAAGCCCCTTGAGATCAAAAGATCTCTTTTTCAAGAGTGACCTGCAGGACATTAGTTACACATGTAACATAAAACAACAGAACAACAATAAGGACGACATACAACATAATGTACAGGGTACAGTTTACAAACTCTATTTACAGTGACAGGTACCATGAGTATCAAACAGCATGGCACCCAGCCGAGTTTCAGAGTGATGCAGGGGAACCAAAGTGCTCAGGTTTAAACAGGTTTAAACAGACTGTTCCATGTTAGTGGAGCTGCACATCTAAAAGCTTTCTTCCCTAAGACAGTCCTAGCACTTGGCACATTTAATAAAACAACATCATGAGATCTCAGGCAATACGTACTTTCAATTCGTCGTGAGATCAGAGAGCAGATATAAAAAGGTAGTTTACCCAACATGGCTTTATAGAGGAACATGTACCAATGACTGAGCCTCCGTAGAGTTAGTGAAGGCAGACCAGCCCTTGCATACAGGGTACAGTGATGAGTAAGTGCTTTACAGTTTGTCACAAATCTCAGTGCACTGTGATACGCAGCATCTAACTTGATCAGGCAATGGGCAGGTGCATTCATATACATCAGATCACCATAGTCCAGCAGAGGCAAAAGGTCACAGAGCCTTTTCCTGGCTTCAAAAGAGAAACAGGACTTGTTTCTGAAAAAGAAACCTAGCCTAACCCTCAGCTTTTAAAGCAGATTAATGACCTGACGTTTAAAAGTAAGACAATCATCAAGCCAGATACCAAGGTATTTGTAACAGGTAACCACTTTGAGTACTTGTCCTTGCATAGTAACAATATCCAAAGCAGTGGCTGTAGTCTTTTTAGCTTTAGAAAAGAGCATTACCTTGGTTTTATCAACATTTAAAAGAAGATTAAGCTCAGCGAGCTGAGTCTGAATAGTGTTAAAAACAGCCTGTAATTTAACAACAGCCTCCTTAATGGAGGGACCTGCACAGTACAGATGTAGCCCTCTAGAACAGACTCCAGCCAACAGCTTCCTGCCAAACACCCAACAGTTCCCAGCGGCTGGGAATGTTAAGCCCTCCCACTATTTTCCAAGAGGGCGTTGCCAGATTTTCAATTTCAGGATTTAACCATTAGATGGCGCTTCATTCGCAAATACAGAAAGACAAGTTTCATGGACTTTCAGTACTTCAGTTGTGTTTTGGTGAAGAGCATTTGAACACATATTTGTTATGGTTTTCACAGGCTACTACAGTATAAGTTACGATATATTATATATATATTAGATATATTTGAGATCAAATAAAGTATATCTAATCTTGTAATTCAATAATATATAGTCTTTATATTAGTGCTGTCAAAATTATTGCGTTAACGGCGGTAATTAATTTTTTGAATTAATTGCGTTAAAATATTTAACGTATTTAACGCATGTGCAGAATGGCCCGCCCCATACGTGCCACCAGTGGCAGCGCCAGGGTATGGCTGGGGTAGGCTATACCCATACCAAGAAATGTCTGAGCCCCACCATGAAAAATTATGTTAAAGTAAGCAAAATAAAGTCTGCCAACTCGCGGAGTAAATTGCACAGACAGCAGTTAGTCAGATTGATTTCAGTAGCCACGGTTTTGAAAACTTTTGTCACGTAGTGATCGTCTTCTCAATAGAACATCTTTGATAACGGCGTGGTGTTGTTGCAGGAAGTCCCGACGGAGAATACTTTTGCTGTAGTACAGGGGTGCACATGGTACGCAGGTTATGTGCCTAATCTGAAATGCGTACCGTCACTTGTGTCACAAAGCGCATTTGCGTACCGACGTACTTGTGAAGCTTTTCCAGAAGGCGGTTAGATCACCGGACGACAGAGTCGGTCTCCGTGTGCACAGACAGGGCTGCTGTTAACGTCGGTCTGTACAACGGAACTGTGACAAAACTACGCCAACCGGCTGCGGAGGGAGACTCCCCCCTTCACTGGAGAACTGCGCTAAAACAGCTGATCACAACGTTCACACTCTGTGGTCACTTTGTAATGTTTTTTTGGTGTTTGCTTCCTCCTGCTCCCTTTCGGACACATACTGATTTATTATTAATATGAAGATATTATTAAGATAAGATAAGATGTTACTTTATTGATTGACCATTTTTGTTTAGAGTTCTCAGGTCACATTCCGACCATTATTTAAAACAATAGGCGCTTTCACACCGTCTACAGTTTGATTTGCATAGAGGGAGCTTTGGCTGAATGGCCGGCGATTAGGTGTGGCGCATTTATCATTAGGTGATCAGAGCTGCCTGCCTGCCGTCAGATTTCATTTAAAAAACAGGTCTTGACTTTGTTTAAAATCCAAGGGGGTAACTTTGGTTTGAGAAGGGGGGGGGGGGGGGGGACACGAAACACAATTAAACATGTTTCTGATTTAATTCAATGTCCTGCCTTTCTACACATATATTAGGGACTATGGTGTTAAAAAATCCAAGAAAAATGTGTAGTGTAGGGTTGGGAGGGTTACTTTGTAAATGTAATCAGTTACTGATTACTGAATACAGTAAAACTCCTGTCTACACCAAAACGTACCCATCACAGATGGGTATGTTTTGGTGAACAGGAGACACAAAAAGCAAACTGAACGTGTTTTTACTGTTCTAATGGCTTATCAAGAGCACAACTGAAACATCACATCTGAAACGATGTAACAACATAATACACTTTTTGGCGATGCAGCTTGGGATGTGAGGATTGAGGGACACGGCTTAGAACGGGCGTGTCGCCTTCTATCCTGCCAGTGTTAGCAGGACATTAATTAAAATGTCGAACTCAGACTTCATTTTAAGGACATTTCGGCCAGGGGGGTAGAGCTATATTTGTTTAAGCCTATTGTATGATAACTGTGTGATTACTATTTCTTTTCAAATGCATATGCCACCCATTTACACCGCTCTTCCCGTCAAGAATTGGAATTTGAATAGAATTTAGTTTTAGTTTCTGGATCTCACGGAGAACACTGTCCCTGTACCTTACCATTAGGCTACTGCGCTCATAAAGAATGATAAGAATAAGAATATTGCCGGCGTGATCAGATCACATGATCTGTTCAAGCCGGTGCCGCATAAAAACAACAGTCCGGACAAGTACTGACATTCCGATGGCCAATTAGTTTTAAACAAAGAGTTCGCAACATACATAGGCATAGGGGGGTGGGGCTGGTGAAAGGTATAGTCAATGTTTGTAAACACTGTGAAATGTTGACTTTATTTTACATTACATTACATTGCATTTAGCTGACGCTTTTATCCAAAGTGACTTACAATAAGTACATTCGACCAGGAAGACACAACCTTGAAGAAAACAGAATCATAAAGTACATCAGGTTTCATAGAGCCAAGTTTTTCAAGTGCTACTCAACTGGCTATAAGCCAGTCCTTTATTAGTATATAAGTGCTCTGTTAGCAGTTCTTTGTTAGTAATTCTATCGCTCGAGGTGGAGTCGAAAGAGATGAGTTTTCAGTCTGCGCCGGAAGGTGTGTAAGCTTTCTGCCGTCCTGATTCCACCATTTTGGAGCCAGGATAGCAAACCCACGTGTTTTTGCTGATGGGAACTTGGGTCCCCCTCGCAGCGAGGGTGCAGCGAGTCGTTTGGCTGATGCAGAGCGGAGTGCACGTGCTGGGGTGTACAGTTTAACCATGTCCTGGATGTAGGAAGGGCCAGATCCATTCGCAGCATGGTACGCAAGTACCATTGTCTTGAAGTGGATTCTAGCAGTTACTGGAAGCCAGTGAAGGGAGCGGAGGAGCGGCGTGGTGTGGGAAAATGTAGGAAGGTTGAAGACCAGACGAGCCGCTGCATTCTGAATGAGCTGCAGAGGTCGGATGGCACATGCAGGTAGACCAGCCAGGAGGGAGTTGCAGTAGTCTCGGCGTGAGGTGACGAGAGCCTGGACCAGAACCTGCGTCGCTTTCTGGATCAGCTGGGGACGTATCCTCCTGATGTTGTAAAGCGTGTATCTGCAGCAACGGGTTGTAGCAGCGATGTTTGCAGTGAAGGACAGGTTGTTATCTAGGGTCACACCCAGATTCCTTGCAGTCTGAGTCGGGGAAACAACAGAGGTGCCGATGTTGATAGTCAGGTCAAGAGTGGGACAATCTTTTCCCGGAAGGAAAAGAAGTTCAGTCTTGTCAAGGTTGAGCTTGAGATGATGAGCGGACATCCACTGAGAGATGTCAGCTAAACAAGCAGAGATGCGTGCGACGACCTGGGTCTCTGAGCGGGGAAAGGACAGAATGAATTGGGTGTCGTCAGCGTAGCAGTGGTATGAAAAACCATGCGGGCTAATGACAGATCCGATCCGAGTCACTCAATCACCTCGTCCACTGTGTGTGTGCCTCTGTGACAAGCTAAACATCATGGCACAGTCTAAATTGTATTCTGAAAAATACAGAAAGGAGTGGGAATCAAACCCTGAGTATAAAGGATGGTTGATGAAGCCATTTATTGGAGATGACACACGGGCAAACTGCCTTTATTGTAAGGGGGATTTCTATGCCAAACTGTCTGACATCAAGAAGCATGTTAAAACCCAAAAACATAATCAAAAGGCAAAGACATTTCTGATCTACTGTCGTCTGGATTTAACTCCGGTGGTTTCAAGTTTTGATCCTTCAAGGGTTGGGAACGTTTTTTGTACTCCCCTCCATAGATATATATAAACTTCTAGATGGCTCATGGGAGATTTTCCAGCGTAGCTGACCGGCCGCCATCTGGCTACAGTCAACAGTTACTCTGATTCGCGTTATGGTAGCTGTTGTAAGGTGAGTGATCTGCACAAAAATACTCTTAACTCGATGAAATCTTGACTGATTTACAAACGGTTTGGTTTATTATTAACATTATTAGCAAGGCTATGATACAGGATGCTTGGACATGTTGAAATTGCAGCTTTTCTTTGTCTATGTGGTTGTATTTATTAGCTGACTAATAACAAGAGGCTGTGAGTGAGACCTAGTATTACAAATTTCACCCAGCAACTTTACACCAGTGGGAGAGGCAGAACTGCTCTTTCTTTTCAACATAACTTAAGTTACACATGATTTCTTCCAAGTGGTTTGGCTTGTTAAAAACATCTTGCATTATGATACAGGAATTTGCTGGCTTTGTGTTTACAGAAGTACCTGACTATGCCGGACTTTTGTGCAGCCTACGGATGCTCCAAACGCCGCTGTCTGCAAACAACAACCCGTGGGATCACCACATATGTTTATGTTTGCTCAGTCTAATAAACCCATAACATGGTTGTGAAAGAATACCAAAGCTGAGGCTGGACGATGATTGATTGTTGGTGTGCCATGTGTCACCGTGTGTCTTATTGGTTTTGTGTTATACTGTATTTTATTGTGTGCAGCTGGTCCTTATCTCCAAGACACATTTAAAACAAATAACCTTGAACCTTGAAGCCCCATCTCTTCCCACCTGCTCCTGCTTCCTACATCCCCTCCACACCACACCAAGTTGTTCTTCTTAATAATAATAATACATTTATGTTGGGGGGCCGCCTTTCATAACACCCAAGGACACCTTACAGGGGCATGAACCTTTGTGGGAAAAGTACTGCGGTGTGAATGCGCCTATTGTGTCTCATGCTGTGAGATTTGCCATTTTAGTCCTCTCCAAAAATAGACTACTTCAAAATATATTTTACCCTCAGCTCCGCTCATGCAACTTAGGTTATGAATAGTTTAATCACACATCCTTCATTAAAGTAGTTCACCCAAATATTTTGGGGGGAAAGTAATGGATTCAATCCTGTCACAAAGTGTCCCTGAAATGCTTCCCCTCTGCGAGCAGCTCTGGATGGAGCGTCAGCTGAAAGCTTAAGATGTAAATTGAACAGAGGAGGCTGCTGGGAGCACAAGGCTCTGTGTCTCACTGAGCAGAAGAGGGGGGGGGGGGGGGGGGCTCGCAGAGTCTGCATGCTGATCACTCTCCTTCACCACAGACCTTCTCATCTGCTCCTGTCATGAAACAGGATTACAAATGTTGGTTAGAATCCTGCATAATGTCAGTCAACAGCTAAATAACACCAAGGACGGTCTGAGATTTAAAAAGGACCCAAAAGCTTTATTGTGCAAGAGTCTCATTTTTTGTCATGAAAATCTGAGTTCTCAAGCTCCTCCAACAACTTCATAAAAATACATGTCATAGTGAAATAGACAAAATGGTTTAAATAACTTGCAGCTGTAGGAAATACATGTAAAATAGAATAAGATTGAATAAAATGTAAAATTAGAAAACAGATAGAGCAGAATGAATACTGTTTACTTTAATAATAAATGAATATGAGGACTATAAACAGTATATTCTGGACATACAGTATGTGAATACTGACCTTCACTGAGGAGTTTAACAGCTGTCTGAAGAATGCTTTCAGATAATGATTCAATATTATTCATTATTCAATACATTCATTACCTTATTTTGGAGGTGGGGTGTTGATTAGGTTACAAGCAGAGGTGAGAAGTAACTAAGTAGATTAGATTTACTCAAGTACTGGAATTAAGTAAAATGTTGAGATACTTGTATTTTACCTATGTATTTTGATGTGTTGCTACTTTGTACTTCTACTCCACTACAATTCAGAGGTAAATGATGTATGTTTACTCCACAACATGTATTTAATACCTTTAGTAACTTCACAGATGTGGATGAATGATGTGAAATATAATCAAGTGTTGAATCAGACTTTAGTTCCACCTGGAGTAAATCCACCAGCTACCCTGCAGTCTACAAAGTACTTCAGACTAGCTGCACCTTTACCAGCTTTGAGAACACTTTCATGATCAATCATTATAATCAAATCATATATATTATTCTGAAATTGATTAATCTGCACAACGCCTACTTTTACTTTTGGCACTTTAAATATATTTTGATGCTTCTTCAAACTTCTTTAGTAAACAATGTTTAATGCAGGAATTGTAATTGTAACAGAGTATTCCTACACTTCTACTTTTACTCAAGTACACAATTGACACGATGGGCTCATAGGAAATCAGATGCACGATTCCGTTGTCTTTGTAATGTTCTTTATTATAAAAGACTACAAAGTCTTCAATAATGATCACTAGGATCTACTAGGACTCTCAAACGCATCTCTAGGTTCGACTAGGTTTACAGTACATACAGGTCTCTGGTTTACAGGCATAGACACGATGAAAAGACAAAGGGAGAGAAGGGCTACACACACACACACACACACACACACACACACACACACACACACACACACACACACACACACACACACACACACACACACACACACACACACACACACACACACACACACACACACACACACACACACACACACACACACACACACACACACACACACAGGTAATGGGGCACAGGTGGACACAATCAGGGGCGGAGACAACAATAGAGGCTTCTCAATACTCAAATTTCCCCTCCTCGACTCCCCTCCTCGACTCCTATCCTTGTGTCTTAGTCCCGCCCACAGGAGATGCGAGCGGAGGAGCCGAGGAGGGGAACCGAGGAGAGAGGAGGGGAAGCAGCAGGCGGTTAGAGAAATGAGAACTCCTCTCCTCTGATCGGTCATTTTAAAGAGACGTCCATCAATGATGACAGGAGGCACAGCAGCCCTCTGTCTGATGGACAGATGTGTTCATGACGACTTTTATATTTACTTTGATTCATTCACAGTGCGGTATAATGAGACAATAACAGGCTACAGATGCGGACAAACACACACATATATTTATATAAATATATACAATTTCAGAATCAAGCAAGTAGGCTATGAGAGCACTCTCATAATAACGTAACACAATCAGAGACTGGGTATTTTTACCCATGGATGCACAATAAGAACGGACCCATATCGTCTTACTGCCACCCCACGGAGCTGTAATAATGCATATATTGCACATGTTTGCTGTAATTCATTATTATACTACATGGGCTGTATGATTAAATCTTGTACCGTAAATGTTGTATTAAATAAAGTTAATATTACCGACGTTAGATTAACGTCCCTGTAGCTTCTTATTACACTAAGAAGCTTATTGCACTGTATATATATATATATATATTAGGGCTGTCAAACGATTAAAAATTTTAATCAGATTAATCACAGCTTAAAAATTAATTAATCATGATTAATCACCATTCGAACTATGTCCAAAATATGCCATTTATTTATGTGTATTGTTGTGGGAATGGAAAGATAAATGAAAGAAGGCGGATATATCCATTTAACATACAGTATCTATGTTTATTATAACATTTTTCTGCATGTCAAAATGAAAGACAACCCACACGGGGGAGTACTTCAGGAAAGTCGACAGAGGGGGGGGGGGGGGGGGGGGGCGGCGGCGGCTAGTGGAGTACCTCGGGGACCACAGAGTGTGAACGTTGTGATCAGCTGTTTTAGTGCAGTTCTCCAGTGAAGGGGGGAGTCTCCCTCCGCAGCCGGTTGGCGTAGTTTTGGCACAGTTCCGTTGTACAGACCGACGTCTGTGCACACGGAGACCGACTCTGTCGTCCGGTGATCTAACCGCCTTCTGGAAAAGCTTCACAAGTACGTCGGTACGCAAATGCGCTTTGTGACACGCATTTCAGATTACGCACATAACCTGCGTACCAGTTATGTGCACCCCTGTACCAGAGCCATATTATTACTATTATATGGCTCTGCCCTGTACTACAGCAAACGTATTCTCCGTCGGGACTTCCTGCAACAACACCACGCCGTTATCAAAGATGTTCTATTGAGAAGACTATCACTACGTGACAAAAGTTTTCAAAACCGTGGCTACTGAAATCAATCTGACTAACTGCTGTCTGTGCAATTTACTCCGCGCGAGTTGGCAGACTTTATTTTGCTTACTTTAACATCATTGTTCATGGTGGGGCTCAGCCATTTCTTGGTATGGGTGTAGCCTACCCCAGCCATACCCTGGCGCTGCCACTGGTGGCACGTATGGGGCGGGCCATTCTGCACATGCGTTAAATGCGTTAAATATTTTAACGCAATTAATTCAAAAAATTAATTACCGCCGTTAACACGATAATTTTGACAGCACTAATATATATATATACATACATATATACAGTGCAATAATTATTTCATGCTAAATGAAGCTCTGTTGCTTGGATATCACTAGATCTTGTTACAGCGTAATATAAGTACATAAAGATTGTGTAATTACTAGCTATCCGCTAGCTGCTAACTGCCGCCTCGTTAATATCAAATCCATCATAATAACAATCCATTACCATGCTGTCATGAACGTGCGGTGCTGTTGACGTGCTTGATGTGAACGAGCATTTTGGTTAAAGTTGCGCATGCGCTATGAGCGCACATACGGGTACTTCTCAGGCAAGCTGGGTAATCTGTGACGTTTCGCTCTCTCAAAAGTTGGGCCATTTTATCATCATGCGCTAATGAGCAACTCTCATAGGAATGAATGAGGCCCCGCCTCCCACGCTGTATCCAGTTCTTATTATACATCCATAGTGTATCCTCGGTTATAGCTCCTCCAGAGAGCCTCCTCGATGCTCGATGCTTGGTCCTCAAAGTGCATTTAGAGAAATGAGATGTCCTTCAAATGGCGCGCTGAAATTTATTTCCGGGTCACTACCGGAGGACCGAGGAGTCGAGGAGGGGAAATTTGAGTATTGAGAAACCTCTAATCAGTCTGGTAGGTGACACACAAGGACAGGAAGTGCAGACACCTGAAACGAGAGGGTAGAGTCAATACCAAAATAAGACAGAATTAGACAAACACTAGGGCTGAAGTCGAATAGTCCGTTTAGCTTAAGAACCTTCCTAACCGAGTGAAATGACCCGGAAGTCCCTCAGTGGCAGCCATGATAAGTGCCGTTCAAATTCTCTAGATCAGTGGTTCTCAACCTGTGGTACAGTGGTACGCGAGCTCCCGCTAGGTGGTACGCGAAGGAATCTGAAATATTAAAAAATATTTATTTAAAAAAAAAAAAAAAAAAACATTTTTTTTTTTTTTTTATTATTATTCCTTCTGCAGGTAACGGGGAGACGTTACCTGCAGAAGGAATAATAATTAAAAAAAAAAAATTTAAAAAGCCATGCACGCAACGCAGCCCCGTTCCCTTAACTCCAGGTGACTTTCTGCCGCTTTCCTCCGTGGTGCTGATCGTTTCACCACGGAGGAAAGCACTTCACTATTTGCAGTACCCATAAGGATCTGTACAAATGCCGCAGTTTTTGCGTAATATCATAACATGTGTGCTCTGGAGAATCACAGAACGGACGATCGTCCTTATTATTATGCCGTTTAAACCAATTATTTAAAGGTGTTTGTTAAATTCGGCATCATGTAAGTTGCGCTGACTTTTTTAAATGGCACTTCATATCAAAAAGTTTGCCGACCCCTGTAATAGGCTATTGTTGTTTTTAGATACGAAAAAAAATGTTTTTATTTATTTTTGGCGTTGCTATGACTACCATACTACCCGCGAAAGATTAGAACGTTGCAAGCAAGCTATGAAAGAAAGCTGAATTATGCTAAAAACGTGGCTCAAAACGGGAGGTATACGGAAGAGAGGTACAGAGGAGAACATTACCGGCGAAAGGGAACAAGTGAATGAGGAGGAGGACAGTCAAGCGAGCGCAAGCGCAGGCTCCACCAGGAACATAGTACATAGTAATGTAATGAGACAAAATGTAATTTAAACACCATCATGTAACTAGCCTGGTAAAGAAGTAAAAGCCATAGACTTTATTGTTTAGGTCATTATGGGGATATACATTTCACCACATCTATAATAGAAAGACATTTGAGGACAGTTTGTTGGAATTCTGTATTCATTTTTTCAGCGGGATAATATCTAAGCACTGACGGGTAGAAGCAGTATCACCAGGAAGCCATTCACTTTGTTAGTATTGTGATTTTGGTTGTTTTTGAATCCATAACATTAGTGTGTTTCTTTACCAGAAACATTAGCAGTTCAAATCATATTTAGATTTTTAATGGGATCTCAGGGATTTCATTTAAAGATAAACACAGATGCTTGTCAGAAATTCAGAACTATTGAAATATGTTATTTAGTTTACCTAAAGATGTTGGGGTTCTTATTTAGTTGGCACAGTCCAAGTATTAAGATTCTGAAGCTGCACAATTAATTTAGAAAACCTGTGCACAGACGTCTGTTGTTTTAAGACACCCCACCAACAGGCTCCAAGTGGCCACGCACTGGTGGGTCAAACAGCCGAGGGCCCCAGAGCCCGGAGCGTAGGCTTGAGGGATTTGTATCAGATTTCTCCACACAGGTTGTTGACGCCAAAAGGGGGACCTGAGACGCAGGAGGCTGACTGTCAGCAGGACAAAGTGGATCAATCCCAGGCTCTCCGGCCCCGACCGAGTGACCCAGCGGACATCCCATGCCGTCCGCCTACAAGGAAAGGGGGACAGCTCGTACCACGGGAGCCAGTGTGCGGCAGGGAAACCACCTGCTAGGACCTCGAGGACATACATCCAGCAGTCGTCCCAGGAGGCATCATCATCGGACCGGGGAAGGAGGATCGGGAGGACATCCATCCAGCAGTCGTCCCGGGAGGCATCATCATCGGACCGGGGAAGGAGGATCGGGAGGACATCCATCCAGCAGTCGTCCCGGGAGGCATCATCATCGGACCGGAGAAGGAAGATCGGGAGGACATCTATTCAGCATCGACTCGGAAGCCGCCATCAGCGAGCCGGAGGAGAAGGAAGACATCTCTCTAGCAGGCAGCCCAGAAGCCGCTGTCAGTGGATCGGGGGGACAAAGACACGGCAAGCCAGGACGGCACAGGGGACTCCACTCTCCGCTGAAACAGGAGTGTGGGTTAAGTGCAACAAGACGGTGTATGGAGCCAGCCAGGCCTGCCAAGCTATGGGCAGCCTCTACCATGACAGCTGCTTCACTTGCAGCGCCTGTAGTCGAAGGCTGAGAGGGAAGGCGTTCTACTATGACGCAGGAAGGGTTTTCTGTGAAGAGGACTTTCTGTACTCTGGGTTCCAGCAGTCTGCAGACAAGTGCAACGCATGTGGACATCTAATCATGGACATGCAGGCCTGCAGGCCCTGGAGAAGTCGTACCGCCCCGGTTGTTTCCGCTGCGTCATCTGCAACGAGAGCCTGGACGGAGTGCCCTTCACTGTGGACACTGAGAATAAAATCTACTGTCTGAAAGACTACCACAGGGTTCTGGCGCCTAAATGTGCTGCGTGTAACCAGCCCATCCTGCCCTCAGAGAGGTCTGATGAAACCATTCGAGTTGTATCCATGGAAAAAGACTATCATGTGGGTGTTGTTGTGTGCCGTGCACCCGCTCATTATGTGTCAAACTAATCAGTTCCACCATTGAAGGAACATTTGCTTCTCCCCCCCGTATCAAATGCCTCTGTTGGCCTATGTCTCGGAGGGAGAGGACGAGTATGGGGACTCAGCTTTTTGACATGTTTTGGTCTCCCTCTCCTTCTGCATTAAGAAATTGCTATGAAGGGCTGTTTCCAAATGTTTAAAGGGCCCTAAATATAATGTTGAGAGATGAACACAGTGGAGAGAAGCGTCAATAGTTATGTTTCAAGTGCCTTGTGTAAGTTGCACTCTTTTTTAAGAGTGCAAAAGAGGGAATTGTGGAAATTGATGTGAGATATTGTACCAAAGAAGTGTATTACATTTGAAATGGCAGAAAGTCTTGTTGCAATTTCCTGACATTAAAAGAGGTCCTTTGAGTTTCTCTGGTAATTATCAATAGTAGCAGTTAAGTGAATACTGTTCAAACAATACCTGTGTTTGTGTTTTATAGTGATTTCTCTGTTTTATCCTTTCATAAATGTGAGGACTAAAATGGCGATAGACAAAGGGCTGTTAAAAGTAAACTGGGTTGTATTAGTGTGGGGGAGGTGAAGGTATGCAGGACAGGGTACTTGGTGGGGAGAGTATATTCTGTTTAAGATCTCAAGCATTTTCATGTTTCAGGGAAGTCTACATATCTTTAATAGTATATGTGTGGGTTTATACATTCCTGTGTGTTAATAGTTGAAGGAACAAAAAGTACATTTTTCCTCTACCATATAGAGAGGTTTTTTATAGATTCCTGAAACAATGTTCCCTTTTTCTTAAAAGTAGATTAGCGCAATAGTCTTTTTGTTTGACTTTTTACCTGTTTATCAAAAGAGTGTTTTAAGCTATTTGTGAAGAAGGAAGATGCAGAATTAATGGTGATTTCTGTTTTGAGTGAAAAGATTATCCCAGAGTGTTTTTCTGGGTTAAACCATCGATAGGCTTTGCAAATTGGAAAGGACATTTCCCCTGATTTTAATGAGGTGCATCCTGCAGGCCTTCCCAACACCTGTGGCTTTCAAAGCTGCCCGCGCTAATTCCCTGTGAGATAGCGTGTTGGTATCTCCCAAATGAAACTCCACCCCTTTGTTGGTTTTGGGACGTGCAACTGGTTGCTTCGTCCTCTCTTCACGCGCGGCCCGGACCGGGAGGTCGGGGCAGCCCATGAACAAGGCCAGGAGTAGGCATACTCCTGACATTACTCATATGATATGGCTTCGTATGGTAATGTATTATATGGTATTGCATTATTACCGTGTATGATTGAAACAGATTTTTGTTTAACCCTCGTCCTGGTTGTTTTGAGTGTTTCTTCTTTTAAAGCAAGCTCATTAGGAACAGCGCGGAGAAAAGTAGTCCCAAGACTCCTTCAACACACACACACACACACACACACACACACACACACACACACACACACACACACACACACACACACACACACACCACACACACACACACACACACACACACACACACACACACACACACACACACACACACACACACACACACACACACACACACACACACACACACACACACACACACACACACACACACACCATTTGTATTGTATTATTGTATGAGAGGTTCCAGGTTGTTTTGAGGCGAATAGTTGTAATGTTCAGAGGTTGTTGTGTTTAATATTCATGAGAATATTTGTCATTGTTCAAATAATAATAAACATTAGCATAAAGCATATTTGTCCAGTCATATGTTGATAAGAGTATTAAAAACTTGAAAAATATTCCTCTAAGGTACATTTAGAACAGATCAAAAATGTGCGATTAATTTACTATTAATCGCGATTAAATATTTTAATCGACTGACAGCCCTAATGTGCTGTCAAAATTATCGCGTTAATGGCGGTAATTAATTTTTTGAATTAATTGCGTTACAAATATTTAACGCATTTAACGCATGTGCAAAATGGCCCGCCCCATACGTGCCACCAGTGGCAGCGCCAGGGTATGGCTGGGGTAGGCTACACCCATACCAAGAAATGGCTTAGCCCCACCATGAAAAATGATGTTAAAGTAAGCAAAATAAAGTCTGCCAACTCGCGGAGTAAATTGCACAGACAGCAGTTAGTAAGATTGATTTCAGTAGCCACGGTTTTGAAAACTTTTGTCACGTAGTGACCGTCTTCTCAATAGAACATCTTTGATAACGGCGTGGTGTTGTTGCAGGAAGTCCCGACCGAGAATACTTTTGCTGTAGTACAGGGGTGCACATAACTGGTACGCAGGTTATGTAATCTGAAATGCGTACCGTCACTTGTGTCACAAAGCGCATTTGCGTACCGACGTACTTGTGAAGCTTTTCCAGAAGGCGGTTAGATCACCGGACGACAGAGTCGGTCTCCGTGTGCACAGACAGGCTGCTGTTAACGTCGGTCTGTACAACGGAATTGTGCCAAAACTACGCCAACCGGCTGCGGAGGGAGACTCCCCCCCTCCCCCTTCATGGGAGAACTGCGCTAAAACAGCTGATCACAACGTTCACGCTCTGTGGTCACGAAGTACCCCCCCTCTGTCGACTTTCCTGAAGTACTCCCCCGTTGATAGAAATCAACACGTAATGAATTAAGACCCCACGGTTTGATGATTGATAGGTGTGTGGGCTGTCTTTCATTTTGACACGCAGAAAAATGTTATAATAAACATAGATACTGTATGTTAAATGGATATATCCGCCTTCTTTCATTTATCTTTCCATTCCCACAACAATATACATAAAGAAATGGCATATTTTGGACATAGTTCGAATGGTGATTAATCATGATTAATTAATTTTTAAGCTGTGATTAATCATTTTTAATCGTTTGACAGCCCTAATATATATATATAATGTAGTCCAGGGGTACTGAAATACAAATGTTAAAGGTCCAAACAAATTGTTTCAATAAGACAAAGGTCAGTTTATTGTAGTCACTCAATATAATGTAGTCCTGTAACTCCTCCTTTAACTATCACCGTTGCCTGTTTCCTGGCCCCTAAATTGGGATCCAGTTATCAAAACATTGAGACCCCCTGGTTTAGTATGTATAAGAAATGTAATAGTGTAGTATGGCATAATACATCATAATATACTATGGTATGAAAAGTCATACAAAAAATCATAGTATAATATTGCAACACAACTTGCTGGTTGAATTCTATACAAATGTTGTAAACATTCATAATAAACAGTATGTCATAAAAAGTAATAATATTACTTTTTATGACATACTGTTTATTATGTGTGTGTTATATTAAAGTATGCCATACAAATGTAATAGTATATTAAGATAGTACAACAAAAAATTATATCATGTCATAAATTATAAAAAATAGAATATATTTTCCAATAAAAAGTTATAACAAAATATAGTACAGTATAACATTCATGATATATTATGCTATAAAACAGCCCCAAAAATGATTTACCCATAGTATAGTATATCTAAATATTCTGATAGCATGTCACAAACAAGACTAGTATGTCATAATAAAGAAACTACTTAGTGTATGTAAGGGAAACTTCTTCAGCAATGGAGAGTCAGGACTCAGAGAGACACAAGGAGAGTTGGAGCTTTGATGTCAAACACTGGTAGTTTATTACAAGGATACGGCCGGAGAATTCATATCACAAGTCACAGCAGCAAAAGGTTCTGACTGCACGGGTGGGTTGTCATGTCAATTCTGATCAGCCTCGCATTTTGGTAGACCCTTTAACTAGTTTACAGAGAGTCAACCCACATATTGGGGGAAGGTATACATGAACACCTGGAGATATTGAATCACTTATCTGACACTTTGGTTCTGTGACCGAGAGTTGACCGGTCATACAACTGGTAATGACAACAATAGCTGAGACTTCCCATTCCTTAAGACAGATAACAGACTTAGGGTTCGTCGTAAATGTCAACAGGCAGAAAGGTTAAATATTTTAGGAGTAAGGAAGAATTATTCTTTGACACTTAGGAGTAAGACAGAAATATTCTCTAACAGTGTACTATGTTGAACAAATGTTCCACATAAATACTCATCTGTGGGAGTATTTGCTAATGATGTGAGTGACCACTGTGTTGTAGCCACAATTAGGGACACTAAGGTCCAAAAGGTTAAACCTCGTATCATCACAAAGAGAGACAAAAAACACTTTGTGGAGCAGGGTTTTTTACATGATCTGTTTGATTTTGATTGGGGTAGAATCAATTTGTGTGCTGATGTAGAAACTGCATGGTCTTATTTTTATCTTGGTTTTATGAAAATTATAGATAGACATGCACCTCTGCGTAAATTTAGAGTGAAGGGACGAAACAATCCCTGGTTTTCTGCTGAGCTGTCCAGTCTCCTTGATGAGAGAAATAATGCTTGGGCTAAGGCTAGGAAATCAGGCTCAGAGGTAGAATGGCTACGTTTTAGGCAGCTAAGAAATAGCTTCACATCTCAAATAAAAAGTGCTAAATCAAAGTACTATTTGTCGGTTACCACAGAAAACCTGAATAATCCTAGGAAATAAAATCGATTTCCACTGGTGATATCCCAAATGAGCTACCTCCGTGCCTTACCACAGCATCTGGCACTATATCATACAGGGCTACTATGCTAAATTGCTTTAATGAGCATTTTGTGTCTTGTGGCTCTCTGTTTGGCTGTGTGGCTCCTGTGAACGCTCCAATCCTTGACTCTGAACAATGTGGTCTGGAAAACCCTTTCAGTTGTACTCCTTTAACTATTGGTATTGTTCATGAAGCATTATCCAAGTTAGATCCTAGGAAACCGGCTGGCCCGGACAACGTAGAACCTTTCTTTTTAAAGATAGCTGCAGATTTTATTGCTCCACCTCTTACTTCTATTTTTAACCTCTCCCTCAGCACGAATACAATTCCAAAAGTATGGAAGTCTGCTTATGTCTTGCCTTTACTGAAAGGAGGGGAGGCAACTATTTTAAATAACTATAGGCCAATCTCTAAATTGTCAGTTCTGGCTAAGGTGCTCGAACGCTTAGTGAGTGAACAAGTAAAGGAGTTTTTATGTATAAATGATATCCTGTCTAAACATCAGTCAGGATTCAGAAAGAAACACAGCACCATCACTGCGACAATGAAAGTGGTAAATGACATTACGAGTATTTTAGATAATAAGCAGAGTTGTGCAGCTCTGTTTATTGACCTTTCCAAAGCGTTTGACACCGTTGATCATCGCATTTTAAAGCAGAGGCTACTCAGTATTGGCCTATCCAGCCTTGCAGTGGGAGGTTTGTGAACTACCTCTCTGAAAGGTCCCAATGTGTTCATTTTGATGGACTGTCTTCTGAATGGTTAAACATTTCTAATGGTGTACCACAAGGTTCTGTTTTAGGACCACTTTTATTCTCCATATATATTAATAGTGTAGGTGATAATGTGGATGAAGCTACTTTACATTTTTATGCGGATGATACTGTGATGTATTGTGCAGGTCCCTCCATTCAGGAGGCTGTTGTTAAATTACAAGCTGTTTTTAACACTATTCAGACTCAGCTCTCTGAATTAAAGCTTCTTTTAAATGTGGATAAAACCAAGGTAATGCTCTTTTCAAAAGCTAAAAAGACACCAGAGCCTGTTCTAGATATTGTAACAAAACTTGAAGTTGTTGCCTGTTACAAATACCTTGGTATCTGGCTTGATGATTGTCTCTCTTTTAAACTTCATGTCAATAACCTGCTTAAAAAGCTGAGGGTTAGGCTAGGTTTCTTTTTCAGAAACAAGTCCTGTTTCTCGCTGGAGGCCAGGAAAAGGCTAGTCACTGTGACCTTTTTACCTGTGCTGGACTATGGTGATTTGTTATATATGAATGCACCTGCCAATTACCTGAGCAAATTGGATGCTGCGTATCACAGTGCTCTGAGATTTGTCACAAATTGTAAAGCGCTTACACATCACTGTACCCTGTATGCCAAGGCAGGTTTACCATCACTCTCTGTACGGAGGCTCAGTCATTGGTACACGTTTATCTATAAAGCTTTGTTGGGTAAACTCCCGTATTATATCTGCTCTCTGATAACACAGAGAGTTGCAAGCAGCTATTGTCTGAGGTCACATGATGTAGTCTTGTTAGATGTGCCAAGAGCAAGGACTGTCTTCGGTAAGAAAGCTTGTATGTGCGCAGCTCCACTTGCTTGGAACAATCTTCAGCAAGAATTGAAACTGAGCAATCTCATTCCTCTGCATGTTTTTAAAGCTAGGCTAAATTAAATGCTTGCTGATACAATGGGCACTTGTAAATGTCTATAACTATGTATCCTGTAAATATAATGTATGATGTCCTTTATTGTTTTATGTTTCATGTGGAATCTATATGCTGCAGGTCTCCCTTGAAAAAGAGATCTATGATCTCAATGGGACCAATCTGGATAAATAAAGGTTTGAAATTAAATGAACATTTTCCACCGAGAATAAAACGAAGTTCGGCCATGTTTTCTTTTTCTGCAGGGAGAAATTTGAAGATCACGTGACATAGACGCCAGCCAATGGAATGAATGGTGAAAAAAACGGGGTTTGTCAAACAGAGCACATGGTGTAGTCCAAATGATAGCTGGGGATTCTGGGTAGTGTAATGTCTTCTGCCATCCTTTACTCAGAAAAAACATTTGTTTCTCCGAATCGAAGGGGAAAAATACAAAAGCATTGCACACAATTTAAACCAATCAATGGTGTGTAATTAACAAGGATAATCTGGTCTTTTTTAGTCGATGAGTAGTGCAGATATCACTGTAAAATCAATCGACAGTAGGAGGAATACTTACATCCGGGTGTACAATTCTCCGTTATCCAATGGGAATGGACGCTCACATTGCCTTTAAGGGCAGCAGACACAAACGAATGCTGTGCTTCCATGAGCGTCAAATCCCGCGCAGATGGGAATACATTGCAATCAGTTGAAAGCTATCTGCGTCCCTTTATGAAGCTGAAGGAGCCTAGGAGCGTCACAACTGCACGCCACGGACACTGACCAAACGCCGCTCCTGGACGCTTAGGGAGTGAGAGTGTGTTGGTGAACACAGAACACACATGCAGAGGTGAACACTGAACACACATGCAGAGGTGAACACAGAACACAGAACACACATGCAGAGGTGAACACTGAACACACATGCAGAGGTGAACACAGAACACAGAACACACATGCAGAGGTGAACACAGAACACAGAACACACACGCAGAGGTGAACACAGAACACACACGCAGAGGTGAACAGAACACACATGCAGAGGTGAACACAAGACAACATTAGCATGACCAGTAACAAGCTGTCATCACTCCCCTCCTGACTGTTCTCCTCACTGTCTTCCTCTCTGTCAGACATGGTAGCTGATGATGAAGGCCTACTACTTTCACCTGCGCACCAGTTATGTGCAGCCCTGTATATATATATATATATATATATAGAATACTAAGCCATTCAAATGTCTAACATAATCCATCAAAAAGTAATAGTTTACTATCAATAAAAAAAACAAAGTAATAATAGGACAATAGAAATGACATTCAAAAGTAAAGCATGCAACAAGTTGTTATAAAAATGTCAAGAAATCTGTTTTGTTATAGTTTGCATTAATACATATAAAGCAATTGAAAAGTTATATTATAACATTAAATCAACTCAATAGAGTGAGCGGAATTCAAGAAGCCATAATAGATTTTATAATAAAGTATAGGCAATGGTAAGATATAACATTGAAAAATGAAAAATCTTATTTAAATATATATTTTAAAAAGTCAAGTATGGCTTCAAAAAGTCATAACAAGTGATAGTAGCCTAAAGCCAAAAATGTCAGCGTACTCTTTGGAAAAATACATACTGTACTGAGATCTAATTTGATTCATTATTTGAATACCTTTAAGACCCCGCAGACCCCCGGGAATAGATCATGGCTGCTAATGACCACACAGTCAAATAAACCATAAAGCACCATTTTAAAAAACACATTTTTATTGCATCAATGTTTAATCATTTGACCTTTGTACAGATCTCCATATTTACAATCACATAATTAATATGCCTCTAATAAATAGTACAACTGAAAGTATTTCTATAGTCTACATGTTTAAATACACATGCAAAGTATGTTTAGGGTGTGCTTGTCTAATACAAATGCTATGTTACTAGCTATGTACAAAGTCACATAACGATAACACCATGCTACTGAAGAGACACTGTGCGTTTCCCCTCCAAAATAAAATCCTTTACACACGCAACTGTCCTGCAGGGGCGAGGACAGTTCACAGTAACATGAGCTCAAATAAAACACAAACACAAATAAAATCTACATTACAATGCTTTTTTTCAAAGAAAAATGTATGTTTGTCCAGTTAACATGCTAGCAGTGACTAGCTGTGAATTTGGCGGGACATTTTCACCACTGCTGCAAAATGATTTAAAACATGATTTGAATCAGTGTTACCTGTTCATATACAAGAAAGGCCAACACCAGTGTGACCTACAGTGATATGTAGACTGTCTTTGCACAAAGTGCTCTTTACTCAGTCTTCAAATTGTAATATTAGTAATTTATTTGTGATTTTCCTTCCATAGGCAAGAATATATATATATTCTGTTTCAAATACAAGTAATGCTCTACCCACAGTGTTGATAGATCAAAGTCAACATTTACGTACATACATAAACATCCTCATATTATAACATTTAACATCAACAGTTGTCAGACATTGTGAATATAAAGCCTGGCTTTGCCAAAGTGCTTTCAGCTACACATCTCCCTTCCCCTCTAGATGGCAGTCTTTCCCCACCCTACAACCCTCTTCACCATGTCCCTGGAATGGACGACAGGTGCAAACACATTACAGGAGCAGACCAAATGTAACAGGACAGACATGTTTCAGGTTCATCTTGTGTTTCCACATTGGAACACGTTAAATAGTCTATATTGTGTCTGGGTCACCTCTGTGGAGTTCTATGGCTTTGGCAAGAGGGGGGGGGGGGGAGAGGGGGTCTTCACCTCCTGACCTGTTTGTAATGGGGCAGCCACCTCTCTCTCTGCTGGTCCCCCTCCCCCTCTGAACCCAAGAGAGCACCGACAGTCACACACACACACACACACACACACACACACACACACACACACACACACACACACACACACACACACACACACACACACACACACACACACACACACACACACACACACACACACACACACACACACACACACACACACACACACACACACACACACACACACACACACGCGCACACACACACACACACACACAGCAGAACCAGGTGTATTTACAAAAGACGCTTACTTGATCTCATGCACTTGATAACAGGTGTTTGTATACATGTGACGTGATGATGTCAGAGCAGGAATTCAGAGCACTCCTCAGTCAGAATCAACCTGTTAGGAAGACCCTTATTTTACATACATTGATGAGATTCACAGTTCTTTATCTGTGGTCTTCACACAATAGGGACATTAAAAAATGAGAACATGTTGAATGCTAAATAAATGTTTTTAGTTTAAATGATGGATTCAAATTCATAAAATGTGCAACAGTGATAGAACGGTCATAGATTGATCAATTATAATTCCTTTTCATTTTAACATAACATACTGTATAGATTTGTATAGAATAAATCCACCCTTACATGTGTATATATATATATACTGTACATCTATCTGTAGACCTTACAGCATTTACAAACTGCATGTTTTCACATTACCAAGTTTGAACCCAACTTCCATAATTCCAGCGTGTTACCCAGGAGAGACAAAAGGTCCACCCTGTCATATGAAAGGGTGGATCTTTTATTTGAACAGGACAAAGACAACTTTTCTTTGCACCTTAACAGTGTTCAACCAACAGTGAAGGAGGAGATCTAAAAACCACATTTCTGAGCCAGTGTGTTCTAAAATGAATATCACAGGGCCGACACACAGGCCAGGAGTTACCATTCGACATTCTGACTGCACGCTCGACTGCTTGGTGTGGGTGGATGATCTGATGCCAGCACTTTATACCAGCCAAAGGCCAAGGGGATGGAAATAGAAGGTTGGAGAGCTGGAGCACTGTGACGTACGGCTCTTTCTGCTTGAGTGACAGCCGGGTCTATCATTATACTTCCAGGAAGCATAAGAAAATAACTATTGTTCCCTTTCCGTGGTTCCATGTCAGTCCTGGTGGCTCATCAGACTCCTGCTGGGTGGCAGGTCTGCAGCTCTGAACTCCTGCACTCAAGCTTCTTTTTTTGTTACTTTTTTTTATTGCATCAAGGAAACATACACGACAGAGTATTATGTGTAATGTCAGCCCTTGAGTGTCCCTGTCAGAGTAAAGGGGGAGGAGCCTCCATGACTCCTCATGCTGGCTTCAGGTGGAGAGGTGCCACTTGTTCGGAAAAAAACGAAGAAAACATTAAAAAATGTATTTTCTCGATGATTCGTGTTCTTCCTTTAGTTATTTTCCTATCAGCAGGGATATGATCTCACCGCCTGGCATGCACATGCAGGCTGCTCCCTGCTCAGTGGGCGGAGCTACTCCATGCCGTTCCTCAGCATCTGGTTGGCTGCGATGAGCATCACGCTGATGATGAACGCCATGGCGAAGGCGCAGATCAGGCTCTTCCTCACGCATGTCTGACGGTTCTTCTTTGAAGGGTGGACTGAGAGAGACATGAGAAGGAGACACAGGAAAGTGACAGCTTAAAGACGGTTACACTTCTTTTTCTGACATGTTTGAATTTATCACCAGAGAAAGAAGATAATGAAGACAAACAGAGGGAGCACAAGAAAAGGTACACACAACTCTAAGTATCCTATTATATGTCATAAAAAAGCAATATACAAAAGAGTTGTTTATCATTAAAAATATCAAAATCATCAAATAATATGCAACAAAATGTAGAAATTAATATTATAGTTTTCAATAAATAATAACAAAAATGGGATACTATAGTAAGACATAACATTCTCACAATAAAGTCAGTACTATACTATGTCATCAAAATACTTAAAAAAGCATAGTATTTTATAAAAAATACCATACAAATATCCAGTTATAAAAAGTCATAGTGTAGTATGTCTTACAAATACCATACCAATCATTGTTTGTCATAGAAAATGACATAAAGCATCATGGTATATGCCACAAAATGTCATCATATAAAGTGGCAGTATACAGTAGTTTGTTAAAAAATAATGTACTACTATGGAATGTCCTAAAAAAGTGAAATGGTAACATATGTAACAGAAAGTCATTTTATAGTTAGCCACAAAAATCACGTAAGTATGTCAAAAAAAAGTTCTCGAAATGATATATACAATATAGTATAACATGACAACACGTCATAGTATAGTATGCAATAACAAATCATTATAAACACACTCAATGTGGTTTACAGTATAACAAGTTAACCAAAAGTCAGAAGGAAAGTGTTTACTTCTTTAGTCTGTGTCAAATGCTCTGCCCTAGGGGAGAATAATGCCATTCAAACTTAAATAAAACAGATGTCTTAAAAATCAAGTCTAGCTTCTGTCAAAATGATTTTTGGTTTGTTTGGAAAAGCAATGGAATATAGACCTAAGGCAGAATATGCCTCCAAAAACCAAAGGCTTGGGCTATAAGAGGTTGGACATTGACAGGTAATGCTCGGAAAGCCTAGCATAACAAAGTAACATGACGAGGCTCCAACAGGTCTGTACTGAAAACCTGTTTGCTAATAAAAGTGTCCCTAATATCAAACTGGGACGCTCCATCTACCCCTATTGCTTCATTCTGCATTAGGAAATGTTCTAGTGGTTGTAGTATTTATGATTGCAGTAAAGGATTAAAGGAAGACAAAGTCTGTGCATGGAGGACTCTGCAGTTGATGGGTGAATACAAACTGGAGACTGGGGTCTGTTACCTCTGTGAATCCAATGTGTCCAATGTTAATTCACGTCACATACTCAACTAACAGATTGAATTAACGTTTCTACAATCATACTTATTTTTTACCAGTATAAAGCTAACCAAGTAGTTTACTTTGAATTGATATCTTTATCTACATGTTGAAATCTCAAGGACTACCCAGGACAAAAGCGTTCCTTATTTAGTGAGTGTATACGGGTTGGGAGTGAGGGTGTGTTGGAGGATGTTGGGACTGCGTTCACACCTGCCTTGTATAGTCCTGTTGAATAGAACCCTGGTGTGTTTAGCCGCTTGGTGCGGTTCATTTGGGTCGGTGTGAACACAATCCGCGACCTCTGAAGTGAACTAAACAACCGGACTCTGGTCCGCTAAAATAGGTGGTCTCGGAGCGCTTGCTTGCGAACTCTGGAGCGGTTCATCGCTGGTGTGAACGCAGTCTGCACCAAAACATAGGAAGCGTAGTATTTACGTGTCACAAGAACGCGGATATCTTCAAAATCTTTACCGAAAGAGATTTTCAAGACATCCGCGGTTGTTTAGTTAAAGAGTGAAGCAGAATGAAGTGTTGAACAGTGTCGTGTAAAGTAAAAATTCTCCGTCAGCTACATAAAAGTAAGAACACCTGTCGTCGGTGAAACGCCCCTCCTGACTGCAGAGCGTCTCTCATTATATGTGTTATAATGTTTTTTAACGGACGTTGTCTGATTATATAATCATATGCGCGTGCCGCTAGTGTCTGTTGATCTCCAGATTAACAGCAGCATGAGAATAACCTGCCCAAAGTGCCGATGCTGCATGGCGGAGGCTCCGGTAGAAATTGCCGGGATTTGCGTGTTTACCCCCTTAATGTCTGACCAATGGTTGAACAGCATTTCCGAGCACATGACTTGTGTTTACAGTTTATAGTCCGTTTGAGTTTTTCCCTTGTGAACGCAATCCGAACCTTCTGAAAAATGAAACAATGTAACAAACTGTGGTCTGGTGCGCACCAGAGAGCGGACTATTAGGTGTGAATCAAGCCCCCAGGAAGTGCGCCGGACTCTGATGAGAAAATTCGTTGTGGCCAAACGGCGGTACTACACTTCCGTTAGGTTGCTGGGCCCGGAAACACTATTTACCATTGACTTACATGGGGAAAGAGTGGTCTGTAACCCGTTGGATAATTTTTTTGAAACTAAATAAACTACCCAGTATGAACACTTGTATAGCCCTTATTAAAAACATTCGGTCCTCAAGTTGTAAAAATGTGCTAATAACGTTATTCTGAGAGTTATTTCCCTCGGCATTATGAACGCGCATCTAACCCATGGGACCGCGCTGCCCGGCACGTTCATGTTACGTGTTCTGACTGTAACAGTTTGGAGGATTTAGCAGCCTGGTATATTACACAGTTTTAGCGGCATATATAAATATATAAATATATATATATATATATATACATATATACACATGGTTGGTATTTAACAAAAAGGGGTGTTATAGTCTGTGTTGTAGTGTGTGATATTGGTATTTATGGAAACATTTTACACCTTTCCTTCAAGTATTATACGTTTTTGTTACTTGTGGGGTACTGAACATGAATAGTCACAGTTACTATCCTTTTACTCCATCACATTTCAAAGAGAAATAGGCTATTGTTATTTTAACTCCACCACAGTAATCCATCATCAGCTTTACTTTTTAGATAAAGATTTAAATCACAATTGATCATAACAGGCTTCAAAATACATACATTTTTATATATTACCAAGTGGTTTCATGTACAACCCACACAAGTATCATGCTAAATGAAGCTCTGTTGCTTGGATATCACTAGATCCTGTTATCAGCGTAATATAAAAGTACATAACGATTGATGTGTAATTTAGCATAATTACTAGCTAGCCGCTAGCTGCTAACTGCCGCGGCCGCCTCGTTAATATCAAATCCATCATAACAAATCCAGTACCATGTTGTCATGAACACGCGGTGCTGTTACGTGTTCAAATTGACGTGCTTGATGTGAACGAGCCTTTTGGGCGGCGTGGTTAAAGTTGCGCATGCTCTATAAGCGCACATACGGGTACTTCTCAGGCATGCCGGGTAATCTGTGACGTTTCGCTCTCTCAAAAGTTGGCCCATTTTATCATCATGCGCCAATGAGCAGCTCTCATAGGAATGAATGAGGCCCCGCCTCCCACGCTGTATCCAGTTCTTATTATACATCCATGGAGTGAATGCACACTTAGACCCCGTTTACACGAGGAAGAAACGGGTTATATCCGCATAGTTTCCGCATAGTTTCTCTCGCGTATAGCCCTTTGGTTTACACGAGGCCGGAACGGAACGGCGGAAACGATAACGGGTCCCAAGGTCAGGTGGATAGATCAGCAAACGGAACGCTCTTGGGGGGCAAACGGCTCCATGTGTACGCCCTATACCAGCGTTTCTCAAAGTGTGGGGCGCGCCCCACTGGTGGGGCGCAGAGATGTGATAGGTGGGTCACGAAATACAAAATAAAAAAATGTTAAAAAATAAAAAAATTATTATTTTCCTTTTTTTTTCCACACTGGTGGAATATCAAAACAACAGCCCGGGGTGCAAAACGCATCAATGAAAGCGACCCTCTACCACACAAAACAACACCTGTAAATAACCCAATTTGTGTTCTTTGAAATTGAAAAGGATATTGCATTGTGTTTGTTACTTTCATTGCAGTTGTATGTCTTAAGTGTAATTTGGCATGCTTTTATTTTGAAGGCGAGTTTACGCTGTTGATAGTTGTTGTTGCTATGGAAACAAGAAACGTTTCACAGCGGGTGGAACTTGTCATAAAGTCTGCGATAATAAAGCCCACCCATTTAGAGGGATGATATGATTGGTCAATTGTACTGTCATTTGACATTACTCTCTCATTCAGTTACTATAGCTGGCCCTCTGTGAATTCATAGCTGGACGTCCAATCAGCTCCTGTCTTCACAGACTCGCAGAGAGGAGCTTCTTTCATTTAACCCTTCACATTCAAACAGAAACTGAATAGGCAGATTCAAAGGATTTATTTCTTTGGATATGTTATTATAAATACAATTTAATCAAGTTATTTTTGGTAAAACTAATGACAAATATTACTAAAAACATATTTAAAAAATATATATAAAGACAAATATAATTTGTTTTAATGTTTTTAAATATTATTTTGTAGAATATCTTAGGCCCTCAGAGACAGGCTCGCCACTGGTAAAAATCTCTCATACACACACGCGAAACGCTCTCACAGACACACACAACAGCGTTGCAGTCGGGAATAAAAGCAATGTAGAGCGAGAGAGAGAGAGAGAGAGCGAGAGAGCAAGAGAGAGAGCACACCTTTATCTATTTAATAAAGTTGTAAAAAATCAAGTAAGAAATCATTCCAATGTGTACTATAGGACAGTAAAAAGTTTAAAAGGGGAGGGATTAGTCAAATATGCATAAATAAAAAGAAAGAATGCTAACTAGGTAACATAAGATAAGAATAAACAAGTTTAAATGATTGTTGTGATCATATTCTAAAGATGTTTGGATTATTGAAAAGTATACAGCTCCCTTTCATCTGAGTGTTGAGAGCTGTTTCCATAAATTCATGTTGGGCTCAAAGTAGGGCTGCTCGATTAAAAAAATCATAATCTCGATTATTTGGGTCAATAATTGATATCACGATTATTAAAAACGATTAACCATTTACTTTGAAAACATCAATTTATTGAAGAAAATAATTTGAAAAGTATGTTTTTAACAGTTGATTACCCTGAACTTTAAGTATAATTCAACTAAAACCTATTTAAAAAAAAAAAAAAAATTGTTTTATTTCGATTATGTTGTTTTCATAATCGTTGCAAGCCAAAATCGTAATTGCGATTAAAATACGATGAATCGAGCAGCCCTAGCTCAAAGTGCACCAGATTGATGCATTTAACTTCAACATTTAAAAAAAATCTTCCTGGGGGTGCATGCCCCCGGACCCAGAGGATGTGACGTCCACCACCAAATAAAGCAGGTTAAAATAATTAAATTGCTACATTTAATTTTAGTAAACACTGCAAACGGGTCCCACAGACCCAAACAGCACACAAAGGTTAAAGGTAGCATATAATAATGTTAAAATGTGCTAAATATATACACTGCAAAAAAACAAAAAAGAGGAGTAAAAGTAGCTCACGACTTGTTTTATTTTTTGAAAGTAGCTCTCATCCTAAAAAAGGTTGGAGACCCCTGTTATAGAACGATACATTTGACCATTTTAAGCTTGACCTACCATTTTATTGGAGCGATGAGATTCCCCAAAGTGGGGAATGACAGAAAAAGTTTGAGAAACACTGCCCTATACGATCATTTCCCGATAGATGAAGCCATAGCCCCGCCTCTCCCCACCTCTGCTGCTCACTGCTGTAGCATGGTCAGTAGCTACTGTCAGTAGCTACTGCTAGTGCTACTGCTACTGACCATGCTGTTAGTATCTACAGCTCGACCATGCTACAGATGTTAGTGCAAAATCTACAGCTCCTCTACCACAACCATCAGCAACAAGTGGACATAGAGAATTACATGAACTACATGATGCTAAATCCACCGCAGGGCATAAACAGAAGGGCAACCATGCTCTGGGATCTTCTTCGCTGCTTTTGGTGTATTTTGTGGCGGCAGCAGCGCCAGTTACAGGCCCAGCGGGTCGAGAGGTCTCGTGTGAACGGACATGTTAAATGAATCGAATGCGTGTGAACAGAAGACTTTTTTGAAAACGCATATGGTGCGTAAACACAAACGTTCCCATGTAAATGGGGTCTCATTTTAATTTGTATCTTTATATATGTATAACTGGCAGAGAAAGTAGGCTATAATCAAGCAATGACTGAATATACTGTTGAGCCATTCAACACAAATATGTACTGCATATACTGTCATTCTCCACTGTGGCTTGGACCACAGGAAATACACTAGAGGTGTGATGTCACATCAGTGTTGCCGGGCGACACTGACAGCTCTGCTCTGGATACCATCTGAATGAGCAGCGGGAAACTGTGCAGTGATCAGAGAGGGACACTGAGCGTCACAGCTCTCAGGAGAGGACTGAGTGTACCATACACATCAGACAGGAAGACCAAGGCATCTGAAAGATTTACCATACACCGCGTCATTGGCCTGTTTGAACTATGGAGTAGTAAATGAACTAAATGTAGATACTGTTACTTCCTTATTTGAAATCACACGTAACGTAACATAACGTTTATTTACTTGTTAAGATGTGTCCTATCCAGTAAAACATTTATTTTGTGTGAATCTCTAGAACATGCTTTCAATTGTCTGAAAAATGCAACTGAATATGTCATATCTGCTTAACACACTGAAGGTGTGAGGATTGAAGAAATGGGGAGTTAAGGTACATGCAGTTTAGACTAAATTCTTCATGAAGGCTTTAATGAGCAGTCTTTGTTTAGTGCTGATTCACTGTTGTGGTTCAGGTTCAGGTTCAGGTTCAGGTTATTTATTTGTACCCGTAGGTAGATTCTGTTTGCAGAGAAAAATACAAGGGTTCCATCCTGACACTGAAAACAAACACAAACAACAGACACATCTCTAATAAAGGACTAGTAAAAGTACAAGTATACCCTGCTCAACCAAATCTCAAAAATATTTAAAAAACATTTTAAGAAGGAAAACACTAGTACAAACATGGACATTCAATATTCACAATTCAAAATTAAATAAATAAATAAAAATAGGCATCAGTGTGACGCTCCTATGATGTGTTAATGTGTGCAACAGCTGCTGGGATAAAACTGTTTTTATACCGCTTCGTTCTACTCCTTGGGACGAGTAACCTCCGGCCCGAAGGAAGAAGCTTAAATTCTGAGTGCAGAGGGTGGGAGTCATCGTCTAATATGGAGCTGGATAACCGCTGTCACTGCCTAAGGTACAGCGTCTCCAGGTTTAGCTGTGGCTCACCAATCAGCCTGCTGGATCACTTTATGATCTGACTCAGAGAGTTTCTGCTCTTCAAAGTCAGGTTACCAAACCATGACATGAGTGAAAAAGACAGAATTGACTTGATAAAAGCACGATAAAACATTATCATCATGGTTTTGTCAATGTTAAAATAGAACAGTTTCCTAAGACAATAAAAACGCTGGTGCCCCCTTCTGCACACAGCTTCACAGTTTGGATCAGAGCTCAATTTTGAGTCAATAATTGTCCCGAGATATTTGTATGATTGCACAAATTCTACATTCTGATTCTGGATTGTTAGGACTTCATGTATGTGGGGATGTCTTCTAAAATCAATGATCATGTCCTTTGTTTGGCTTATGTTCAGTTGCAGATAGGACTCCTCACACCACCTGACAAAGTCGTCAACGACAGGGCCGTGGCTCGTCTCATTGTCCTGGAGCCTACTAACAATTACAGAGTCATCTGCATACTTTAAAATAGTCCTATTTTCCCACCTACTTTGACACATATTAGTGAAAAGTATAAATAATAGTGGTGAAAGGACACATCCTTGTGGGGAGCCAGTGGAGGAGCTGACTTGATCAGATAAGGTCCCATTCACCCTCACTCTTTGTGTCCTATTGGTTAAAAAAATCAAGAATCCAGCCCATAAGATTATTGCTTATTTCAAATTGTTCTAAAAGTCTGCCAATTAGAATATGAGGTTGAATTGTGTTAAAAGCAGATGAAAAATCTGGTGGTCCATTTGAATGTGTTGTTTGGTGCTATCGAATTACAATCAGTTTTATTTAGAGGTGTTTTTAACGTTTCCACAATACATTTAAGTATTAAGAGTTGAGACTAAATATCAGTAATTGTGGGGAAAAGGGGGGGGGGAAGCAGTATCATCTTAATGCTAAAACCTTTAAAGACAAAATAACTTGAGTGCAATTAAATGAAATAGATTTTCAAGTAGAGACAAAGATTCACACGCCGGTACCTCCCCTCTCCTCCCCCCTGCAGCGGGTTGTCGGACTGTCAGCGGCTGAAATGATTTTACCGGGTCGAGGTAATTGGAGACGCTGGGCCAATGATCCTTAGCTACATGGCTCACACTCT
This sequence comes from Pseudochaenichthys georgianus, assembly GCF_902827115.2. NCBI lineage: Eukaryota > Metazoa > Chordata > Actinopteri > Perciformes > Channichthyidae > Pseudochaenichthys > Pseudochaenichthys georgianus. Next base: position 3,415,441 of record NC_047515.1, read on the forward strand.
CACACACTCTATTTTTAACTCTCAAGAAGCACTAAAGTAAGTAAAAATGTCTCTTGACTGCGAAACTGAGAAAGTGCACTGTGGAAAGTGAGACGGCTACATTTTACTTGGCCAAGGCATCAAGGCAGTGTCATAAACTGGCAAACTCTCAGTGACAAATAGGCTACTATTCAGACTCTCACACCATGTAAAACGTGAACGTGAGGACTGGATAAGGATTTTGAGCCAAATTGATTATCTGAGAGTGAGCCTTTAGCCAATGGGAAGGTTACGTAACTACAGTAAACAGTTGAGGAAGCATCTTGGCTATAGTGTTTGTACACAAGCCATTATGGAAATATGTTCTTACCCACACCTTGTTGTGTATTACAAACGCAAGTTTAAATCTGTTTCTACACGGACCACTATTGCGGTAAGCATGTTGTAACTTCCAGTTGTTGTTGTTGTCATCTCCGGGTATACCGTTTGCCTGTTCTGTTGCTGATAGCTTATTATCTTAACTTAATCGATCATTTTAAAACTCTTGATCACGGCAACTGCCTGACGTTGTAATCACACGTTACTACTGCTTAAGCACTCACAACTCTCCTTCTCTTAGCGACTGTAACTCCACAGTTGCCTACACTCTTTTCGGGTTTGCTAACGGTAACTACTTTAGCTTGATAGCTAGCCATGGCTCTTTCCCCACCCTCGGATGCTATTTCCTGCTCTAACTGTCTCATGTTTGGTTACTTCCCTACCTCCTTTACTGGTACCGATACATGTGTTAAATGTAGTATAGTTGTTAGGTTGGAGGCGGGAATCATAGCCATAGAAGCCCGGCTCCGCATCTTAGAAAGTAACTCAGCTACAGTAAAGCCCATATTAGCCGGTGCGGACCGGCAAAAGGTAGCTCCTCTTAGCCGCCCCCTGGCA